>NC_090749.1:239728-570907 GCF_036898095.1 Palaemon carinicauda
CTCCAGCAGGAGTTGCTGACACTGCGTCTGTCAGTCATCAGCCTTGGTTTGGGTCCCTGATCAAAGCGGTTGTCCAGGCTGTTAAGCCGGCCCTCGTTGATCTGGGCCTCAAACCAACGGCAGCCTCGTCTCCGCTGAAGAGGAAGAGAGGAGTAGGCTTCGTGGTGACTTCTCTTGGGGTTAAACTGGCTCCGAAGAAGTACATCAGGAAGGCCCCTTCCCCCTCTCAGACGCTTTTTCCTTCTCCTGTGGACGAAGCCTTTCTGTCCTCAGGAGAATCCAGCGAGGGGAGACATTCTCCCACGGCACCAATGGGAGGAACCCCAACTCGAGGAAGAGAATCGTCCCGTGTGGGGGCAGAGAGGAGCCCTCAGATTTCCTTACTGGAGTCCTGTATCCCTCCTAGGAGAGAGCCCAAGGACTCGAAGACAGTTCCAAAGTCTTCTTCCCGTCGACCAGAGCTGGCAAGACCCCAGGAGAACGTCCACGTGTCCCCCCAAGTAGAGCAGCTGGGGACAGGAGACTTTGCGGCCAGTTCACCAGGAGGAGAGCAGCATGAGTCGGAGCATGCCTTCTGGCAGGTCCTGAATTTGATGAGGCAACTCAACAGGTTTAAGGACCCGGAGACCGCCCCTCGCGAAGGCAAGGATACGGTCTTGGACCAAGTCTACGGAACTCAAAACCTCCAAAGGCCAGTGCAGCTCTGCCCTTGTCCCAGGGGGTGAAGAGCGCCAGAGACAAGGTTGAGGGCCAGCTCTCCGAACTCACCTCCTCCAGCCGTTCCTCAGCCGGTAACAAACTCCTCCCACCTCCTCGTGTACAGCAGAGGAGGTACTTCGAGATCATGGGGGAGCCTTGTTTAGCTCTTCCTCTTCACCATTCTGTGGAAGAGCTTACCAGGGGAATTTCTCTTGAGAAACTCTCCGCCCGGCAGGTGACATTCTCGGCTACGGAGATCTTGAGCCAGGAGAAAGTCGCAAAGTGTGCCATGCAGGCCACTTCATGGCTGGATGTCTGGCTGGGGTCTCTGGGCATCCTGTTGCAATCCGAGGACTTGTCCAAGGAGAGCACCAGGAAGGTCATGGAGACTTTCCTCCTCTCGGGCACGTGCACCATCGAGTTTCTGGCTCACCAAGTTTCGAACTTGTGGGCAAACTCGATTTTGAAGCGTCGTGATGCAGTGACCGAGAGGTTCCACTCGAAAGTCCCAACTGTGGATGTCTGCAAGCTCAGACACTCTTCCATCCTTGGAAAGAGCCTGTTTGAGCCCAAGGATGTGGAACGGACAGCTGAGGGGTGGAGGAAGTCGAATCACGTGTTGCTTCTCCAAAGGGCTCTTACGTCCAGACCCTACAAGCCTCCAGCACCTCAACAACAACAGCCTCGTCAGACTAGGACGTCGAAACCGGCTCCAGCTGCAAAGGCAAAGGTGTCTAAACGGTAGTAGGACATGATGCTGAATGCACTTATGCCGAAAGACAAGAGGCCGAAGCCAAGAAGCCGAACAGTCATGAAGCCGAACGGACAAGAAGCCGAACAGTCATGAAGCCGAACGGACAAGAAGCCGAACAGTCATGAAGCCGAACGGACAAGAAGCTGAACATTCATGAAGCCGAACGGACAAGAAGCTGAACATTCATGAAGCCGAACAGTCATGAAGCCGAACGGACAAGAAGTCGAACAGACATGAAGCCGAACGGACAAGAATCCGAACAGTCATGAAGCCGAACGGACAAGAAGCCGAACAGACATAAAGCTGAATGGACAGGATAAAGAATGGATAATTTAGTTTCACGACACATTCAGTTTTATGAGGTATAATTAATAAGAACTCGGAAGCATTTTATGCAACTTTTTTATTGGAACAATGTCATTCAAATGTAAAATTATTTAAATGATTATAAATCACAACATAATAATGAAGAAAAACTAACTTTTATTTAACTAAAAATTTAAATATTTCTTAATCACAAAATAAAAATGGAGAAAAAATAACAAATTTAACAATAAATTTGAATGGAGAAAAAAACAACTTTTATTTAACTAAAAATTGTATGCTCAGGCACGTAAGAAACCAAGACCGTCTTCTTTGTTATACGAATTTTGTTGATGGCGTCATATTTTTTGGTTGTCCACGAAATATCGATTCCCATAGATCCTTGTTCAATTAGAACTTCATTTGTAGCTTGTTCTTTCCTTATAATTCTAAGAAGCTTGGGTATTGTGGGATACACTAGATTAAGTCTTTCTTTTTGAAAGCCGCATGCCAACCTTCAAGAGAATTGTTAGTTCTGGGTAAATTATCCATAACTCGAGAGTGCACAGACTATAATTCTACATCGAAAATAGCCTTCCTTCTCCTTCCTCGTTGAACTACTCCTAACCATGTTCGCTCAAAATAAACTAGAAAGTCGCTTATCATTTCTTCGATTGCGGGATATAATTGATCAATGAATTTGTCTAATAATTCTTGAATATCTGCTGGTGGAGCAAAAGCAAGAGCCTGCAATTGTTTAATTAGGTGTGCATTATCAGGTTCAGCATACCAGTTTTGCAGTCCACAGGCTTGAATGTTGCGCCAAATGCATTGGCCAAAATGAAAAAAGCAACCTGAAATTGATGTTTGTTCCGTAACCGAAATACAAACCACGCTATTTACATTGGGTTTACTTTCGGCGTAGCTGAAATTGACGAGCCAATAGAATTTTAACGAGGGTTAACTACCCCCGCGCTAGTTAGCAAGTGGGTAGGGGAAGGGGTAGCTTGCTACCCCTCTCCACCCCCCCACACACACCGATGAGTTGTCTCACTTCACTTTTGGCTCGAACGATGTGCAGACGTGTCTATCTCTCGTCCTCACTTTTACCAGCCTTAATCTTTTTTATGCTTTTCCTCAGACTTGTGTGTTTGGAAGTTGGCCTCGCCCTTTATCACTATCATGCACAAGTGCCCTGGACTCTCCAGCCGCCCCTGTGGTACCTTCGTATCGGCGGTCGAAACGGATCCCCACACCCTTTGCACGCAGTGTCGAGGTCAACGGTGTGATAAGGAATTAACTTGTAGTGAGTGCAGGGAGTGGTCTACCTCTCAGTGGGAGAGGTTTGCCCGGCGGCGTAAGAAGAAGTCCAAGAGAGACCTTCCTCCTTCAAGGGTTGCCTTGAAAGAGGAAGGCTCCAGGGACTCTTCTTCCGCCGCCCAAACCTCCTTCGAAGCACCCGCTCGGCCGGCCTCTCGTGAGAGACCGCCGAGTGGTAGCGTAGACCCTTGTTCTGTTTCTCGATCTCGGGGTGCGGGAGAGGGCGTCGCCTCCCATAGCGGGGCGGCTCCCCCTCCTCCTCCGGGGGAGGATTTTGATTCTCATTATGATGACCCTAATGCCGTGTCTAATGATGATCTCTTTCAGCTTTGGGCTTCCTTGGGGCTTAAGGGCTTGCCCTCCAAGGAAGCCCTGTTTGACCTTATCCAGTTGGGGGCCGCTGTCAAACAGTCGCCGGTGATAGCAGAGGTAGACCCTCTGTTTATTGTCGACGTGGTTGTGGCAGAGGCTTCCGACGGGTCTGGTCAAACCTCTGCTGTGGCTGATGTTGCGGACGTTGCTGAAGGCCCTCTTCTCCCTTCTGAACATCCTTCGAAGGGGAAGGTGGGTCCCATGGTCTCTCCTGCAGGTACGCCTCCCCCTCGGGGGAGCGCACTGACAGAGACTCCTCTTCGGAGGACCGACGATCCTGATGACCTCCCTTGTGGCCGCCTTCGCCGTAAGGCTCGTCGTCCTCTTCGCCGCAGGGGCCTCCCGTCTCCCTATAAGGGAGTCAAGAGGCGCCTCTTCGAGTCGTCACCACCTCCTTCCTCTGATGAGGATTCTCGTCGGGAGCAGACCGTAGCAGCCACGTCCGGTGATCGCTCGCGATTTCCTATGCCTACCAGACCTTCCACCTCCGGCGCAGATGCGCAGCAGGCGCCTTCTAATCTCGTCATCCGACGGGCAATGGTCCCTTCGGGGCAAAGGGATGTCTCCCACGGTGTGGGGGCTTCCCTTGCGGGTCAGGGTTCCTCTGTGTGCCCAACTGCGCGTTCGCGCGCAGTAGCGTGTAAGTGCTCTCCAGAGTTGCAGCCACCTGACTCGCCGCGTCAGCGCTCACCTGCTTGTCAACGTTCGCCTGCTCGCCAGCGCTCTTCTGACCGTCAGTTCTCTCCTGCTTGCCAGCGCTCTCCTGTTAGCAGTCAACACCCTCCTGTTCCTGTTGCGCGCCCAGCGCGCCAGCGGTCTCCTGAGCGCACACGATCTCCTGCTCGTCAGCGAGCACCTGCGCACCTTGTTCCTGATGCGCGCCAACGCTCGCCCACGCGCCCTAGATCTTCGGATCTGGACGCGGGCAAGGACCTGACTCCTCCTCGCCCACGCGTTCATGTTCGTCCATCTTCACCTGCGCAACAGCACGCATGCTCTCCAGCGCGCACTTCAAGAGTTACTGGGCGCCCACACGCCCACGCGCCTTCATATCCTAAGCCCGTCCGCGAGCGTTCGCCCTTGCGCGTCGCCGCGCCACCTGATCCTGCGCCCCAGCAGTCTACGCGTCGACACCCTCCTGCGCGCCAGCGATCTCCTGCGCGCCAGCGATCTCCTGCGCGCCAGCGATCTCCCGCGCGTCAGCGTTCTCCCGCACGCCAGCGATCTCCAGAGCTTCTGCGATCTCCTGAGCGCCCGTGCGATCCATCGCCTGCGCGCAAGAAGCGCTCTCCTACGCGCCACCTTGACCTAGATCGCCGTAAGTCTCCTACGCGCACACTCGCCAAATCGCCTGTGTGCGATCGGTCGCCTGCGCGTACTACGCGTCATCGCTCGCCAACGCGCCATCACGCGCCAACGCACCATCGCTCGCCAACGCGCCAGCGTTCGCCGACGCACCATCGCTCGCCCACACGCCACAGATCTCCAGGACGCCATCGATCTCCTGCGCCTTGCCGTTCTCCTGCGCCTTGCCGTTCTCCTGAGCAACAGCGATCTCCGCTTCCCTCACGCGCTTATTCACCTGCGCGCCCGCGCGTTCCTTCACCTACGCGCCAACGCGTCCCCTCGCCAACGCGCCCACTCGCCCACGCGCAAACGCGTCCGCGCGTTTATCCCCGCGCGACTCCGCGCCCGCGCTCCAACAGCCTCCCGCGTGCGATTCCTTGAATCTTCCTCCGCGCGAGCGCCAGCGCGACCCCCGTTCTCGCCGGGTTCCGCAGCTCGTGCCTGCGGCAGGGACGCGTGCTTCCAGATCGCCGTCAGGATCGCCACCGCGCAAGCGCAGGTCTCTCTCTCAGGACCAGGAAGAGTCGTCGGAGAGGTCTAAGCAACATTCTTCCCTTTCTTCTTTGCAGGTAGGCCCCGTTGCGTCCACTCCGAAGGGTCAGGCGATCCCCTTCCCTCCAGCGGGAATTACGGACACTGCGTCCGTATCTCGTCAGACTTGGTTTGGTCCTTTGATGAGAGCGGTGGTGCAGGCTATGAAGCCAGCCCTCGCCGATCTGGGACTCAAGCCAAGGACAGACTCGCCCCTGCTGAAGAGGAGGAGAGGAGTGGACTTCGTGGTGACTTCTCCCAGGGAGAAGTTGGCTCCTAAGAGGTCCGTCAGGAAGGCTCCATCCCCTTTGCAGTCGTTTTCTCCTTCTCCTGTGGACGAGGCCTTTCCGTCCTCAGGAGAGTCCAGCGAGGCGAGGACCTTTCCCTCGGCACCAAGGGGAGAGACCCCTCCCCAAGGAGGAGAAGTGACTCGCGTGGAAGGTACCGTCCAGACCTCTTTGCTGGAGTCCTGTATCCCGCCAGGAGGGAACCCAAGGACTCACAGACAATTCCGAAGTCGTCTTTGCGGATTCGTCAGGAGCCAACCAGACCCCGGGAAAACGTCCACGTGTCTCCCCAAGAAGAGCCTCTGGGGACAGGAGACTTAGCTGCCAGTCCACAGGGAGGAGAGCAGCATGAGTCTGAGCACGCTCAACAGGTTCAAGGACCCGGAGATCGCCCCTTGTGAAGGCAAGGACACGGTCCTGGACCAGGTCTATGGTACTCAGAAGCCCCCGAAGGCCAGCGCGGCTTTGCCCTGGTCCCAGGGGGTGAAGAGTGCCAGATACAAGGTCGACGCTCAGCTCTCAGACCTCGCCTCCTCCAGCCGTTCCTCTGCCGGGAACAGACTCCTCCCACCTCCTCGTTTACAACAGAGGAGGTACTTTGAGATCATGGGGGAGTCCAGCCTAGCTCTTCCCCTCCACCACTCGGTGGAAGAGCTTACAAGGGGAGTTCCGCTTGAGAAGCTCTCCGCCCGGCAAGTGACATTCTCTGCGTTGGAGATCCTGAGCCATGAGAAGGTCGCGAAGTGTGCCATGCAGGCCACTTCGTGGCTGGATGTCTGGCTGGGTTCTCTGGGCATCCTATTGCGCTCCAAGGACTTGTCTAAGGAGAGCAATAGGAAGGCCCTGGAGACCTTCCTCCTCTCGGGCACTCGCTCCATCGAGTTCCTGGCCCACCAGGATACCAACCTGTGGGCCAACTCGGTCTTGAAGCGTCGTGATGCGGTGACCGAGAAGTTCCACCAAAAGGTCCTCGCCGTGGATGTCTGCAGGCTCAGACACTCCTCCATCCTTGGAGGAAGCTTGGTCGAGCCCAAGGACATGGAACGCACAGCTGAGAGGTGGAGGAAGTCTAACCAAGACTCGCTCCTCCAGAGGGCCCTCGCATCTCGGCCCTACAAGCCTCCAGCTCCACAGCAACAACAACAGCAGCCTCGCAGGACACCGAAACAGGCTCCGACAGCTAAGACGAAGGTGTCTAAGCCTCAGCCCTTTCCTGTCAAGGACAAGAGAGGCGGTGAGTCCTCCAGGGGAGGCAAAACTCCTAGAGGGAGCGGCCATGGCCGTAAACGCTAGGAGTGGCAGTCCCCCCGCGTGTCCACCTGTGAGGGGATGCCTACAAAGTTGCGTGCACAGGTGGCAGCAACATGGGGCCGATTCTTGGACAATCTCCGTGATCGGCCAAGGTTATCGCGTCCCATTCACGACATCTCAACCTCCCCTGACAGCGAATCCAGTGTCGTTGAGCTCCTATGCCATGGGATCGGCAAAGGGGCTAGCCCTTCGAGCAGAAGTCGAGACCATGCTCAAGAAGGATGCTCTCCAGGAGGTCGTCGACGGCTCCTTAGGCTTCTTCAGTCAACTCTTTCTTGTAAAGAAGGCGTCTGGAGGCTGGAGACCCGTCATCGACCTCTCGGCTCTGAACAAGTTTGTCAAGCAAACTCCGTTCAGCATGGAGACAGCGGACACGGTCAGACTTGCAGTGAGACCACAAGACTTCATATGCACACTGGATCTGAAGGACGCGTACTTCCAGATCCCAATCCATCCATCTTCCAGGAAGTACTTGGGATTCAGCCTAGACAGCAAGACCTACCAGTTCAAGGTACTGTGCTTCGGTCTCTCCACAGCACCTCAGGTATTCATGGGCGCACAAGAACGGCATCCGTCTCCTCCGATATCTGGACGACTGGCTGTTCCTGGCAGACTCGGATTCGACCCTTCTTCGGCACCGAGACAGGCTTCTGGGACTTTGCCAAGATCTAGGGATCATGGTAAATCTCGAGAAGTCCTCTCTGCAGCCGTACCAGCGACTGGTTTATCTAGGTATGTTATTAGACACCAATCTCCACAAAGCCTTTCCATCAGACGACAGGATAGCAAGGCTGAGGAGGGTGGCAGAACCCTTCCTCAGGCGGGAAGAGCTTCCAGCCCAATCATGGTTGCGTCTTTTAGGTCACCTAGCCTCCCTGGCCCGTCTGGTCCCGAACGGCCGTCTCAGGATGAGATCCCTGCAATGGCGGCTCAAGTCCCGGTGGAGTCAGGGCTCCGATTCCCCGGACTCTCTGGTCCCGATAGGACACGGAACAGGCGGACCTGCAGTGGTGGCTGATCGACGAGAACCTACGAAAGGGAGTGGATCTTCTTGTCCTTCCCCCGGATTTGACGCGGTTTTCGGATGCGTCAAAAGAAGGGTGGGGAGCCCACATTCTGAACCAGATGATCTCAGGCCTTTGGTCAGAATCAGAAAAGTACCAGAAAATCAACCTGCTAGAGATGAAGGCCGTATATCTGGCTCTTCAGCAGTTCCAACGGACCCTGGCGGGCCACTCCATGGTGGTGATGAGCGACAACACCACGGTAGTGGCTTATATCAACAAGCAGGGAGGTACTTTTTCACAACATCTATCCCATCTTGCGGTAGAGATTCTGAGGTGGACCGAAGTCCACTCGATAACATTATCAGCTCGCTTCATTCCTGGCAAGAGGAATGTGCTCGCCGACAGTCTGAGCAGGGCTTCGCAGATAGTGAGTACCAAGTGATCTTTGGATCCTCTAGTAGCCAAAAAAGTCCTGACTTTGTGGGGTTCCCCGACGGTGGACCTGTTCGCGACAGCCTTGAATTTCAATACTGCTCCCAAGTCCCAGACCCCAAGGCCCTCTGGCAAGATGCTTTCCAACAACGGTGGGACAACATCGACGTGTACGCCTTCCCACCGTTCTGTCTGATGAGAAGGGTGCTCAACCGGACCAGACTATCGGTCAACCTGTCTATGACCCTGATAGCTCCGCTATGGCATCGCGCAAAATGGTTCCCGGAGCTTCCAAGAGAACTTCCCCCACGACACGAGCTACTCAGACAACCACATTGCAACATCTTCCACAAAGCCGTAGCCTCGCTTCGACTTCACGCCTGGAGACTATCCAGCGTCTCTTCACGGAGAGAGGCTTTTCGCAACAGGTTGCGGAGAGAATGTCTCGTCACCTGCGAAAGTCCTCTGCGGGAGTCTACCAGGCGAAGTGGAGAGTCTTCTGTGGTTGGTGTCGTGGGAGGGGTATCTCTCCACTCGATGCCTCTATTCCAGCAATAGCAGAGTTTCTCGTTTATTTGCGGGAGGAAATGCGCCTTTTTGTCTCGGCGGTGAAAGGCTATCGCTCAGCCTTAAGCCTGGCTTTTAGGCTGAAAGGAGTGGACATTTCTTCCTCGCTAGAACTCTCTCTACTCATACGTAGCTATGAGCTTACCTGCCCTCAGTCGGAAGTGAGACCTCCTCCATGGAACGTGGTTCGGGTTCTCAGGGCTCTTAAGAGACCTCCATTCGAACCATTACGCCAGGCCTCTGATTGCCACCTGACTTGGAAGACGGCTTTCCTACTCGCGTTGGCCTCTGCCAAACGAGTTAGTGAACTTCATGGTCTCTCGTAGAACTTCATGGTCTCTCGTACGACATCGCACATTCAAGGGGATGGGGGGAGGTAACGTTCAGGTTCGTCCCTGAGTTTGTTGCCAAGACTCAGAACCCTGGAGTGCCGGACCCACGGTTCGACTCCTTCAGGGTCACTAGTCTCCGTTCTGTAACAAGTGACCCAGACCATCTGCTATTATGCCCAGTGAGGATTCTGAGACGCTACTTGAAGAGGACAGCTGCAGTTCGTCCCCGCGTGCATGCGTCGTTTGTAAGCACAGGCAGGACGAAGAGGAGGGTCACCAAGAACACCATCTCGGCTTGGATTCGAAGGGTCATCCACCACGCCTTGAATCCTGACCCTCCTCCATCACGTCGCCCTAGGGCACACAACGTCAAGGGCATCACTACGTCCCTGGCCTTCAAGAGAAACTTCTCTGTGACGCAGGTGCTACAAGCTGGGGTCTGGAAGCGTCAAACGACCTTCACAGCCCACTACCTGCAGGACGTGACCCACAGGAGCCTCGATACCTTTTCTATCGGCCCTGTGGTGGCTGCACAACAGCTGGTCTAACTTCAATCTCCTTAATGGACAAGTAGCAGAAGGTTGAGGGCGTTGTTACCCGGTTTTAGTGTGCGTGAATGAAAGAGTATGTCTGGCCCTTACTTCTTTCTTCATCCTCCCCTCTCTTGGGGAAAGCAGCATCCTGGTCTCCGCATAGCTGACCTCAATCTCTGCATGTAAACCATGCTCCCTTGTGTTCCTAGTATTAAGTTAATACTGTCGCGTCCCCCAAACCCTGACGAGGTGGTATGTGGAACGTCCTAGCCTAGATTCCCATCTAAAGGACTTCAGGTCAACTTCCTAGGACGAGTTACACTCTATTCCTCCACACACAACTTATGTAGGCCACACGTTCCTTGCGGAGCAAGGAACTTGTGAGGCGCAGGGACTCCTTTTCTCGAGTGCTACTCACTCGGATTCTGAGTCCCCGGGTAAAGCCAAAGCCAGTAAGGCTGGGGACTTTCCACCCTTCCTAAGGGGTAAGTCACCCAATGTAAATAGTGTGGTTTGTATTTCGGTTACGGAACAAATGACAAATTCGGAGATAATTTGTATTTTTCCTAACCATACAAACCTTAGCTATTTACACTTATTTGCCCGCCAACCCTTTTCCCCAAGACAACTCCTACCTTTAAGTGAGGTGAGACAACTCACTGGTGTGTTGGGGGGGAAGGGTAGCAAGCTACTCCTTCCCCTACCCCCTTGCTAACTAGTGTGGGGTTAGTTAACCCTCGTTAAAATTTTATTGGCTCATCAATTTCAGCTACGCCGAAAGTAAACCCAGTGTAAATAGCTAAGGTTTATATGGTTAGGAAAAATACAAATTATCTCCGAATTTGTCATGTTTGGAAAATTTGTCTTAACACTGTTAATTACTGCTTTTTCGAAATCTACTGCTATAGAAGTAGGATCATTTACTCCGCTGTTTTTTCGAAAATTAAAAATTTCATTGTAGGTACGTTCGTGCTTATTACTTGTTATACAATAAACTAAAGGTAATGTCTTGTTTTCTGAAAAAAGTGCGTGAATGGTATATAATTGTTTCCCTAATGGGGCAGAGTCGAATGTTCCATCTCCGAACCACGTTTGCTTTTTTGATAAAGGTCCAAATTTGTTTGGGTAGAATAGATAACAACGGCATCACTTTCATGCATCAAAAAGTTTTCTCCTCGTTGTTACGTCTAAATCTTCCTCTATTTTTCTTGCTCTTCGTATGGTTCTTTGAAGTGTTTGTGGCTTGGGTAGGGCTCCAGCAACACTAGGTGGCAATTCTTCCGTTGCATTCCTAATTATGCTGCTCGTAACTTCACCCAAATGCTCAGCTGTACTCTTCATTCCATTGCATATTTTAAGAACAGAATTCGTAGCCCCATCAGGAGGATGAGAATGATTACACACAGAACTTTGTATTCCATCATCAATTATTTTTGCGTTTTTCACACCGCCAATATGTTGTGCCAGTAGCTGTTTTATCCACAATGTAAACATAACCGCTTAAAAGAAGTTTTTTGCCTCCTCGTCCTGTTTTAACGAACTCCATGATCAATCTGAAGGGATAGAAAATATTGAAAACAAGAAACTGAAGGGAAAGAAAATTTTCAAAAACAAAAATAGAAAAAGTAATTTTCCTTTGTTGACATCTGGTAATTGTTTTCCTTTTTGAGGCTTATGGTTGTTTGCTAATTTATGGTAGCTGGCTATTTTACGACAAACCAAGAATTTTTTCAATATTATTCATTCTGTCCGTTTGGCTTTATGTCTGTTCGGCTTCTTGTCCGTTCGGCTTCATGACTGTTCGGCTTCCTGTCCGTTCGGCTTCTTGGCTTTGGCCTCTTGTCTTTCGGCATAAGTGCGTTCGGCATCATGTTTGCACACGGTCTAAACAGCAGCCCTTTCCTGTCAAGGACAAGAAGGGCGGAAAGTCCTCCAGGGGAGGCAGGAATCCTAGGGGGAGCGGCCGAGGCCGCAAACGCTAGGATTGGCAATCCCCCTGCATGTACACCAGTGGGGGGATGCCTAAACAGTTGCACGTTCAGGTGTCAGCAACTCAGGACCGATTCCTGGATGATCTCCGTGATCAGCCAAGGATATCGCGTCCCGTTCATAACATCTCTACCTCCCCTGACAGCGAATCCAGTGTCGTTGAGCTCCTATGCCATGGGATCGGCAAAGGGGCTAGCCCTTCGGGCAGAAGTCGAGACCATGCTCAAGAAGGATGCTCTCCAAGAGGTCGTCGACGGCTCCCCAGGCTTCTTTAGTCAACTCTTTCTTGTAAACAAGGCGTCTGGGGGCTGGAGACCCGTCATCGACCTCTCAGCCCTGAACAAGTTTGTCAAACAAACTTCGTTCAGCATGGAGACAGCAGAGACGGTTAGACTTGCAGTTAGACCGCAAGACTTCATGAGCACACTGGATCTGAAGGATGCGTACTTCCAGATCCCAATCCATACGTCTTCCAGGAAGTACTTAAGATTCAGCCTAGACAACAAGATCTACCAGTTCAAGGTGCTGTGTTTCGGTCTCTCCACAGCACCGCAGGTGTTCACCAGAGTGTTCACCCTGATATCTTCGTGGGCACATAGGATCGGCATCCGTCTCCTTCGCTATCTGGACGACTGGCTGATCCTGGCAGACTCGAAGTCGACCCTTTTTCGACACCGAGACAAGCTTCTGGGACTTTGCCAAGATCTAGGGATCATGGTAAATCTCGAGAAGTCTTCTCTGCTTCCAACTCAACGATTGGTATATCTAGGCATGATATTAGACACCAATCTCCACAAAGCCTTTCCATCAGACGACAGGATAGCAAGGCTGAGGAGGGTCGCAGAACCTTTCCTCAGGCGAGGAGAGCTTCCAGCCCAATCTTGGTTACGTCTCCTAGGTCACCTATCCTCCTTGGCCCATCTAGTTCCAAACGACCGCCTCAGGATGAGATCCCTGCAATGGCGGCTCAAGTCCCGGTGGAATCAAGGCAACGATTCCCCGGACACTCTGGTCCCTATGGGACCTGCGGAACGGACGGACCTGCAGTGGTGGTTGACCGACGGAAACCTTCGAAAGGGAGTGGATCTTCTCGTCCTCCCCCCGGATTTGATGCTGTTCTCGGACGCGTCAAAAGAAGGGTGGGGGGCCCACGTTCTGAACCAAAGGATATCAGGACTATGGTCAGAATCAGAAAAGTACCTCCACATCAATCTGCTAGAAATGAAGGCTGTATATCTGGCCCTTCAACAGTTCCAACAGATTCTGGCGGGTCACTCCGTGGTGGTGATGAGCGACAACACCACGGTAGTGGCTTATATCAACAAGCAGGGAGGCACCTTTTCACAACAGCTATCCCATCTTGCAGTAGAGATACTGAGATGGACCGAAGTCCATTCGATACCACTATCAGCTCGCTTCATTCCTGGCAAAAGGAATTTGCTCGCCGACAGTCTGAGCAGAGCTTCGTAGATAGTGAGTACCGACTGGTCTTTGGATCCTCTAGTAGCCAACAAATTCGTGACTTTGTGGGGTTCCCCGACAGTGGACCTGTTCGCGACAGCCTTGAATTTCAAGCTGCCGCTGTACTACTCCCCAGTCCCGGACCCCAAGGCACTCTGGCAAGATGCCTTCCAACAACGGTGGGACAACATCGACGTCTACGCCTTCCCACCGTTCTGTCTGATGAGAAGGGTGCACAACAAGACCAGACTATCGATCAACCTGTCAATGACTCTGATAGCTCCGCTATGGCATCACGCAGAGTGGTTCCCAGACCTTCTGCAGCTCCTGACGGAACTCCCGAGAGAGCTTCCCCCACGACACGAGCTACTCAAGCAACCACACTGCAATATCTTCCACAAAGTCGTAGCATCGCTTCGACTTCACGCCTGGAGACTATCCAGCATCTCCTGACAGAGAGAGGCTTTTCGCAACAAGTTGCGGAAAGGATGTCTCGACACCTGCGAAAGTCATCTGCAGGGGTCTACCAGGCGAAGTGGAGAGTCTTCTGTGGTTGGTGTCGTGGGAGGGGTATCTCTCCCCTCGATGCCACTATTCTAGCAATAGCGGAGTTTCTTGTAAATTTGCAGGAGGAAATGCGCCTTTCGGTCTTGGCGGTGAATGGCTATCGCTCAGCCTTAAGCCTGGCCTTCAGGCTGAAAGGAATAGACATTTCTTCCTCGCTGGAACTTTCTTTGCTCATACGAAGCTACGAACTTACCTGCCCTCAGTCGGAAGTGAGACCTCCTCCATGGAACGTGGTTCGGGTTCTTAGGGCTCTTAAGAGACCTCCGTTCGAACCATTATGCCAGGCTTCTGATCGTCACCTGACTTGGAAGACGGTGTTCCTGCTCGCTCTGGCCTCGGCCAAGTGTGTCAGTGAACTTCATGGTCTCTCGTACGACGTCGCCCATTCAAGGGGATGGGGGGGAGGTAACGTTCAGGTTCGTCCCTGAGTTTGTTGCTAAGACTCAAAATCCTGGAGTCCCGGACCCTCGGTTCGACTCCTTCAGGATTTAGAGTCTTTGTTCTGTAACAGATGACCTAGACCATCTCCTACTATGCCCAGTAAGGAGTCTGAGGATTTATCTTAAAAGAACAGCTGCAGTTTGTCCTCGCGTGCAAGCCCTGTTTGTGAGCACAGGAAGGACGATGAGGAGGGTCACCAAGAATACCATCTCAGCCTGGATTCGAAGGGTCGTCCATCATGCCCTGAATCCAGACCCTCTTCCGTCACATCGCCCTAGAGCACACGATGTCAGAGGCATCGCAACATCCCTGGCATTCAAGAGGAACTACTCTGTGATGCAGGTGCTACAAGCTGGAGTCTTGAAGCGTCAAATGACCTTCACAGCCCACTACCTGCAGGACGTGACCCACAGGAGCCTCGATACTTTCTCTATCAGCCCTATGGTGGCTGCACAAAAGCTGGTCTAACCTCAGGCTCCTTAATGGACAGGTAGCAGAAGGTTGAGGGCATTGTTACCCGGTTTTAGACTGCATGAAAGAAAAAGTATGTCTGGCCCTTACTCTTTTCTTCATCCTCCCCTCTCTTGGGGAAAGCAGCATCCTGGGTTCTCTGCATAGCTGACCTCAAACCACTGCAGGTAAACCATGCTTCCTTGTGTTCCTGGTATTAATATGATACTGTTACGTCCCCCATACCCTGACGAGGTGGTATTGGGAACGTCCTAGCCTAGAATTCCATCTAAAGGACTTCAGGTCAACTTCCTAGGACGAGTCACACTTCATTCCTTGACACACAAGCTTATGTAGGCCGCACATTCCTTGCGGAGCAAGGAATTTGCGAGGTGCAGGGATTCCTTTTCTCGAGTGCTACTCACTCGGATTCTGAGTCCCCGGGCAAAGACAAAGCCAGTAAGGCTGGGACTTTCCACCCTACCTAAGGGTTAAGTCACCCTATGTAAATAGCGGGGTTTGCATTTCGGTTACGGAACAAATGACAAATTCGGAGATAATTTGTATTTTTCCTAACCATACAAACATTAGCTATTTACACATATTTGCCCGCCAGCCCTGTCCCCCGTGAAGTCCTACCTCTAAGCGAAGTGAATCAGTTCACCGGTGTGTGAGGGGGGAGGGGTAGCTAGCTACCCCTCCCCTACCCCCTCGCTGACTAGCGAGAGGGTAGTTAACCCTCGTTAAAAATCTAATGGCTCGTCATTTCAGCTACGCCGAAAGTAATACCCTATGTAAATAGCTAAGGTTTGTATGGTTAGGAAAAATACAATTTTCAATATTAATCTTACCCGATGATCATGTAGCTGTCAACTCCGTTGCCCGACAGAAATCTACGGTCGGGATACGCCAGCGATCGCTATCCAGGTGGGGGTGTGATCAACAGCGCCATCTGTGGTCAGGTACTCAAGTACTTCTTGTCAACAAGACCTCAATTTTTCCTCTGTCGTGCCGCCGGCAAGACCTACATGGATACGCTGTTGATTTTGGAGTCTTTTGTTCACGTTTTGGTGATGTATTTGCTCTGAAATTTAGCCTTCGCTGTTCAGGAAGCTTTATCCTTAGCTTAGCAAGCTTTTGGAATTAATTTGATTCATTGGTTAACGATCTTTGCTTAATTTTGGAATTCCCCTTTGACTACCTCTAAATTCAAGATGTCTGACCATTCCCAAGTTCCTAAATACAGACAGTGTAGTGTTAGGACTTGTACTAGGCGTCTTCCGAAGGCCTCTATAGATCCTCACACCGTATGTTCCAATTGTAGGGGAAAATCCTGTCAATTGGAAGATCGATGTGGGGAATGTGCTGGGCTTTCGGAATTCGATTTTAATGAATTCCTCAGATATGCACGTAGGTTAGAGAAGGAGAGAGATAGGAGGAGTTCTTCTCGCTCTGTGGATTTTTCCTCTCCCCATGCCCCTCAACCTTTTCCTTCCCCTGTGGTGGTGACTCCCGAACCTGCTACGAGTGCTCAGCCTGCAATGGCTGATATGTTGCGTGCCATTCAGGCTCTCGGTGATAAGGTGGAGTCGTTGGTTAGTGACCGCAATCAGCTCTTGGCAGATGTCAGAGAGCTGAAAGCGAAGAGTGCAGTGGGAAGTGTTAGTGCTAGTGATGTGCATAGTGTCAGTGTCAGTGTTGCGCATGAGGGTACATCTGTGCGTGCCAGTTGTCCTCCCAGTCCGGGACCTCTTGCAAGCTCCCAAGCCCAGGGGAGAAGCAATGTCGAAGGACCAAAGGGTTCGGCAGGCCTTGATCGGCGCACGGATGTATCCTCAGTGGTTGCGGACGCATCTGCTAAGGATCGTCCCTTCCACTCCCAGACGAATGAGCCCTTACATTCCTCGTCTGTGGAAGAGGTTTCCAGGAGGAAACGGTGGACCAAGGTCTCACGACCGCTCAAACGTAAGGTCCCTTCCGAGCTAGTCCAACGGCCCAGGTGTAGCCACTGGGTCAGTTCGGACTCGCCGCAGTCATCTGATGACTGCACACCTCCCAAGAGAGGTAGAGTGGTCCCTCAACAGGCCTCTGCTCCGTCTGTTGTTGCTCCAACCACAGTAGACCCTAAGTGGTCCATGCTGCAGACTATGCAGTCTCAGCTTGCGGCTTTTATGCAGGAGTATCATGCCGAGAAGGTTAACACCTCTCCTGTTAACCTACAACCCGCAGAGGTTGTGCGCTCAGCAGATACTGCGGCTGCCTGCTCCCTCACCCCACCTGTGGGAGCTCCTCCACCGATGCGCAGTCCTCACTGCCAGACGCATGTTCTTGCTGCACCATCTGCTAACATGCGTGAGCTGCCGCATCAGGAGTTGCCGGGTTCCAGCACTATGCGGCATTCTCCTCAGCCCATGCAGCATGCTCTGCAGACCTTACAGCATGCTCCGCATACCATGCAGCATGAGCCGCATACCTTACAGCATGCTCTGCATACCATACCGCATGCTCCGCATACCATGCAGCATGAGCCGCATTCCTTACAGCATGCTCTGCATACCATACCGCATGCTCCTCAGCCCACCGCAGACCCTCCCACACACCAGCCCTCTGCTTTTGTTGTTGCCAGCTCGCAGACTGTCCAGCAGAGGCATGATGATGGATCCGCAGGTACGCATGCACCCGTTCTGCAGGATTCAGCCGTTCAGCTTGCTGCTCTGCCTTTGCCACTCACAACTCAACTTTCGGATGATGATGTATCGGATGATGAAGCTGCTCATCTGGATGATCCTCTCTCTGATGTTGAAGGACACAAGTCTTCGCCACCCTCCTTAGACTTTCGCAAAGTCCTTGCTTTGTTCAGGGATTTGTATCCTGAACACTTTGTGTCTGCAACCCCTCGTTCTCCTCCCTCCGAGTTTGCTCTGGGCATGCAGTCTGCTGCGCCTGCCTTCACCAAGCTTGTTCTCGCCAGATTATCTAGGAGAGCTTTGAGGGTTATGGGGGACTGGTTGCATTCCAAGAAGCAACTGGGAAGGACCTCTTTTGTGTTTCCTCCTCCCAAGCTGGCTTCTAAGTCGAGCGTCTGGTATGCCACGGGAGAGGAACCTGGCTTGGGGGTTCCTGCCTCTGCCCAGGCCGACTTCTCAAGTCTGGTTGACTCTCCCCGCAGGTTGGCTATGAGACGTTCGAAGATCTGCTGGTCCTTTTCCGATCTTGATCATATGTTGAAGGGAGTCTTTCGTGCCTTCGAGATATTCAACTTCCTCGATTGGTGTTTGGGAGCCTTAAACAGGAAGACTTCCCCTTCAGATAAGGACTCGGCCATGCTGATCATGTCTAGCATGGACAAGGCAATTAGGGATGGGTCTGGTGAACTTGCTGCTTCATATGTATCAGGAGTCCTCAAGAAGAGAGAACATCTGTGCTCCTTCTTATCTGCTGGTATCACTCCTTGCCAGAAGTCAGAGTTGCTGTTTGCTCCTCTCTCCAAGTGTCTGTTTCCGGAGGAGTTGATTAAGGGGATGGCTGCCTCTCTTATCCAGAAGGATACTCATGACCTCATGGCTTCTTCTGCACGTAAGGCTAAAACCTTACCTTCCGTGCCTAGACCCTTCCGCCCTACAGCAGTTGATACACCTGCTTCTAGGTTCATCCCTCCCTTTCGTGGCAGAACCTCCAGCAGAGGAGGTACCCGTGCAGACAGTCACCGTGGCAAGTCCAAGAACGGTTCCAAGTCTGGAGAATCTCAGATGGACTATGGATCTGACCAAGGAACTGGGCCTCCTGGTCAATTTAGAGAAGTCCCAGCTCGTCCCATCCCAGACCATTGTTTACCTGGGTATGGAGATTCAGAGTCGAGCTTTTCGGGCTTTTCCGTCGGCCCCAAGGATCAACCAAGCCCTAGAGTGCATCCAGAGCATGCTGAGAAGGAACCGATGCTCAGTCAGGCAGTGGATGAGTCTAACAGGGACACTTTCATCGCTGGCCCTGTTCATCGAGTTAGGGAGACTCCACCTCCGCCCCCTTCAGTATCATCTAGCTGCTCACTGGATAAAGGACATGACGCTAGAGACGGTCTCAGTTCCTGTTTCCGAAGAGATGAGGTCTACTCTAACGTGGTGGAAGAACAGCATTCTTCTCAAAGAAGGTCTATCTTTAGCTGTTCAGACCCCCGACCACCGTCTCTTCTCGGACGCATCAGACTCGGGCTGGGGTGCGACATTGGACGGACAGGAATGCTCGGGAACATGGAATCAGGAGCAAAGGACACTTCACATCAATTGCAAGGAGTTGTTGGCGGTTCATCTGGCCTTGTTAAACTTCAAGTCCCTCCAGCTAAACAAGGTGGTGGAGGTGAACTCCGACAACACCACAGCCTTGGCTTACATCTCCAAGCAGGGGGGGACTCATTCGAGGAAGTTGTTCGAGATCGCAAGGGACCTCCTCATTTGGTCAAAAGATCGAAAGCTCACGCTGGTAACGAGGTTCATTCAGGGCGATATGAATGTCATGGCAGATCGCCTCAGCCGGAAGGGTCAGGTCATCCCCACAGAGTGGACCCTTCACAAGAATGTTTGCAGCAGACTTTGGGCCCTGTGGGGTCAGCCAACCATAGATCTGTTCGCTACCTCGATGACCAAGAGGCTCCCATTGTATTGTTCTCCGATTCCAGACCCAGCAGCAGTTCACGTGGATGCCTTTCTGCTGGATTGGTCCCATCTCGACCTGTATGCATTCCCGCCGTTCAAGATTGTCAACAGGGTACTTCAGAAGTTCGCCTCTCACAAAGGGACACGGCTGACGTTGGTTGCTCCCCTCTGGCCCGCGAGAGAATGGTTCACAGAGGTACTGCAATGGCTGGTCGACGTTCCCAGGACTCTTCCTCTAAGAGTGGACCTTCTGAGTCAACCTCACGTAAAGAAGGTACACCCAAGCCTCCACGCTCTTCGTCTGACTGCCTTCAGACTATCGAAAGACTCTCAAGAGCTAGAGGCTTTTCGAAGGAGGCAGCCAGAGCGATTGCCAGAGCAAGGAGGACATCCACTCTCAGAGTCTATCAGTCTAAATGGGAAGTCTTCCGAAACTGGTGCAAGGCCAATGCAGTTTCCTCAACCAGTACCACTGTAACCCAGATTGCTGACTTCCTGTTACATCTAAGGAACGTTAGATCCCTATCAGCTCCTACGATCAAGGGTTACAGAAGTATGTTGGCAGCGGTTTTCCGCCACAGAGGCTTGGATCTTTCCACCAACAAAGATCTACAGGACCTCCTTAGGTCTTTTGAGACCTCAAAGGAACGTCGGTTGTCCACTCCAGGCTGGAATCTAGACGTGGTCCTAAGGTTCCTTATGTCTTCTAGATTTGAACCGCTCCAATCAGCCTCTTTTAAGGACCTCACTTTAAAAACTCTTTTCCTCGTATGCCTAGCAACAGCTAAAAGAGTAAGTGAGATCCACGCCTTCAGCAGGAACATAGGTTTCACATCGGAAACGGCTACATGTTCCTTGCAGCTCGGTTTTTTGGCTAAAAACGAGCTTCCTTCACGTCCTTGGCCTAAATCGTTCGAGATCCCTAGCCTGTCCAACTTGGTGGGGAACGAACTGGAGAGAGTACTTTGCCCAGTCAGAGCTCTTAGGTACTATCTAAGAAGGTCAAAACCTTTACGAGGACAATCAGAAGCCTTATGGTGTGCTGTCAAGAAGCCTTCGCTACCAATGTCTAAGAACGCAGTTTCTTACTACATCAGGCTTCTGATTAGAGAAGCTCATTCTCATCTGAAGGAAGAAGACCTTGCTTTGCTGAAGGTAAGGACACATGAAGTGAGAGCTGTGGCTACTTCAGTGGCCTTCAAACAGAACCGTTCTCTGCAGAGTGTTATGGATGCAACCTATTGGAGAAGCAAGTCAGTGTTCGCATCATTCTATCTCAAAGATGTCCAGTCTCTTTACGAGAACTGCTACACCCTGGGACCATTCGTAGCAGCGAGTGCAGTAGTAGGTGAGGGCTCAGCCACTACATTCCCATAATCCCATAACCTTTTTAACCTTTCTCTTGAATACTTTTTATTGTTGTTTTTGGGTTGTACGGTCGGCTAAGAAGCCTTCCGCATCCTGGTTGATTTGGCGGGTGGTCAATTCTTTCTTGAGAAGCGCCTAGGTTAGAGGTTGTGATGAGGTCCTTTAGTATGGGTTGCAGCCCTTTATACTTCAGCACCTAAGAGTCGTTCAGCATCCTAAGAGGACCGCTACGCTCAGTAAGGAAGACGTACTTAATAAAGGCAGAGTAATGGTTCAAGTCGACTTCCTTACCAGGTACTTATTTATTTTATATTTGTTATTTTGAATAACTAATAAAATGAAATACGGGATACTTAGCTTCTTTGTTAACATGTATGCTGGTCTCCACCCACCACCCTGGGTGTGAATCAGCTACATGATTATCGGGTAAGATTAATATTGAAAAATGTTATTTTCATTAGTAAAATAAATTTTTGAATATACTTACCCGATGATCATGAATTAAAGGACCCGCCCTTCCTCCCCATAGAGAACCAGTGGACCGAGGAGAAAATTGAGGTCTTGTTGACAAGAAGTACTTGAGTACCTGACCACAGATGGCGCTGTTGATCACACCCCCACCTGGATAGCGATCGCTGGCGTATCCCGACCGTAGATTTCTGTCGGGCAACGGAGTTGACAGCTACATGATCATCGGGTAAGTATATTCAAAAATTTATTTTACTAATGAAAATAACATATTATCTCCGAATTTGTCATTTCTTGACTGGTCTGTCACTGTTGGAAGTCAGCTGTTAAGACCTTTTGCAAACCACTGGTCTGTTATGAAACATCAAAATTGTAAAAATGTTGAGGTTTTTGTATCGCTGCACATTTACTCTTGAGGCAATATCTTCTAGTTAGGGACCTCCTTCTCTCGCAAATCTCTCTTGGTTTGTGTTTCCGTATTTGATCATGTCATTCAGTCTATATAATGTAAGGATATTTAGCCAATACTGAGCCTTTCTGAGTGGCTATTCCTTAACATGGTGAAAGAGTCCTGTGTTGCCATGACCAGCAAAGCTGTACTAGTCAGGGTCACCCATACTAGGTTGGTTTGCTTTGAGCAATCAAACATAAGTCTCCCTGCATCACCAATCTGCAGTTGGCTGGTGTGGTGATGAAAACTGGCCAAACCACAGACATGAATAAAGATATATCTGAGGCCTTTGTCATGCATTGGACTAGAAACAGTGCATTTGTTGTTGTTAAGCCTAGAGGAAATATTGCAGTGTATTGCCTCGAGTAAATGGATAGAATTTTATCAGTGGTATATTAGAGTTAAGTCTAGTTTAGAGATGTAGCATTTAATCTCATAAAATGAATTTGCTTTGTATTTAAAGGTGCAGTGAAAGCAAACCACAGTTTTGAATACAGTGAGAGAGAGAGAGAGAGAGAGAGAGAGAGAGAGAGAGAGAGAGAGAGAGAGAGAGAGAGAGAGAGAGAGAGTGAGAGTGTGTGTGTGTGTCTGTGTGTGTGAATCCCTTTTGGGCAAGAAATGATGTAGATAATGTTGAAGATGAGTGAGAGCGGCTCTTGTTTGTCTCAGAGTTAAAAACTGCTGGAGGCTTTGATGAGGAACAAACCCACAAACCTTAACCTTTGAGAATTGTCCTTAATCTTCCACTTGGTTATTTTATAGACTCTCATTCTGTCACATTGCTATTCGAAAGACATTCGTCTGATGGCAATGATCCTCCTTTTTTGGTTGTCTGGCTCTTTAGTCTTCCATTTGTTGATCAGTAGGGGTCCAACTTGCCCTGTCTGTCTTCCTTAATGATATTAAAAACTTCTGTAGTAATTCAGTGACAGGAATTTCTTGCAACCAAATTGTGTCATGCTCTGAATACATTGAAGTCCTCCAATTGAGTTTAGCAGTTAGCTTCCTTTTGTGATTAAATAATGAATAAATTAGTTTTATTTTGTAATTTTTAGTTAATGAATATCTGCTTGGATTGATTTTCCATTGTTGTGTATCTGCTTGGGTTTAATCTTTAACCAGTTCTGTCAAAAAGGCCTTGTTTAAAACTGTGGTTTGTTTTCATTGAATGCTGAGATAAGAAACTTTAATATTTTGAGAGAAACTTCATATTATCTTCACTTAATTTGAACTGATGGGAATAGTAGAGTGTAAAAGATTGAAGGACTTTTGGTATGTGTTATTAGGTAAGTTAGTCCTTTTCTTATATCTATTATTGAGTCTTTTAGTCTGAAAATTCACCTTTCTGTAACGTATGTAGTATTCAAAAGCTGATTGGAAAACTGTTATTTCTAGATAATTCAGATGTTCAGATATTAGTAAAAGGTCAATGATATAATATACAGTACAGAATGTTCCTTAATGTAAAGCAAGAGGTAGAATAGGTTTCATTTCATTTTAGATCCAGACTTGACAACTCAAACTACAAGGAAAGAGAAGCAGTATAATCATATGTAGATGACTATCTGTGTTCTTATTCCTCTTCTTCCATCTTCAGGGCAAGAAGTTGGTTTCCCCCATCTGTTTCTGTGTTCTTATACACTATTTCAGTTTGTTAAAAGATAACTTCATAATCTGGGTAGTCTTTTCAAGTGTGTAAGCAAGATTTGTATCGTCATTTTATGAAGAGGTTGTTATTGAAAAAAAGTCAGTCCTATTTTTCCTGAACAGCATTGAATTGCTGTAAGGTTAGCATTGCTGTCTGTTTCTATTATTGTATTTGGCTGATTATTTCTCAAATAATTTAAGGATTGAAGTAGGTCATTCATTGTGGCCTTTTCCCTTGAATATTCTGTATAAATTGGGTCAATATGTTTATTAGGTTATGTCTGTCTGTGTTTTCTTGTTTGGTTTATGAAGAGAACTGGTAGAGGATAGTACTGCCCCTTATTATTTTCATGGCAAAGGAAATTGTTTAAGAATTTATCAAAGTTCAAACTGTATTAGTTTGCGCGTAGGTAAAAGTGTTGCCCAGACCCTATAAATAAGTAATGCTGCTGTTGGGGTTACCCATGAAAGAATTAAAACATGCAGGTGTTCTCAGTTACAGTTTCAGGTTTCCAAGTAGATTTTTATGGTCAAAGAAATTGTTATGTATAATTCTTTTTATTACTGCTTCGGTCAGGGAGATAGAATCACTTAAAGTGAGTGTCAGTCACAAATAGTTTTGAATACCAAAATAGATTATAGTGACATAATTTTAATTATCATACATATATTTGTAATCACTTTGAATCCGTTAATATTTAGTGTCATTTGATAGTTCTTGTTATACTTCTAACTTCTTAAGTATCAGAACCACTGGGTTGGTGAGTTATAACTGAGCGAGTGATAGACTTGAGTGGTAGTTGACTGTCCAAGGTTTACGATGCTCACCTTCTATATTTCATCTGCAAATGTATTTGTTTCATAATTCCAACTCATCGCTTATTTCTTTGAATCATTTCTTATTTTAAGGACTCATTATTTTCTGTGCTTCTGCACGCTGATAGAAGTTTAGGTACTTTTTTATGTTGCTGTCAGTATTTACTGCTCTTGCACATTTTTATTTTTAGTCTTACGCGGATACTAACTGCTAGTCATGTTTTCTACGACCGGCCAATCAAAGAAAATGGGTTTGATTGCACCATGCTTCATTGCTAGGAAACCATAGCGCATGAAGCAAGAGGACTCTTGCTCGCATCACCTCCTCACAACACTGTTAGTTGTGAAGTGAAGAGGTTATGCTCTCACCTCCTCTATACGATCGAGCCTCTTGCATTTAATTTGCTTACCCTGTTAGTGTTTAGTGCTCATGACTTGTGTCTTTTCTTTATTCATGGTCACTGGCATTACTATTCATTATCTCTGAGTTACCAGTGAGGGTTTTATGTCTAGTAAATCTCTGTATTTATGTTCTTGCCCAGGATGGGATAGCGGGATAGCGACCATCATGGAATCTTTATGAGCCGGACAGACATAGACACACATCTTTTTTGTCCCTCTTGTCTAGACAAGAAATGTTCTAGGGAATTTCCATGTAAGTACTGTAGGCAGTGGACTTGGACTTCCTCCCAATGGGAGAAAGATTTATCTCGTAGCAGGAAACTTAACAAGATTTTTACAGTACTCTACTGCGTCTCCCAAGAGGAGTTAGAGACGAATCTTCTGTGCGGCGAGAGCCTCCCTTTAGTTTTTCATGTGAATTCCCTGAAACTTTACCTACAGAGCATGACCTTGAGCCGGCACTTGTTAAAGATTCGTGCCGTAAGCCAGGTTTCATCACAATAACCATGATTATGAAGAATGAACAGGCTGTTCAGGGAGACATTCCCGTTGGAGGGACTCTTGAAGCAACCTTGTTGGAAGATGAAATTTTTCCATCCCCAACACATTCTCACGAACTAGGTTTGCCGAGTAACTGTAGGGATCCTAAGCTTAGGTCTCCTTTACAAAGTCTTCAAGAAATCTTTAGAGGCTTTTGATAAGGGTGGTTGGACTGCTTTGGCTCTGTCCTCACCCCAAAGCTTACCTAAACTACGCATTCATTTCAATTAACCCTCTCCTTTCATGCCTATTAAAGTAAAAAAGTCTAGTTGGACAAAAACAGAAACTACGACTTTCTAGAGGAAACTTTATGCGCCGCCATTATTGTGTGTGATGACGTCATCACAGGCACAGTTTTCAATATTAATCTTACCCGATGATCATGTAGCTGTCAACTCTGTTGCCCGACAGAAATCTACGGTCGGGATACGCCAGCGATCGCTATACAGGTGGGGGTGTACACAACAGCGCCATCTGTGAGCAGGTACTCAAGTACTTCTTGTCAACAAGAACTCAATTTTTCCTCTGTCGTGCCACCGGCTAGACCTACTTGGATACGCTGTTGATTCTGGAGTTATTGTTCACGATTTGGTGATGTATTTGCTCTAGAGTTTAGCCTTCGCTATTCAGGAAGCTTTATCATTAGCTTAGCAAGCTTTTGGAATTAATTTGATTTAATTATGGTGACGAAGAGAGTATGGACTCTCTTTCACTTTTAAATGGCCGACCCTTCCCTTAGACGGAAGTGTTGGTGTCGAAGAGAGTATAGACTCTCTTTCACTTTTTATACCCACCCTTCCCTTAGACGGAAGTGTGTTTAGGTTTTTGGTAATTTTGCTTAACAAAGTTATAGATTTATTTTATATCTCTCCGCCATTTCTGGGCTCGAACCTGTGCCGCCCAGTGAATAAGCTCCATTTTAGCACTTATTCTTAGGTAATTTACTGCTAAATATACCAGAGAAAAAATGTAAAGGAGTGCTAGGTTAACTAGCTCGCTCACCTATTGGTGTCGGTATAAAATTGGGCGTATATTCCAGAGGTCCCGCACTATTTAGATTAATCCACGACAGAGAACCCCAATAGAGGAGAGCCGTTCAACCTCACTCGGTACTACTACAATGCATCCGCTCAGAACCCAACTCCTTTTAGCACAACGTTCAAAGTAACCCGCTTTTTTCTGGTGCTCTCGATTTTGGATATTTTCTAGTGAATTATGGCTTCTTCGTCGGTTTCCCAGGAGACACCGTCTAAGTTAAGTACCAAGCTGGATTTTACTGTGTTTTGAGCAACCTAGATCGTTTAATATTTATATTATAGGAGTTATTCTCTTCGTTCATACCGATCTTGCTTGATTTCACTACAGTTGGTACTCCTGTTTTTGAGAGCTTTTAATTTTCACTTGCGGTGTTACTATGTGTATTATTTTTATTATCAAATATTATTTGTTATTGTGAATATTCATTATTTAGCGTTTAGAATCCTCGTGGTTCAATTTTTGGGCCGATATCATTTACGTATCGCTATGGCTGCCGACCGTGCTAAGGCGGCAATGTTATTTTAGCCATCAGGTGTGTCTTTTGTGATTTAATTATTTATGTTGCATGCCTTGCCCAAAAATTTTCTATGTGTTTATTCATATATTTAACGCTATTATTATTATTATAATGAATATTTGGGCCATTACTCCGTTTGATCTGTCTGATTGGGGATCGTCAGTTGGTAGCCCTGCTGCCTCGTATCACGTGATCCTCCCCCACGCTCCCCCTCTAGCTAGGTGGGAGGCTAGGCTTCTCCCCCCTCCACTAAGGGACCGTTGCCTTCCCTCCTTTTAGAAGGGGTAGTTAAGTGTTTATGGACTTTGTCCTCCGGGTGGCCCGGCGGTTTAGTCTCTGTCTAGTCTGGTTGGCCACCGGTCTACAGAGTTGGATCCCGGTGTACCCTATTTTATATTCACTTTTCATTCTGGCTTATGTTATACGAAACCCTCCGGGTTCGATTGGCAGTTCTTAGTTACAGTTCCGCCCCCCTATTGTTTTATAACATTTCCTATGATGATTATATATGACAGATCACTACCCCGGAGTCCCTAAAGGAATTGGTATTGAATATACCTTTATTTCCCGGCCCGGGGTCTACCCCACCCGGGAAATCAGACACTATGTGTCTTAATTCCTTGTTATTGCATCCTTTTTTATGCTCCCGGCTTGACCGGAATGGATGGTTATACTTTAGTTTCAAGTTAGACTTATGTTTAGGCTCAGGACCTCCGGTCCCGCCCCTATGTAAGACTATTACAGTTAAGCTCTAACCTTGCGTTAGACCTATGTTAGGCCCGGGTCCTCCGGACCCGCCCCTAAAAAAAAAAAAAAAAAAAAAAAAAAAAAAAATTAAAAAAAATTAAATTAAATTTAAAAAAAAAAAAAAAAGTACAGTTAAGCTCTAATCTTGTGTTAGACCTATGTTAGGCCCGGGTCCTCCGGACCCGCCCCTACTTAAAGACTAGTACAGTTAAGCTCTAATCTAGTGTTAGACCTATGTTAGGCCCGGGTCCTCCGGACCCGCCCCTACTTAAAAGAATAGTACAGTTAAGCTCTATTCTTGTGTTAGACCTATGTTAGGCCACTTACAGAATAGTACAGTTAAGCTCTAATCTTGTGTTAGACCTATGTTAGGCCCGGGTCCTCCAGACCCGCCCCTACTTAAGAGAATTACAGTTTCTCATATACTATTCTTTTTACAGATGGTGCATTGTCTGACGCCGGCCTGTGCAGCTGTTCTGCACCAGCCTTGTGGCCACTCCGTCTGCCGATCTCACGCCCCTTGTGGGGTTCAACTGGAAGACGTTGTGGTATGGCACCCGGATAACTGTGTGATTTGCTTCGACCTCATCACTACCCTTGGATCTGACTCGGTGAGTCCCGTTGGCTATATTGCCTTCTTATTTTATTTACTATTAGTAAGATATCTATGGTCTTGAAGGACCATTGGGAGTCTCCCTTTTATAATTCCCACTATTATTTCAGGCATCCCCGGAGCAAAAGTCTGCGGCTCGGGCCACACTGAAGGTGTGGGTTGGTGGGTTTGCCCGGAATGTAAAGTCTAAGCGGCCGTACGTCCTATCTGAGGACTACTGCACCATGGTTTACCCCAACGCCAAGTCTTCAGCTGCTGTGGCTAGGCATGTGGCAGCTCCCATCATTGCCCACATTGATGCCACTATAACGGGTCTCATCGACCCAGAGCAAGATCCATCGGACGCCCACGGAGGTCTGGAGGACAATGTTGCCTCCATGAACCTGGACGTCGAACCAATGTTGCTAGACGAGCCGGATACAGGTAGGGTGGTAAGTGAGACAGGTGTGTCCGGCGCTGAGATTCCTATCCTCAGCCCCGCTCTTTCTTCTTCTTCTGATCGCTCTTCCTTTCTTGGATTTTCTGGGGACCGTGATTCGTCTCAACGTTCATACCCGGTTCCCCCTAAGGATAAGTCTACTTCAAGGACCTTACCCAAAACTCGCAAGCCTCACAAGACTTCTCATGGCTCTAAACATGGTACGAACCCGTCTTCAAAGACCTCTGGTTCCTCCTCTAAGTCTCATGACCCGGGAGTTCCTTCCGCCCCTCCTGCTGCTAGCCCGGGCCTTTCCGAATCAGCTATGCTTCGCATCGTGTCGGAGATGCAGGCAAAGTTGGTTTCGGAGATGCAGTCGAGGATGGACACGATGTTCTCTAACTTCGGTCAGAGAATTGGGGCTTTAGAGCAAGGAGCTCCGGAGAGAGTCCAAAGCTCTCTCATACCGGATGCCTCTAAGCTCCCGCCGTTTGCCAAGAACAACCCCTGGCGGATGGCTCTTCATTCCCCGTTCTCAGACGGAATGTTGACTCTGGAGGGCCTTGGCACTCGTCCTCTAGAGGACTTTGAATTCTTTCCTCTGGGTCTGGCATTTCCATTTCATGGTTATGCCAGACTTACCGAGGAAGCCTTAGTCCGATTAGACAAGGTCCCCAAAGAGACGGTCATCTTCCCGAAGGAGCAAGCCCAATCTGTTTGGGCCAGATTTTTGAATGACATCGGCTGCACTAACACCATGCTGACGCCTTATAAAAGCTCCTTTACGATGTTCTTAATGGACAAGACCACCTTGACTCCATGCGTCAATAAGGTGGCAGAGCTTGCCTTTCAATATGCTCTGGAGGAGAAGCCCTTGCCTCCCATCCGAGAGGTGGATCCAATCTCCCTCCTTCTTCCCTCAGGTATTGAGTGTTGGGACAACGTCCATACCACCTTTACCTCCGGCAAGCTTGCAGCAGACTGTGCCTCAGTCTTGTTTAGTGAGAAGCTTCCCCGTCTCCCGGAATCCCTCACTAAACAGGAATATGATTCCCGCCTACGTGTGGGCCGTACTCTAAACCTGGCCACATCCACGGAGTCAATAGCCTTGACTTACGATACGGAGAGTATTTTTAAGTCTCTCAACAAGGCTACGTTACAGTCTTTGTATTATGACTTGTATGACTTCGCTACTGCTAAACGCAGATGTCGCAAGCATGTTCTAGCTGAGGCGACGATTAGGCATGAACCTAATAAACTCATCCGGTCCTCCTGTTGGGGTTCAAATCTCTTCCCCGAGGATCTCGTAGAGGAAGTCTTGGCGGAGGCCACTAGGGTTAATCAGAGCCTTAAAGCCCGTTGGGGTTTGACCCCTAAACGCAAGTATGACCCCGCAAATTATCAAGCCCGGGGTAGGAAGAAGCTTAGACCATATACCTCCACCCAGTTCAGGCAACAACAGAGTGCTTCATCCAACTTCCGGCTGCCTCTTCCTCCATCTTCTGTTGCCCCTGCACAGCCTTCCACCTCTCGGGCTCCTTCGGATGACTATGTCACCGTTCTGCTACCTAAGAGCCAGCTTTCTGGTGCCTCCGCCACTTCCCCTGCCTTTAACCAGTCCTACGAGGCTCATAGCTCTTCCCAGAGTTATGGTAGAGGTAGAGGCTACCACCGTGGCTCTAACCAGAACAAAGGCAGGGGAAGAGCCTTTCGCAGAGGAAAGAACTTCCGAGGCGGACGTGGAGGCAACTCCTCAAACCAATACTGAGGTACAGCAGGTAGGGGGGAGGCTCTATGCCTTCCGCAACAAATGGAGGTTCAGTCCTTGGGCGTTCAGTATCATCTCCAAGGGACTAGGGTGGAGTTGGATTCAAGGACCTCCTCCTCCGAACAAATTTCGTCAACATTCCACTCCGGACCTGGTCGAATTTGTCCAGGATCTTTTACAAAAGAACGCCATACAAGAAACGAAACATCTGAAGTTTCAAGGTCGGCTGTTCAGTGTCCCGAAGAAGGATTCAGACAAGAGAAGAGTGATTCTAGATCTATCCCTTCTCAACTTGTCCATTCAATGCGACAAGTTTCGAATGCTTACCGTCTCGCAGGTGCGGACCTTACTTCCCCGTGGGGCCGTCACCACCTCTATCGATCTTACAGACGCCTACTATCACGTCCCGATAGCGAGACACTTCCGTCCGTACCTAGGCTTTCGCTTAGGGGACAAAAGTTACTCCTTCAAGGTGATGCCTTTCGGGCTTAACATTGCCCCAAGGATCTTCACAAAGCTAGCAGAAGTCGCTGTTCAGGAACTCAGGAATCAAGGGATTCAAGTAGTAGCCTATCTGGACGACTGGCTCATTTGGTCAGACACCTCCCAAAATTGCCTAAAAGCCACTCACAAAGTCATCCATTATCTTCAATCTCTAGGCTTCCAGATCAACTTCAAGAAGTCCCGTCTTCTTCCAAAATCGAAGTTCCAATGGCTCGGCCTGCAATGGGATCTTATATCTCATACTCTGTGTCTTCCCAGACCCAAGAGGTTAGAGATTGCAAGGAACACCAAACGCTTTCTCAAAGACAAAGTAAGTTCCAGACGACTCCAAGAGAAGATTCTGGGGTCCCTTCAGTTTGCCTCAGTGACGGATCTTCTTCTGAAGGCAAAATTGAAAGATATCAATCGTGTCTGGCGTTCGAGGGCGAACCGGAAGCTCCGGGACAGGAAAGTCCGCCTTCCTCCCATTCTACGGGAAAGACTTCTTCCTTGGACAAGAGCAAACAGTCTGTCAAAGTCAGTTCCCCTTCGATTTCCGCCTCCGGAATTAATCATTCACACAGACGCATCCCTATCAGGTTGGGGCGGCTATTCTCAGCTCAAGAAAGTTCAAGGTCTTTGGACTCCCTTGTTCCGCCATTTTCACATCAATGTGCTAGAGGCCATGGCAGTTCTTCTAACCCTGAAACGTCTCGCTCTTCCCAAGAAACAACACCTTCGTCTGGTCCTCGACAGCGAAGTGGTGGTCCGCTGCCTCAACAGAGGCGGGTCAAAGTCAGGGCCTCTGAACCATGTTCTAGTAGCCATATTCTCCCTAGCAGCCTCGAACCGTTGGCATCTTTCAGCTGTCCACCTGGCGGGAGTCCGGAATGTAGTGGCAGACGCCCTGTCCCGGACCTCCCCTCTAGAATCGGAATGGTCACTCGATCTAAAGTCATTTCGGTGGATTCTCTCTCAGGTTCCCGGTCTCCAAGTGGACCTCTTCGCCACGGAATCCAACCACAAATTGAGAGTATATGTGGCTCCCAATCTAGACCCTCAGGCTTACGCCAGAGACGCCATGTCACAGAATTGGGACAACTGGGAAAAGATTTATCTCTTTCCCCCGGTGAATCTTTTGCTGAAAGTTCTAGACAAACTGAGATCCTTCAAGGGATAAGTAGCCTTGGTCGCACCCAACTGGCCCAAGAGCAACTGGTATCCTCTCCTGCGGGAGTTGAGATTATACCCTCGCCCGATACCCAATCCGGTTCTGTCTCAGATAGTACAAACGCGCGTTGTGTACGCTTTCTCAAACATTCAGAGCGCCCTAACTTTATGGACTTTATGAAGTTTGCGGCTATGCATGGTGCCAATATTGATCCTCAAAACACCTTGTTCCTAGAATCGGATAAACGGGATTCCACCATCCGTCAGTATGACTCTGCAGTTAAAAAGTTGGCAAAATTTTTAATAGACTCAGACGTGAACTGTATGAACTTGAACCTTACAGTCACTTTCTTTAGATCTTTATTAGAATCAGGTCTGGCAGCCAATACTATCACCACTGTTAAATCGGCTCTGAAAAAGATCTTCCTAGTGGGTTTTAACATAGACTTAACCGACTCTTTGTTAGCTTCAATTCCGAAAGCTTGTGCCAGACTGAAACCGGTTACTCGTCCTACCCCGGTGACCTGGTTCCTTAATGACGTACTCAAATTGGCTTCTGATACCATTAACAGTTCTTGTGGTTACATGCCCCTTCTCAGGAAAACACTTTTCTTAGTGAGCTTGGCTTCCGGGGCAAGAATTTCTGAATTGGCAGCCTTGTCGAGAGACCCGGGTCATATTGACTTTCTGCCTTCAGGAGAGGTCCTTCTTTCTCCTAACAAATTCTTTTTGGCTAAGAATGAAGACCCTCAAAACAGATGGACCTCCTGGAAAATTGTTCCCCTCACGCAAGATCCGTCGCTGTGCCCTGTCACTACTCTTAGGTCTTATCTATCCTGGACCTCCTCTAACTCCTCGGGGCCTCTATTCGTTAGAGAACAAGGCGGTACCATTACTATTAAAGGGATCAGGCAACAAATTTTGTATTTTATTAAACAAGCTAACCCTGACTCTTTTCCTCTTGCACATGATATCAGGGCGGTTGCCACCTCGGTGAACTTCTTTCACCACATGAATTTTACAGACCTTTCCAGGTATACAGGGTGGAAATCACCGTCAGTGTTCAAGAAACACTACCTTAAACATTTGGAAGCCCTAAAATTTTCTACAGTAGCCGCAGGGAGCGTAGTTACTCACGAGTAACTCTCAGGTTAATGCCTTGACTCTTTATCTCTCCCTCTTACCTGCCTCATTTATACCCTATTGTATTCGTTGGTCGCGCACCTGAATACTGTTATTATATTTGTAAATTTTATGCTCCTGAGTATCTGTATATATTATCACTCACGGCATTATTATACCTACCTTATTGGATTTATGTTCATATTTAAGATACCCTTATAATTGTTTTTTGGTACTCATCTCTGATTAAAGCATCCTGTTTTTCTCTTACGCTTATGTTTTTTCCTTTATTTTGCAAGTTTGGTGACATTTTTCTCTTGTATAGATTCACTGGGCGGCACAGGTTCGAGCCCAGAAAAGGGATTTTGACGTAGGAAAAATCTATTTCTGGGCGAAGGACCTGTGCCGCCCAGTGAACCCTCCCAGCTCCTCTCCCTTGGAGTCCCCAAACTTTGGGTGCTAAGGAGTTGGGTTCTGAGCGGATGCATTGTAGTAGTACCGAGTGAGGTTGAACGGCTCTCCTCTATTGGGGTTCTCTGTCGTGGATTAATCTAAATAGTGCGGGACCTCTGGAATATACGCCCAATTTTATACCGACACCAATAGGTGAGCGAGCTAGTTAACCTAGCACTCCTTTACATTTTTTCTCTGGTATATTTAGCAGTAAATTACCTAAGAATAAGTGCTAAAATGGAGCTTATTCACTGGGCGGCACAGGTCCTTCGCCCAGAAATAGATTTTTCCTACGTCAAAATCCCTTTTATAGGCCTCTTCGATTAACTTCCATTTATTATAAACTTATAAAAATTAATTTTTATGTTTGTTCATATGCGACCTTTCCTAATAGTAGGCGGTCCTTACTTGGAACCGAAGTTAATTAACATTGAGCCCGTCATATCGTTTTTCCTGTTAAGAATTTATGCTATTTTAATTTTAATGTTTTTGAAAGAATTTCTTTGATAGTCTCGTACTGTTTTCAAAGTTGAACTAACGTTTTGTTTAGTCTCCGCAGTTGTTGACGTTCAGAACGTTCAACTTGCGCTCTATCGTTACGATAGAGAGAGAGTATTTCACGGTTTCACGTTGCAGTAAGAGTAAACCGATTCTAGCGTTTCGTTCATTCTTTCTTAGCTTAAATGGTTTTAATTCTAATAAAGGAACTTTTTATTTGGGAAACCTTTCAGTTTTTTTTTTTTTTTCTTTAACAAATAATATATTTTAACGATATATATAATTGGGCTCATCTCTCAGGTTCTAAGTCAAGAGAGAGAGAGAGAGAGATAGAGACGGAGGGAGAGAGAGGAGGATAAACGTTTCGTTCAAGGCAACCAGAGCGGGTAACGTTGTTCTCGTTTTTTGCTCTTCTCCCTAGTCGCTATAGGGGAAGAAGGTAAAACGTTTCTAGAGTTTTATTCTTGTTCCCAGGCTTTATGCGGTGAGAGATTTTAAACGTAGTTTATTTGATCTAGTGTTTAGTCTCTTTTCCAACCACTGAATTCTTTATCTTTCATTATGTTTTTCTGTTACATTATAATACTGTTTTCGCAATTACTACCATTTAATGAAGGATAGGATTGCGTGTTTCAGGTACAAACCACTTAAAGTTTCGAGTTCAGTGAAATAAGTGCAAACAGAAAATCAAAAGTGATAAAGTGATATGCGCAAAGTGTTACAGTGTTGCGTTCGAGGGTTCGTCTGTTCGTGCCAGTTGTTCACCTAGTCCGATACCTCTTACAAGCTCCCAAGCCCAGGGGAGAAGTAATGTCGAAGGACTTATGGGTTCCACAGGCCTTGATCAACGAACAGACGTTTCCCTCCGTGGTTTCGGGTGTATCTACACACGTTGCCGACGTGATCACCCCACCCACACAAAGACGAGAGAGCCCATTTATTCCTCGTCTGCGGAAGAGGTTTCTCGCAGAAACCATGGACCAAATCTTGCAGCTTTTAAGTGCAAGTCGGTCCCTTCCGCGCAAGTCCAACGGCCTAGGTGTAGCCACTGGGTCAGTTCGGACTTGCTGCAGTACGACAACTGCACACCTCCCAAGAGAGGCAAGGTGGTACCGCAACAGGCAGTAACTCCGTCTGTTGCCGCACCAGCGGTTTTAGACCCTCAGTCACAACGGACAGTAGCTCCGTTTGTTGTCTTTCATAGACCCTCGTGGTCCATGCTGCAGACTATACAGTCTCAGCTTGCTCCTTCATGCAGGAGTATCATGCTGGAAGGTTGACAATGCTCCTGTTAGCCTACAACCCGCCGAGGTTGTGCGCTCAGCAGATACTGCGGCTGCCTGCTCCCACCCTCCACCTGTGAGAGCTCCACCACCGATGCGCAGTCCACCCTGCCAGACGCATGTTCTTGCTGCACCATCTGCTAACATGCGTGAGCTACCGCATCAGCAGTGGGAAGGTTCTGTAGAGCCGCCGGGTTCCAGCACTATGCGGCATTCTCCGCAGCCCATGCAGCATGCTCTGCATACCTTACAGCATGCTCCGCATACCATGCAGCATGCTCTGCATACCTTACAGCATGCTCCGCATACCATGCAGCATGCTCTGCATACCTTACAGCATGCTCCGCATACCATGCAGCATGAGCCGCATACCTTACAGCATGCTCCGCATACCATACCGCATGCTCCTCAACCCACCGCAGCCCCTCCCACGCTCCAGCACTCTGCTTTTGTTGTTGCCAGCTCCCACACTCCGACTGCGGAGAAGGTTGACTATGCACCCGTGGGCCTACACCTCCCACGGTTGTGCGCCCGGCATGGCTTCCTGCTCTCACACTCTTGTTGTGAGAGCTCCTCCACCCATGCACAAGTCAACCCTGCCAGATGTATGATGACTCCCACACACAGAGCACTCCGTTGCCGTGCGTGAGCTACCACAAGCTGCCGTGTTTTGACACGGTGTGTCAGCCTCCGCAACACACTGTGGTTACCGCCACTCGCCAGCAGCAAACCAGTCAGTCAGGAGTTGAGGCTTCCCCACACAACTTTGGTTGTTGCCAACTCACAAACTGTCATACAGTTACATGACATTGCCTTCTGGTCTGCTACTTATACACCAGTGCTGTATGTCCTCACGCTCCTGTTGTGGTTGACAGTTCAGTTTTTGACAGTTCACAGACTGTCAAGCAGTTTCATACGTTGCCTTCTGGTCTGCTGCTTTTGCACCAGTGAAACCCTCACTGAGAGAACCTAGCTTTTCTCGGATATGGTTCCTGTAGATGAGAAAGTGCTGTTCTCCCTCCTTCTGATATTCCCTTGAGGACTCTGTCATTTGGAGAGGAGCCTTAAGCTGCTTAGCCTCCTATGGACTTTTATTTAAGCATAACATGCTTCCAGGGAGGGTAAATGGTTCCGCTTCAGTCGCTAACCCCGTCTGTTGCCACACCTGCTCCCATAGACTTTGGGCTTTGTTGCAAGACATGCAGTCCAAGCTTAGTCCTTGATAGAGGATTTTTTACGGAGTCAGTGTGTCACTGGGAAGACGTTCAACAACCAGCAGAGGTGACTTGTTGTGACGCAGTGCGGCAACCTCAGCAACCCGATAAGGAGTTGTCTGTACTACCCAGACAGTTTAGACAGTTTCGGGTTGTCGCTGTACTTCCTCGCTTCCCCATGGTTGACAGTTCACAGACTGTGCAGCAGTACCATGATCTTGTGTCCGGCTCCGTCATGCATCCACCAGTGCGACCGGATTCAGCGAGTCAGACGTTGCCCACTCCGTTGCCGTTTCCTCATCAGTTTCGGATGAGGAACCCTCTGATGAGGACATGGCTGAACGAGAAGATCAATCCCCAGCCCTGCTATCCATCCAGAAGATGCTGAAGAAGGAATACGGCCCTGTCAGGTTGTGGATGAGTCTGGTTAGGACACTGTCATCCGTGGTGCATTTGGTGTCACTTGGAAGACTACACCTCCGTCCTCTTCGGTTTCATCTAGCTCTTCACTGGAAAAGGACAAGACGCTACAAGCGGTCTCGATCCCGGTTTCCGGAAGATAAGTCTGGTCTAACCTGAGGAAAGGACTTTATCAACCTTTTATAGGGTCTTCCCCTGACTGTTCAGACTCCCAACCACGTTCTCTTCTCAGACGCATCGGACGTAGGCTGGGGTGCGACCTTAGGCGGTAGGGAATGCTCGGGATTATGGAACTCGCGTCAAAGGACAATGCATTTTAACTGCAAGAAGCTTCTGGCAGTAAGTCTGACCTGGAAAAGCTTCAGGTCTCTCCTTCAAGACAAGTAATGGAGGTCAACACGGACAACTCCCTGCTTTGATGTTCATCTCCTAGCAAGGAGGGACCTACTCCCTGACATGGTGCGAGTTCGCTAGTGACCTCCTCTCCTGTTCAACAGGTCTTGACTTTTCACTAGTAACAAATTTCTTCCAAGGCAACTTGAATGTCTTAGCAGTTTGTCTCAGTAGGAAGGGACAATAATTCCAACATATTGGACCCTCCACAGAGATGTATGCAAGAGACTTTGGGTCACTTGGGGCCATCCAACCATGGATCTCTTCGCAACCTCGATGTCCAAGAGGCTCTCAACAGACCCAGCAGTGGTTCTTTTAGATGCCTTTCTACTAGATTAGTCTCATCTAGATCTATATGCATTCCCTCCGTTCTAGTTTGTCAACAAGGTACTGCAGAAGTTCGCCTCTCACGTTGGGACAAAGTTGGCCCGCGAGAGAATAACTTACCGAGGTACTTCGATGGCTAGTAGACGTTCCCAGAACTCTTCCCCTAAGGGTGGACCTGCTACGTCTGCCACGCGTAAGAAGGTACTCCAAGGCCTCCACGCTCTTCGTCTCACTGCCTTCAGAGTATCGAAAGACTCTCGAGAACTAGAGGTTTTTCGAAGGAGGCAACCAGAGCGATTGTTAGAGCAAGGAGAACATCCACCCTTAGAGTCTACCAATCGAAGTGGGGAATCTTCCTAAACTGGTGCATGTCAGTATCCGTATCCTCGACCAGTACCTCTGTAACTCAAATAGCTGACTTCCTCTTATATCTGAGAAAAGAGCGATCTCTTTCAGCTCCCACTTTCAAGGGTTACAGAAGCTTGTTGGCATCAGTCTTCCGTCACAGAGGCTTAGATCTTTTTAACAATAAAGATCTACAGGACCTCCTTAAGTCTTTTGAGACCACGAAGGAGCGTCGTTTGGTTACACCTGGTTGGAATTTAGACGTGGTTCTAAGATTCCTTATGTTAGACAGGTTCGAACCTCTTCAATCAGCCTCCCTGAAAGATCTCACCTTTAAGACTCTTTTCCTGATATGCTTTACCAGCTAAAAGAGCCAGTGAGATTCATGCCTTCAGCAAGAACATCGGATTTTCATCCGAAACGGCTACATGTTCTACATCTTGGTTTTCTAGCCAAACACGAGCTGCCTTCTCGGCCTTGACCAATATCGTTCGTTATTCCAAACTTATCGATATGGTTGGAAAGGAACTAGAAAGAGTATTATGTCCTGTAGAGCTCTTAAGTTCTTTTTTAAAAAGCTTTATGAGGCCCGTCTGAAGCTTTATGGTGTTCAGTTAAGAATTCATCTTTGCCTATGTCAGAGAATTCTTTATCCTATTATTTTCAGACTGTTAATACGAGAAGCTCATTCCCTTCTGAATGAGGAAGACCAAGCTTGGCTGAAGGTAAGGACACACGAAGTTAGAGCTATCACAACTTCCGTGACCTTTTAATAAAATAGATCTCTGCAAAATATTTTCGACGCAACCTTTTGGAAAAGCTAATCAGTGTTCGCGTCTTTTATCTTAAGAATGTCCAGTCTCTTTACGAGAACTGCTACACTCTGGGACCATTCGTAGCAACGAGCGCAGTAGTGGTGGGGGCTCCACCACTACAATTCCCTAATTCCAGAACCTTTTTAACCCTGGATAGGTACGGTGGGTCGTTTGCGACCCCGAGCGTCAAAAAAAAACAGGTTTTTCTCACGTGACTCACTCCTGTGACTGAATTTGTGGGTGATCGACCTGCAGGAGGTGTCTCCCCTACACGCTCTAGTAGTGTCCAGATGTGCATTGCTGTAGCTGTACTCCTTCCCCGATTTCTGAGACGCGTCGGGGTCGTTCGCGTCCGAGTTTACCCTTCTGAGGTAGTTTGCATAATTATCAAAGTTATTACGTATTATGAAATTGTCGTAGAATGGTGCAACTTGTATAGGTTATCAGTTGTGGAAAGTCTTGGTGGATTGTTTGGCTACCATGTGCATGTTTTTTTTTTTAGTTAAAATGTCGTTCATCACCACGAGGACCATTTTACCGCGAGTGCCCCTTTTTCATTTTTTTTCATTTTTTTGCCAAGTCATTTTTCCGTAAGATATTGCCAAATAGTGTCGTAAAACTTTTGCTTGTTTAGTATTGGAAAGTGTGTCTAGATGATCTGGCTACCCATGCATGACTTTGTTTTTGTCAGATACGACGTAGTTATTGGTATATTGAGTATTTAACTGCGGTTACCAATTTCTGTTTTTTTTTCAATATTTGTAAAAATTACTACGTAGTAAGGAATTGCCGTATATTATTCATTTTTTTTTCATGTTTATGTGTTAGAAAGTGTGCCTTGATGGTTGGGCTAACACGTGCATGTCTTTTTTTTTATTTGAGATGTCGTATATTAGAATGTCGGGCATTTTACCGCGAGTGTCCCTTTTTAATTTTTTTTAATTTTTTTGCCAAGTCATTTTTCCGTAAGATATTGCGAAATAGTGTCGTAAAACTTTTGCTTTTTTAATGTTGGAAAGTGTGTCTAGATGATCTGGCTACCCATGCGTGATTTTGTTTTTGTCAGATACGACGTAGTTATTGGTATATTGGGTATTTAACTGCGGTTGCCAATTTCTGTTTTTTTTTCAATATTTGTAAAAATTTACTACGTAGTAAGGAATTGCCGTATATTATTGATTTTTTTTTCATGTTTATGTGTTAGAAAGTGTGCCTTGATGGTTGGGCTAACACGTGCATGTCTTTTTTTTTTTATCTGAGATGCCGTATATTAGAATGTTGGGCATTTTTCTGCGAGTGCCCCTTTTTATTTGTTTTGCATTTTTTTGCTTAGTCATGTTACCGTAAGGAATTGGCAAGTAGTGTCGCAAAACTTATATTTTTATAGTGTTGGAAAGTGTTTCTAGATGATCTGGCTACCCATGCCTATTTTTTTTTTTAGCCAGATATGGCGTATATATAAGTATGTGTTCGATTTTCCTGTGATTGCCATTTTTTCGTTTTTTCCCATTTCTTTCAAAATTACTACGTACTAAGGAACTATCACAGAGTAATATTTCATTTATATGTTTATTTGTCGGAAAATATGCCTTGATGGTTTGCCTAGCACGTGGCTGAAATTTTTTTTTTCTGAAATGCCGTATATTAGAATGGCCATTTTTCCACGAGTGCCCCTTTTTATTTGTTTTGCATTTTTTTGCTTAGTCATGTTACCGTAAGGAATTGGCAAGTAGTGTCGCAAAACTTATATTTTTATAGTGTTGGAAAGTGTTTCTAGATGATCTGGCTACCCATGCCTATCTTTTTTTTAGCCAGATATGGCGTATATATAGGTATGTGTTCGATTTTCCGGTGATTGCCATTTTTTCGTTTTTTCCCAATTCTTTCAAAATTACTACGTACTAAGGAACTATCACAGAGTAATGATTCCTCTAGATGTTTATTTGTCGGAAAATTTTGTTTACTTTTTTTTTTGATTGAATATCATCAAATTTTTTTAGCTAAAATATTGTTTTACATTTTTTTTTTTCGATTTTATTTCCCTTCAAAAAAAAATTTTTGGGTCAGAATTTTAATTTTATAGTCGTAAAATAATCGACAATTATCCAGCAACCCACCATACAATTTTTATGCATATCCAATAATAATTAGATTAGTAAATAACACCTTGAAATTGACATACCCTTCCTACATTTCAAGTGGCAGATTAGGGAGTCTGAGTCAGTGTGGTTGGCGGCCATTTTGTGGACATATCCGAAGCGTAAGCTGCCCTATCTATATATATTCTTGTTCCCTATAGAATTTGTGATATTTTGGTATATTTTTACCTGCATAAATATCATATTATATATTAAATATATGTATTTTTTTACGAAATTTCCAAGTACTCAAAAAATTACCTTTAGATATGGCCCCTGATATAAATTTAATTTACAAAATAATGAAGATTTTTTTACATATTTCTATTTTAGGATAACATATGTTTATTCCCTAAAAAAATTAGCCACTTCCTATTTCATTTGGGTACCCAAAAAAATTCATGAAATTTGGACAATTTTTTTTGGCCAAAAAAAGTTAGCCTTTTTTTCTCATTTCAGATCTTCACCTCCATGGGTATGACTTCATCCAAAATACATCAAGATGTGTCCTAAACATTCGAGAATCAATTCCTAAAAGGATTTGTGTATATATGTATAAACTTTTTTTTAATGAATTTTTATGTCAGGTCTTTTTTTTTTTCTACTTAATTTTTTAAAATATTTATAATAAATAGTTTTTCTGCAGATGAGTAGTATTTATCTTTACAGTTGTTTTAAGCATTCATTGAAGTTTTTTTTGGCAAAAGAAAAAAGGAGGTTACTGCAAAAACTGATTTTTCAAGAATTTTTTTTGGCGTCGGGGTCGTTCGCGTCCGAGTATACCCTTAAAGGGGTGTCCGAGGACCGTACCTATCCAGGGTTAATCTTTCTCTTGAAATATTTCTGGGTTGTCCGGAAGGCTAAGAAGCCTTCCGCATCCTGGTTGATTTGGCGGGTGGTCAAATTCTTTCTTGAGAAGCGCCTAGATTAGAGGTTGTGATGAGGTCCTTTAGTATGGGTTGCAGCCCTTAATACTTCAGCACCTAGGAGTCGCTCAGCATCCTAAGAGGATCGCTAGGCTCAGTAAGGAAGACGTACTTAAAAAGGCAGAGTAATGGTTCAAGTCGACTTCCTTACCAGGTACTTATTTATTTTATGTTTGTTATTTTGAATAACGGCTAAAATAAGATACGGGATACTTAGCTTCTTTGTTAACATGTATGCTGGTCTCCACCCACCACCCTGGGTGTGAATCAGCTACATGATCATCGGGTAAGATTAATATTGAAAAATGTTATTTTCATTAGTAAAATAAATTTTTGAATATACTTACCCGATGATCATGAATTTAAGGACCCGCCCTTCCTCCCCATAGAGAACCAGTGGACCGAGGAGAAAATTGAGTTCTTGTTGACAAGAAGTACTTGAGTACCTGCTCACAGATGGCGCTGTTGTGTACACCCCCACCTGTATAGCGATCGCTGGCGTATCCCGACCGTAGATTTCTGTCGGGCAACAGAGTTGACAGCTACATGATCATCGGGTAAGTATATTCAAAAATTTATTTTACTAATGAAAATAACATTTTTCTGCACGTGGTGAAATTTTTTCACACGCAATGATGACAGATTATATGCTAATAGCTTAATGTGTGCAAACTTTTATCCGCAATCCAACCAGGCTGAGACATTCTCCCTGAAGAATCCCGGGGTTGGTGCAAAGTGACCGTATGTGCATGAATCATGAGCTTGAGATTCCTGATATCTCGAGTAAAGTGCACTCCTTAGAGCATAGAATGGTCTTCTGCTCAGGGGATATCCCTTCATGAACATTGCGAGGTAAAGAAAGACAAAAAAAATTTCTACCCCCAGTCTGACTTTAGAGTCAAGTTTACTAAGAAGCGTAGACAAGACCCGCATCGAAAGTGATGCAGAGGTCTTCCGGTAGAGAAGTCTATCTCACTTAATAGGCTGAATCTGGGAAAGGAAGTTCATACTTCTGTCCATTGCCCCTTGTAGATGTTTTAAATCTGAGAAACTCTGATGTAGTGAATTCCTCCTGTCTGTTCTCTCAGACAGAAGTAGAGACATCAATAGAAAAGATAGCAAGGCTGAAACAAACTCTCTGGAAGGAGAGAGACAACTGAAATACCTGGCTTTCAGTGGTCAAATTTTGATAAATTTCTCTTTCCTCGTAAACTAAGCTCCAATGGAAACTTCACTTCTCCCACCTCACACAGAGTTGCTAGAGGTGAACATTCTTATCATGGGAGATAGGTGCATTCCTCCTTTTCCCGTCATAATATAAATGCATAAGGGAAAGGAAGGATGTCTGAGGAAGAGTTAAGAACTCAGTTACTGTTAAAATGGAATAACCAAATTATGACATTATCACAATTAATGTCTCTCCGAGAATTTCTATGCATGCGAGTACTAGATTCAGAAGCCTTGCACTTTATGAAGATTAAGAGCATCATCTGTCGTTTGGATGGATTGGATGAGCCTCCTCGTGCGCAAACTGCTAATAGACGGTACGCTATTGACGCTATCGCCCCATAGTCTCAAAACCCCTGACACAAGTTTGATGTGATGCTTTAAAACCAGACTAGAGATATGTTACACAAGTCTCAAAAAACTCACTTAAGGCTGGTAGGTTCTCAAAGGTACCACCTTTACCACTGACACGGCAGAGATGTTTTTAACTGCTGGCATAGATTACGTCACCACTAACTATTTTGATGAGGATTGCAATCTAATGCAATAAGCCTCTAGTCTATGATCAAGGTTCCCACCTCAATTGCCCCGCAAGTCTTTGACCAGGCGAGTGTTGAGAGGAGACGATGGGAGCAGGAGTCCTCTTTCTACATGCGCATGCTCTGTGGTTGCCTAACAACAAAGCATGGTGCAGGCAAATCAATTTTCTTTGATTGGCCGATCATAGAAAACATGACAAGCAGTTCCCCATATAAATGACTAGGTTTGTATAGCTAGGAAAATACAAATTGTTTTGAAGTATGTAGTGTTTTTACTAAGAAAAAAGTATTTTAGTTTTTATCCAATAGAAAATTAACCATCTTTCAAACTAATCCCCTAAATATTATAATGTTGGAATTTCTTTTTTGAAATTGAACAACTTAGGAATACTGTACATTTCTTTTTTTACTTTATGCTGAATCTTCTAGAATTTTTCAAGAATCAATTTTAGTATCTATAGGTAAGAGACAAACAGTCTCTTTGCAAAGTTTTGACCATGATATTGTTGTCAAGTTATAAGAAATCAAAAGTCCATCAAATTGTTTTGCTATTGCTAAGCTCCTTTATAAACATCTTTGAGAGCCTGCATGTTTTAATCTTGGGTTATGGCTACCCATTAGGAATATTTTTTTGGGCTCAAGCCATGGCGTCCTGATGGAAGGTTCCTTTTTGGTAGCTTCCTTGGGTAAATAACTACTAAGATATTCCCAGAGAATTTAACCACAGGTTACCACAGAATTCTAACTTCTGGAGCGAGTATCCTAAAGGTTTCCCTTTAAGACATCGTATATCAACAGGGGACGCATGTATTAACGCGCCACATAGCTATCTACACCCCGAACAGAGTTAATGCTTCGGTGTGTAAGGGCTGAGAATAGCTGGGAGCCGTTCCATAGCTAATCTCATTCGTGGCTACTTCTGGTACTCGAGACGTAAACAAACGGGCGCCATTGCTTAAATGACGTCACGTCCGTCTTCATCCTTTGTTCAGTAGCTCGCCCTACTTAGACGGATTTTCCCTGTGCTTTACTTATCGCTTTGCATCTACGTTAAGTCGCAACCTTCAGCCTCGCCTTCTTCTGGAAAGTTGAGTACAAGGTTCCAGTATTGTTTAGTTAAGCTCTGACCGTAAAGTAAATATTACTTTCCGAGATAATTGTTGTTTTGTGGCAGAGCTGTGCCTCTACCGGACCCGCCATTTTATGGCGTCGTTGTTGTTATGCATGCCTTATTTAGTTAGCCACAACAACGCTTCCGGCCTTATTTACTAATCGATTACATTAGTTTATTTAGTCTTCATAGCTAGGAACTTTTATATCGTGTTTCGACGCTTTTTATCGGTCATCGATTGACCTCATACCAGTCGGCTACTATAGCCCCCAGGCCAGAGCGCCTATATATAAGTGTTCATGCATGATTTTATTAGTGATCCTAGGCTAAGTTATGAAGATAGTGGCATTATTTTACAATACTTTTGACCGTGATGCAAGTGTTTTTTTTTTTTTTCGCCTTCAGGGACCATATAGGGGATAGGTTAGTTAGTGTCCCTTCCTAACCTAACCTACTTGTAGGACCCCTATATGCTTCCTTCATCCCCTGCCTTGGCATTCCCTCTGTTTAGCCTTGATTCCCTTTCTAAGTAGAGGGATCAAGTGTCTAATGGAGTATTTATCGCCTCTCAGTCCTCCCTAAGGGAATGAACCCCCCTTAGGGTTGCGTCCGAGAGTGAGGAAAGGCTAGCCCTTCCTCTATGGCTAGGAATAGTCTATGACTGTCCTGCGATAGCGATATGTCTTCTATCTTTCCTAGTTCAGGGCTCTTAGCCCTGCTCTAGGTTAGGTTTTGGAAGGTTACTCTGTCCCCTGCTGAAACTGTACCCATGCACCGTTTCAGCCTGGCTGCCTTATCTTAGGTTAGGGAGTGTCCTCCCTTTCCCTAGTGGCTGCTCTGGTACAGAACCCCTTCCTTGGAAGACTCTTCTCTTCTCCCCTCCCCACCTATCTCTTGTATAGCCTAGCCTACACTTAGGTTAGTCTATACCCATCTGTCCCCTGTCCTACAACTCCTCCTTAGGGTGGAGTGATAGGGCTACCTTGAGCTTCCATATGCAGTCCGCTCTGGTACATATACCCTTCATAGTGTCCTATGGGGTTAGCCACTGGATGTGTTCTGCATGTGGAGGTCTCCCCCCTCTTTGGGTGTCCCCTAGCCCTCCCTTGGGCTACCCTAGCTCCCGGTCCTCTGAGACCCCTGCTCCTGGGTGATAGAGCCTGCCTCTATCATGGGTACACCCACTCAGGGGGGGATGTCTGGAAGTCCATGACTGGACTTTTTACATCCCTCCCCCTGTCTCTCTCACTATCCGGGTGCCGGTCCCTTGCCGCCTCCACTGTCGGCGATACCCGCCTCCTACCTTGGTGACTCTCCCCTACCCTCATGCCGCCAGCCCCCCGCGTGCCGGGGGACTGTCGACCGCCGCCGGCTCCCGCCGATGGCTCTCCTCCTTCCTCCTAGCTTCGCCGTCCGCCTGCCGGTCTGCCACCGGAGTGCCGGCATCCACTGCCGACAACCCGGTTCAGCTATAACCATCCTTGTCCCAGTCACCAATCCGGCATCCTCCGACTGCCGGAGCCGCCGCTCCTCTGCCGGCGTGCCGCCGTTGTGCCGGCGGCCGCCACCCTGGTATTACTCTTGACTCACATATTGCCTGTTCTAATGCCAGAAACTCTGCTGGAGCGGCCTCCAGCGTGCCGGAGGTCTGCCGGAACCTCCCGGAGGCGTCAAGACTACTTGCACCCCCTTCTACTAGCTATCATTTGAATACTGATAGCCCTACACTGCAAACAGATGGCCTGTTTACACTCTTAAGATCAGTGCCTTGGTACTGTTCTTTTAGTAATCATGCTGTCTCTTTGCATTCTTCAAAATTCCAGCATGCTGCGTGCATCTTAGCGCGGCTGGTTGCCGGAAGCAGTTACCCTAAGGGACCTGTTAGCCCCCTAATTTGGGACTGAGTGATCTCGGTCCCAAACTTATCCTTGGTTTTTTTCCATGGAATTCCATTGCCCTGTGGAATTTTAAGGAATACTATCCTGTGCCTTCGGCCATCTCGGATTATCCAGGGATAAAGCTTGCGGTAGCCAACCGGGCGGGATGCATGGAGTATGTTTTCTTTACTACTTCAATCTATGCATCACACCCTTCATTAAGTTAAAATTAATGATTAATCTTAACTTAGCTTAAGAACCACTCTTATGACTCCCCCCATACTCATTTTCTCTTTCTTCCACAGGAGGAGCAGATGAAGTGTGACTTCGACTTCTGCGCTGTGAAACGCCCGCACTTCTACGGGCATACGGCTTGCAGGACTCACGCCCCTTGTGCTAACAAGAAAGGGGATCTGAAATTCTGGGACCCACTGAATTGTACGGTCTGCCAGGCTCACCTAGTTGATGCCTTCCATAACCCTCCCTCAGCGGAGGTCAGGGACACTTCTCGGGAGAAGCTACGCAAGTGGGTGCGTGGCTTCCAGAAGAATGCCACCGGACCGTACCTGGCCACTGAAGAAATGAGGTCACTCCTGTTCCCTAAGGCCTCCCCTGATTCAGTGGTACCCAAGGATTTGATCCCCACTGTCCAAATTACAGTGGAACCTGATGTTGTCATGGCCCAGTCCATGCACGAGTGCCGCTTGGATTCCGAAGATGACGAACATATGTCGGATGTCTCGGAAGACACGGAGAAGACCCTTATGGCTCAAGGAGCTGAAGATGACGAAGACCAGGTGGAATACGCCGAGTCGGAGCAAGAGGTCGCTCCTCCTTCCATCTCCGCCCCTACTCCTACACCGACGGAAGTGTCTATTCCGTCTACCTCCACGACCCCGGATCCCTCTTCATCCACTCAAGAAATGATCCGGTTGATTAGAGCCGTCATGGACGACAGGTTAAAGGAGAATCAGGAGTTCATCAGGTCCATGATGGGATCCAGAGAACCGAAGAGGATTTCGGTTAAGGATCTCCCCGCTTGCTCACATGCCAACCCATGGAGGTATGCTGAGCATATGGTTATCGCGACCGGCAGGATCTTCGTCAGCGACAAGATCGGCACGGTCCCTTTGGAAGACGTGGAGTTCTTCCCAAACTTCGAGGCCTACCCGGACTGTTACGTCCGACTTCGCTCTGAACCTGCCTCTAAAGAAGAGACTGAACCGAAGGAAGAGATAGTGTTCGATCTCGCGAAGGCCCAGGCTATGCTAGCCAACACGTTCAAGAGTAGGGGTTTTACCTGCTCTAAGCTTCCGGCCCTGAGCAAGAAGCACCCTACTTATGTCGCACCTGAAAATGCGGTACTTCCATTCTTGGAAAAGGCCTTCGCTGCGTGCCTTAAAGCTGTGGAAGAGGGGAAAGCCTGCCCTGCACTGGAGGAGTGCAGACCCTTCTCCATAGTTACTCCCCCTGACGCTCGACACTGGAAGGACATCCAGCATACGTTCGTCGTGGGAAAGCTAGATCCTGACGTCGCCGGACGTCAGTTTAACGAAGACCTCCCGAAGCTCAACGATCACCTCCTTCGTCGGGAACAAGATACGAAGAAGAGGCTCGCAGCATCCATGTCCCACCAAGTCCAACTTGAAATTATGGCCTGTGACACCAGAGTACCAGACCACTACATGGTACTTTCCAAATCCCACATGGCAACCCTGATGAAGGACTTGTACCACTTCATGAAGGCTCGGAGAGCCTGTCGTGAATTCGTGTTCGCAGGTGCCACTGTGAAACACGAACCCCGGAGGCTGATTTCCTCCAACATCTGGGGCAAACACCTCTTTCCTTCTGACCTTGTGAAGGAAATCACCGACAAAGCCACCACGGAGAATAGGAACCTTCTCCACAAGTGGGGCATGTCAAGGAAGAGGAAACCCTCTCAGGACGACGGACCTCAACCTAAGAGGAAATCCTCAAAACAGAAACCCCAGCAACGTCAACCAAGACGTCAGTTTCCGGGACCCGCTACCTCCCAAGTGGCAGCTCAGCCACAACAGACCTTTCAATTGGTCACCCAACCGGTGTTGTCACAGTCACCGGTCTTCACCCCTGCTTTCGAGCAACAGACGACTACCTTTCGTCCCAAAGGTAGAGGCTCAAACAGAGGTGCAGGCAGAGACGCGTCTCGCCGTCCCTCCAGAGGCAGAGGAGGAAAGGGAGCTAGCGGCCGAGGCAGCAAGCCCTCGGGACACCAGAAGCAATGAAGTGCTTCCGGTGGGAGGAAGACTCCGCCAATTCCAGGATCGTTGGACCTTCGATCCCTGGGCACACAGCATCGTCAAGAAGGGTCTAGGCTGGAGTTGGACTCAACCACCCCCAACATTCCAGCAGTTCTTCCAACAATCAACCCCCCTTCTGGAAGAATATGTCCTAGATCGCTTGAACAAGAAGGTGATAAGGAAGGTAAAGTCCACCAGGTTCCAAGGAAGACTGTTTTGTGTCCCCAAGAAAGACTCCGACAAACTCAGAGTCATTCTGGACTTATCCCCCCTCAACAAGTTCATAGCGAACGACAAGTTCAAGATGCTGACTCTTCAACAAATAAGGACCCTTCTGCCTCGAGGTTCCTACACGGTCTCCATAGACCTGGCGGATGCCTACTGGCACGTTCCAATGAACCATCACGCTTCCTCCTACCTAGGATTTCGACTCCAAAGGAAAAGCTACGCCTTCCGGGCCATGCCCTTCGGCCTCAATGTGGCCCCTCGGATCTTCACAAAGCTGGCGGATGCCATAGTACAACAGCTCCGCCTCCGAAACGTCCAGGTGATGGCCTACCTCGACGACTGGCTAGTCTGGGCTCCATCGCCCGAAGATTGTGTAAAATCTTGCAACAAAGTCACCCAGTACCTAGAACACCTGGGATTCAAGATCAACGAGAAGAAATCTCGCCTCTCTCCAGCTCAGAAGTTCCAGTGGTTAGGAATCCAATGGAACCTTCAGTCACACCGCCTTTCCATCCCCCAGAAGAAAAGGAAGGAAATAGCAGGGTCTGTCAAGCGACTACTGAAATCCAAACGAATTTCAAGACGCCAGCAGGAACGAGTTCTAGGCTCTCTACAGTTCGCCTCAGTAACAAACCCAGTGCTTCGTGCACAGCTAAAGGATGCCGCGGGAGACTGGAGACGTTCTGCATCCATCGCTCGAAGAGACCTCAAGAGACGGCTCCCAAACAGACTTCGACTTCTCCTCAAGCCGTGGTCGGAAGCAAAGGCCCTGAAAAGGTCCATTCCTCTTCAACATCCTCCTCCATCACTCAACATCCACACGGACGCTTCGCTGGAGGGTTGGGGAGGTCACTCCCACCAAAAACAGGCTCAAGGCACCTGGTCTCCCCTGTTCAAGACGTTCCACAAAAACATCTTGGAGGCCATGGCGGTCCTTCTAACTCTGAAGAAATTATCCCCGCCTCCCTCGATCCACATTCGTCTAACCCTAGACAACTCGGTGGTAGTTCGTTGTCTCAATCGCCAAGGCTCAAGATTGCCCCAGATAAATCAGGTGCTTCTCCCAATCTTCCGTCTGGCAGAGAAGAAGAAGTGGCACCTGTCTGCAGTTCACCTACAAGGATTCCGCAACGTTACAGCGGATGCTCTATCTCGAACAAACCCGATAGAGTCGGAATGGTCTCTAGACGCAAGATCATTCTCCTTCATCTCTCACCAAGTCCCAGAACTTCAGATAGATCTCTTCGCAACGAGCGACAACAATTAACTTCCTCGGTATGTGGCCCTGTACGAGGACCCCAAGGCAGAAGCAGTGGATGCCATGTCACTGGACTGGAACAGATGGTCCAAGATCTACCTGTTCCCTCCCACCAACCTTCTGCTGAAAGTCCTCTCCAAACTGAGAACCTTCAAAGGGACAGCGGCCCTAGTGGCTCCCAAGTGGCCCCGGAGCAACTGGTACCCCCTGGTCCTGGAGCTGCAGCCCAAGCTGATCCCTCTCCCGGGCCCAGTTCTCTCCCAACAAGTACAGAAGTCGACTGTCTTCGCTTCATCATCGAAAATCAAGGACCTTCATCTCATGATTTTCTCTCCCTAGCCGCAAAGAAGAGGTTTGGGATCTCGAAGAAAAGTCTGGACTTCCTAGAGGAATACAAGACCGAATCCACAAGACGGCAATACGAATCATCCTGGAGGAAATGGGTCTCCTTCGTCAAGACAAAAAATCCCAAGGAAATCACAATTGATTTCTGCATGTCCTTCTTTATTCACCTTCATGGACAGGGATTAGCAGCCAATACGATTTCAACCTGCAAATCGGCCTTGACCAGACCAATTCTGTATGCCTTCCAAATTGATCTGTCCAGCGACATCTTCAATAAACTACCAAAAGCATGTGCTCGCCTACGCCCAGCACCCCCACCGAAACCGATCTCCTGGACATTAGACAAGGTGCTCCATTTCGCCTCCAACTTGGATAATGATTCATGCCCTCTCAAGGATCTGACTCAGAAAGTTATATTTCTCTTTGCTCTTGCTTCGGGAGCTTGAGTCAGCGAAATAGTGGCATTATCAAGAGAGGAAGGGCACATCCTGTTTACCGATACAGGAGACGTTACCCTCTCCCCTGATCCGACGTTTCTCGCCAAAAATGAATTACCCACCAAAAGATGGGGCCCCTGGAGAATATGCCCCCTGAAGGAAGATGTCTCTTTATGCCCAGTAGAGAGCCTCAAGGTCTATCTTCGCAGAACTTCGAACTTTGGTGGAGGCCAACTCTTCAAAGGAGAAACATCGGGCAGCGACCTGTCACTGAAACAATTAAGAGCGAAAATCACCTACTTCATTCGCAGAGCGGATCCTGACAGTACACCCGCCGGTCATGATCCTAGGAAAGTTGCATCATCTCTGAATTTCTTTCAGAGTATGGACTTTGAAAGCCTTAAAAACTTCACAGGCTGGAAGTCCTCGCGCGTTTTCTTTAAACATTATGCGAAACAAGTGCACGAAGTCAAACATTTTGTGGTAGCCGCAGGTAGTGTTATGAAACCTGCACCTAACTCTGCATAGAACAGTGAGTTACTTGGGACTCTAACTCTTCGGGTGCCTATGTTGACCCTCGAGCGATACATAGTGATGTCGAAAACACTTAGTGCTTTTGTAACTGTTCTTATCCCAGGTGAAATGTCATAGTTGCCACACAAGTGCCGCATGCCCTGAGCATGATGTGTTTTTAATCAAAGACTTACGTTCCTCGAGAACGAGTGCCTACTAATAAACTTGAAATTCCTTTTCAGATTCAAGTGCAAGTCTTTATTACTATGTACATTATAATTACTGTAAATGAACTTTACTTATTGCTGCAATTCATTTAATTTCTGCATTTGTGAAATAAAATTTCTATTTTATTACCTGTGCGTCTCAATCAGCTCCTACTTACTATGAAATACATGCCTGTCATAGTTTTATTATCCCCTTTTTTCCTTATGGTTATGGAGAAATTAAGATACTAACTCTTAATTTATATTCACTCTGATTATGTAATGTTCCAATACGAATACTTACTCTTCATACCCTGGAGATGAATCACCCTTCTCAGCACACAGTGCCCAACCACCACTGGTCTGCTTTTCAGAATGTTCCTATACGAATGCCAAACATTCAGCTTCGTCTCCAAGTTCTTCAAGTTCTTCTATCAGGGTGAATAGCCCTTCAATACCACTTTGACGTCGGCATGGCCCGTGGGAACTTCACTGCCAAGGGGGGCAGGATGATTCTTCCCTACGGTTCTTTACTAAGATTACTATGCTACTTTGTCAATGCCTTGGCACTTACTAATAGGGGAAAATCTACCACGATACATTGATTCTCTGGTATTCTTCCATCAGGACGCCATGGCTTGAGCCCAAAAAACGGATTTTGAGCGAAGCGAAAAATCTATTTTTTGGTGAGATAGCCATGGCGTCCTGATGGACCCTCCCTGCTACTTCGTCCAGTTTTTAGGTCCCACCCTGCTCTGCTGTATCATGGTGATGGGCAAGCAACTGGCTTCAGGATGAAGACGGACGTGACGTCATTTAAGCAATGGCGCCCGTTTGTTTACGTCTCGAGTACCAGAAGTAGCCACGAATGAGATTAGCTATGGAACGGCTCCCAGCTATTCTCAGCCCTTACACACCGAAGCATTAACTCTGTTCGGGGTGTAGATAGCTATGTGGCGCGTTAATACATGCGTCCCCTGTTGATATACGATGTCTTAAAGGGAAACCTTTAGGATACTCGCTCCAGAAGTTAGAATTCTGTGATAACCTGTGGTTAAATTCTCTGGGAATATCTTAGTAGTTATTTACCCAAGGAAGCTACCAAAAAGGAACCTTCCATCAGGACGCCATGGCTATCTCACCCAAAAATAGATTTTTCGCTTCGCTCAAAATCCGTTTAGCTACTTTGTTATGCCCGGAATATGTCATCTGTTGCGATAGATTCTGGAATCTTAACTGTAACCATTTTTTTTCCCAACAGAATTTGGAAAGATTTGACTAATTACTTTGCCTTCTGGCACCTCTTGGGTTGCATGGGGCAGGGAGTGCAGTGTGGCCACCCACCTGAAGAGGAGGAAAAAGGAAAGAAGATGAAGAAGAGTTGGTGGGGAGGAGGTATGGGATCCCAGACACTTCTTTTTCATTCCCCCTTCTCTCTCTCTCTCATTCTCCCTCCCCCTTTCCTTGGTGACTTTGTGAGTTTCTCTAATTCTTTTCCTCAGTGTCTCGCTCTCTCTCTCTTTCTCACCCAAGTCTCCGTTTCAACCATTTTCCTCCAGATGTTCAGTTCTGTAACTTTGGTCTGAAATATGACGACTTAGTATTTGCCTCATCAGTCAAATTGACTTGATGGAATATTTAATTTATGAGTGACCCTTAAATAGTTTTTGCTAGTAAGTTTGTTCATTTGTAAAGGGACTTTTAATGTTCTTGATGAAAAATAAGTGGTTCACTGAAGTTTGTATTGCATTTGTCAAAATCATTTGTCTGTTACCCATTGTGTGTTGCTATTTTGATCTAATTATTTTGATACCTAACTTTTCTAATGAATACATATCAGTTTACCCTGTGTGATATTTCTGTTTTTTAAGCAAATGTAGAATTGATTATGTACATTATTTGATGTATATTGTATGAGAAAATATGACTTAACATGTAGTGCTTAACACTTTCATGGTATTATTTTAAATACTTCTTGTTTTCATTTAGGAATATGGAAACCAATTACTGTCTCATATAACTGGGTAGCAAGATTGTCATTACTACTTACATTCTGACATAAGATATCTGGTTGACAATATTTACAAGTCTTGTAAAATTCTTAACTCTTGAATTTAAAAAATGAAATAGTATTGTGAAATTCTTAATTTCTTTAGCTGTTATAAATGTCACTTATTTTCAGTTGAACTGAGATGCAGAATGAAATGTAAAGTATCATTTAAGTAAGAGTCACATGAAATGTAAAAGTCACTTTTATATAATAGTCTTAAAAGACTGTGTATAGCATTCTTATGATGCAGTAATTGAACTGAAGTTCTATTAAATTGTCATTGGGATTACACGTCAACTGTATTCACCATTTGTGCAGACAGACGCATTGATATTGCGGGTGCGTTTAGATCTCTTGGTCCAAAGGGGATCGTACAGAGAGGGCCACAGTCAGATTAGCGCTGTTTAGACCTTTCGCGACCCTGTAGGAAATTCTGGATAGGGGTGTCATGTTGTCGTCTTGTTCTTGTCTTTGCTATGTCACTGAAAAGGTGGGTTTCCAGATGTCTGGAAATCTTGGAAGCATTGTTGGATAATTATGGACCTTGTGAGGAATCATAGGGATCGCTGGTTTTGTTCTGTGTATCCCAAAAAAGGCTTTTGTCCTTCTGTTCCTGTTTCTGTTCCAGGAACATTTAAAGTTCTGGATGTTTTACTCATTCTTATTTGTTGCATTTGAAGAATGTTTGGTGCTTTGTTACCAGATTTTGGGGAGATAATTGATAATATTACTCACTAAGAAGCTAATCCTTCATCCTTCCACCCTATATGTCTTAAGACAAATAAAAACCCAAGGTTTGGAATAAACTACGAATGGAAATGTTATATAAATACATAAATTTTTTTATGCAGAGCACAAGTATGGCGTCAGTTGTGAGGTAAGCTTTGTCTATTGTAAAAGTTCCTTCAATTTACTTTTCCATGTTTTGAACAAGTGTGGAGAGAGATAATGGACAAAATAAAAAGCAGTTTTCACTGCTGTAAAAGTTGTACCTCTTATTAACTCTGGCTCACTGTTTGAGTTTGGCCTTAGAAACGTTTATTTATCTCCTGATATTGTGTAAAAGAGATTTCCACAAAAACCGTTCTATTGCTAAGGTAGTGATGATACTTAATGACTTTACTGGTCCTAGTGCCTGGCCTATAGCCTAGATTTTGTAATATTCAAAGCCTATGACTTATGTCCCTTCCTCGCTTGGTATTAATTTGAGATTATTTAATACTGTATAGTGGATCCTTAGAATTCTTTAGGCTTTGTCCTTAGAAATAAAATGTGAGCACTGGAACGATGCAGAGTTGGAGAAGGTACACAGCTCTGTGGAAATGCAACCAGATAGGATGAAGAGAGCAGAAGGCCATTCAAAACTGAGGGTTCAAATTGGTGCTTCAGAGAGCCTAATATATCAAAGGCTGTGTGAAAAGAGAAAACAAGCATCGTGTACTACTATCACATTTGAGGGTCATCTCTCACTTCTCTAGAAGAGCAAATTTTGTCTGGCTTTAATTCTCAGTCAGCTGATCCCCTTCAAGGAATGACCCATTGGACTAAAGAAACATGCAGTTTTGAAATCTCACCATAAAGGGATAAATAAAAGTCAATGAAGCAACTGTAATATTGTTAACAAAAGGCTTTTGGAAAGTTCATGGAAATATGGAAATGAAAATAGGTTGAGATTGTAGTAAGACATTTTCAGGAAATATTTTGGACAGTCGCCATTTCATGATGATGACTTGAAGATGTCTTTATTAAACTGAAATTTGGAGACTTGGTGTTTCAGGATAGAAAATAAGTGAGAACCTCAAGTTTTACAATCCATATTCCTTAAAGCTCACTTATACATTGGAGCTTTCTTCTTTACCATTCACATCCAGACTGCGGAATGTGGTTTGATCAGTAACAATGTTAAAATAGATCTGTCAAATAATCAATGAAAAGAGATTTAAGTTAACTTGTTCAACAGAAAAACATTTGCAACAAGTTGGAGCTTCTGAAGTTCCACCAGTTCAACTGTCTGATTAGGAATATTATTCCACAGTCTGTCTCAGCTGGAATAAAAGTCGTAAAATACTGTGTAGCATTAATTCTTATGATGAAGAAGGCAAGAATGTAAGAATTAATTGCATACCTAGTGCAACGTACGTTATGGTACAGTCTCGGAAGATCTCAATGCAAAGGATGGTCAGAATTATGAAAAATCTTATGCAACATGCACAACAAACTAATAACGCGGTAGAAAAGATTAATATCAAGATTAAGGATAAGGAATTTAATAGACCAAGTTTTTGTCCAACAAAATAAGATAAGATTCAGCAGCTGAACATCAGACAGGAGAATAATACTCAGAACATGATAGAATATAATTAAAACATTTCCTAAGGAGACATTGATATCCGAGACTTTTCCAATAAGCCAATTTTTTAAAGAAATAGACTGAATGCATTTCTAAAATGTGAATTTGCAGTCAAGACTGACACCTAAGATTTTGAATGAGTTGTGTATAGTAGAGACATTGTCAATGCAAAGGTCTAGATGTTGAGGAGCCACTGTTCTCAACCTACTTATAATCATGCTTTGAGTTTTGTTAGTGTTCAACTTCATTACCCATAAGTTGCAACATTCACTAAATTTAGCAAGATCTCTATTAAGGGATTCAACAACCCCAGATCTACATTCAGGCGATGGAATTGATTGAAGAAGAGTATAGCTTTTCTTCGTTCAAGAGGCACAGAGGTCTGTCTTGTCCATAATGGTTCAAGTTCCCTTGACCATTCATTCTTTCTTTTAATTTTTTGTGCTTTATTTTGTGTCTGAGCTCTAAAAGGTTATAATTTCCATTAACCTTTGAAATTGAGGGAAAAAAGGTGGTTTGCAATAAAGAGCATTTTTTTTCCTTCTTGTTTCTGAACACCCAAGGTTAGGTAAAGGTCTTCAGTTGTCTCTTGGAGCAAGATGAGTTTTATCTTGAAAGACAGTCGGCACAAAAATCTTGTTCAACTTTTCAATCTATAAAGAAGCATCAGTCATCTTCAAAAAAAGTGATAAAACAGTTGTTTAAGAAAACTTTATTGAGAAATTCTCCTCTTAAGATTCCAAAATCCTTTCGAAGAGGCTCATCTATTATCACTGAGAATGAGACTAATTTAAACACTCATCTTGATGTGACTGAATATGAAGAGAGCATCTCTCTCTCTCTCTCTCTCTCTCTCTCTCTCTCTCTCTCTCTCTCTCTCTCTCTCTCTCTCTCTCTCTCCAGAGAAAGAAGCCACAAGAGTGTACAGTATTCCAATTTCCAGCAGAACACTGTTATGTTTTGAGTGTTGATGCAGGCTTTGGTGTTAGAAGAGGTCAGCATCTGAATGAAGTTGGTAAACCAGAATCAAATCATGAAATGTATTAATTGTTACCTGAACATTGTCTTCAAGAATCGTAGAATCAAATGAAGTGACCACATAACTATTTCCTGTCGGAATTTGGCCTTACAGATGTGTATTGTGTACACTCGGAGATGAAGAAAACTGCTGACCAAATTAAAAAGACTCATAAGTTGATAAACAAACTTTTCTGTTTGTGATAAGATTGCAGGAACAGCAAAAGGTTAATGAAAATACCCAAAAGAAGCAATCAGTGAATAAGGATTAAACAAAATAAACTGCTGACTTTGAAAGGTGTCTACTGTATACAGTAAACACAAAGCCAAAGGATTGTAGTTCTCTATAAAAGGATCATAAATGACTAATTTATTTTGTATATGATGGTACCTTTTTGTCACACCTCCAATATGCAATGTTTATTGCAAAATGATTTTTTTAAATGCATTGTCAAGTGTATATGTAGTACTCAGTACTCATGTTCATGGACTATCCTTTACCTTGCTTTGGCAATTGTATCTTGTGCTGGCTTTTAAAACCTTCTAGAGTCTCTCTTAAAAGTTTCTGAGTATTGATTTATGAGACGAGGTTTCTCCGCCTATGCCTCGTGTACTCAAAAAATCCTCTAGGTGTCTTACGTCCTCCTTTTCTCTTAAATAGTACAGGTTTCAGGTTTCAGAAATGTTGCACAGGCTTGTGTCAGTCAGTCTCTGGAGAGCTTTCTCAGTTAAAGTCGAGTCCCGGATGATAGAAAAGGATTCCTTTCCTCTGTTTGGGAGTTTCCTCTAAAAGAACTTTGCTCATCTGATGATTTCTATTACTGACCAATCTGTTGAGCTCCAAAGAAAAACCAATGTTATTTTTATCCAATAAAAGAGGAAGGTCAAAATATGCCTTTTGTGATTTTGATTTGAAATGGAATCAGACAATGGTTATGAGTCCTGTTTATTGACCATTTTAATCTGAGGATTGGTGGCGATCTTCTGCCTTCTGCCGTTTGATTGAAGTTGATTAAAAATACCATCTATTTAGATATTATATTAGATTTTTTCCTCCTGTCTATCATATGCCAGAATCCTTCTTTCTCCCAGTTGTAGTGGAGCAGCATGTGTTCCTTATTGAGAGATGAAATCTATATCAAGAAAAGACTGGTCATTGGATAGCGTTTTGTAGAAAGGGCAGAAGGAAATGAAATTCTATTTATATCAGGATGTTAAGAACATTATCTTTGAAGTCTGTTCATTTCTGTATTCTTTGGTGGAATTGTCTTTCTTGTTGGCACTTTTCATAAATGGATTCTATTGACAGACAGCCTTTTGTGTTGAGCTTCTGACAATAACTTTAATCTCATCTTCATTTTTTTCCTTGTGGTGTTCAAGTTTCGCTCATGCTCGATAGTTTCTTGTAGTGTCTTCAACGTCACAATCCTTGTGAGCTAAGGATGGGAGGTTTTGGGGAGCCAATAGACATACATGCTGAGTCATCAGTAGCCATTGCCTAGCCCTCCCTCGTCCTAACTAGGTTGGAGAGGGGGCTTTGGTACTGACCATATGTCTATAAGGTCAGTCTCTTGTGCATTACCCTGCTATCCAGGGCATTGTCACTGTCATTCATGAGTAGCCTTTAAATCTTTGAATTAGTTGTGTCTGGTTTCCTGCTGTTTTGAATTGGTCCCAAACAGGGATCCTTGGAAAGGAAGTAATGAAAGTAGAAGTGTCTTTGTAGATATTTTTGATCAAGAAGATGATCTGTAATGAATTGTTTTGCATGTTGAAAAGGACGCTGAGAAACCAGGCGTTGTTGATTAACATCTTTGTCCAAATCTCCAATAATGATGAGATTCACATCCTCTGGAAATTGTTTTAAGGTCATCTGTTCATTTGATTTGCACCTTGAACCTTAAGGATACCAAATGGTCCATAGTTAAACTTTTGGATTGTAAAAATGCAAAGAGAGGAGACAATAGATGGGACATTTATGCTTGTATATTGGAGTCATTTTAGTAGTTTGTGGAAAGTTGAAGGAACTTGAGTCATACTTATCCAAGTTGACCGCATTTGCCAGGTTCAGTGATGGGTGGTTGGTAGTCCTCTTCTGGTTTGGCTCACTTTTGGCATTGTACATTAGTTTGTAATTTTAAAACTTGAGAATTACTGCTTTTCATCTTTTTTGTCTTTTCCTAATAGAGGTCTAGGAGAATATTAATGGGTAAGGACACAGTGATAGATTATGGCTCTGAGAAAGTGTTATTCCTATATATCCAGGTACAAGTTTTTGTCCTCAATCATCCTCATATTCTTATGGGATTACCTAAGAAAACCTCTGGTATTATATCTACATTTTCCTTACTTTAATTTGGATCTGACATTCTCTCTTCTTTAGGATCTAACGCCAGATTTTGCTGCACTGAGATGTCAAAAAGTTATTCAGTGAACGATGGTCTTTGTCTCAAGTGCGATTTCATTAACTTTCCTTCAATGCAATAATGTGAAGATTTTTTTCTAATCTGGAAGGAAAGTCACATCTTAGACAAGTTTGATGTGAAGCCTTTTCTCTGCTGGGAAGATACTCTTAAGAAAATACTTGTTCTAATAGATATTATTTGTATGTCGTTCATAAGGATTTTTTGTCATTGTTAGTAAATCTATGACCTTGTTTTGTAGTCAAGTCTTTTTGGTACAGTTCACTCTTAGATTTCGGACTTATCCAGCATGGAGTGATAGATTGTTTATCCAAATTCATTAGAATAGCAACTGAATGCCATTGAAATATGGTACTTTATAATGAAACTACTATTAGTAAATTATTTGAAGCAGAGCTTCTGTTTTGCGATCAAACATTTGAGTTGTTACAGTAGCTATCTGGACTGATGAAATGAACGGGCATTCCTGTACCTTCAGGTACAGTACTGTAAAGTACTGTATTTTTCTTCCTGGGAACATACATTTGGTTGTTAACATTCCCAAAAGGATTTTATTCTAATGATGATCTAGAACAAATTTGATTGATCTATCATGAATTCATTTGGTGCATTGATACTTGGAAGTGTGTTTCTGAGGTTGGTTCAAAAACAAATACTCTGGACATCAGCATTCCAGTTTAAAAGACTGGAAGACAGTTAAGATGCTGATTAACTGTACCAAACCTTTGCAAGTGTTCCATATTCAGCCGATAATGTTTTCCTCACATAGCCCTGACAAGCGCTTGGTGATACCATGGTTCTTCTATTCAGGATTTGTTACAAGTCTAGTGTAAGAGGTTCGCATAGGATTCGGTCGACTACAGGCTGTGGTTTTCTTTGGAAAATTGTCTTTGGCCCAAGAGATGGAAGCGTGTGACCCATGAAGTATTCTGTGTCTTTGTCTGCACAATTTGGTGTCTATGGTTCCCGTTTAATTTTTAATGGAATTTTAATAGAAATATTTCCGCAATTATTGCCGATGCGAGAATGGCCTTAATGTCTTTTGATACTGTTTTATTGATGTGACTTTTACTTGCATTTGACCGAAGATGATATTTTAGATAAAGATTTGTGTATCTCATCTCGACTGAATGTATTGTGGCGTTTTAGCAACCAAAGAAATTTTTAGACTTAAATAAATATAAAAATTGTAATTTGTCTTGTTAAAGAGGTTCTCATAAGATTGTTCAACCAGGGAGATCAAAGGTCAGAATGTAAACAGTAAAATAAGCAGTTTAATCTTATACATTAATGTGAAACTGTATATGAAAATAAATTGCAAAAAAAAAAATGAAGAGAAAATGAAAACATTCAAGGACTTAGTAACACCTTTCTTTAAAGAATAGAAACTGCTTTAATCATTTGTTACTAGGTGGGACTTGGGGAGGGCCTTGGTTGGGTTTTCATTTTCTCTTTTTATCTCAAAGAAAATCTTGCAGAGTTTTTGAGACGGTGATTTCCTGTTCCTTTGGGAAAGGAGAAGCATTTTAAATATTTCCTTATCCATGTAAAGTCTTTTAAGAGTTATTTTCTCATACAAATATACATCAAATCCTGTACTTGTGTTTCAGTCACTCACCATTTCTAGATTTGCATTTGAACAATCTACAGAAATAACATCACAGGTTAACTGGTATTTATTCATTTAGAAACCTCTGTATCAAAAATAAGTCATATTTTCTCATTCAATAGCCTACACATCAAATAATGTGCATAATCATTTCTATATTGCATAATACAGAAATATCACAAAGAAAAAGTGATATGTATTCATTAGATTAGTTAGGTACCAAAATAATTGGATCAGAATAGCAGCACACAATGAGTAACAGACAAATGATTTTGATAAACGCAATACAAACTTCAGTGAACCACTTATTTTTCATTAAGAACATCATTAGACCTTTTTCAAATGAACAAACTTATTGGCAAGAACTATTTAAGGGTCACTCATAAATGAAATATTCCTTCAGGTCAATTTGACTGATGAGGCAAATACTAAGAAGTCATCATATTAAAGACCAAAGTTACAGAACTGAACATCTGGAGGAAAATGTTTGAAACAGAGACTTGGATAAGAGAGACAGAGAGAGAGTGGGACACTGGGGGAAAGAATCAGAGAAACTCACAAAGTCACCAAGGAAAGGGGTAGAGAGAATGAGGGAGAGAGAGAGAGGGGGGGGGGGTGAAAAAGAAGTGTCTGGGATCCCATACTTTCTCCCCACCAACTCTTCTTCATCTTCTTTCCTTTTTCCTCCTCTTCGGGTGGGTGACCACACTGCACTCCCTGCCCCATGCAACCCAAGAGGTGCTTTTAGCCACTTTGACTTGTATTTGGGGTTAATAAAATTGCTATGTCCACTGTCATGAATTTTTATTGTATCCTCCTCTATCTATACATTTTCAATTATATTGTATCTTTTTACTCATAATTTATTACTCTACCTTGAAAAATTAATGTAAAAGCATTTTGTAGCAAAGTTTGCTCCAATCTGTATAATTTTTCCTACACTATCTAGCAAATCAACTTTGTTAACCCTCAATAATTAGTCTTTATTTTGCTAACACTAAATGCAGGACCATAAATGCTTTATCATAGCTGACTGCAATATCATCTTTGTGAGTATTCGGTAGACCATAACATTATTAATTGGTAGTGTCTTGACTGCTTTGAAAATGGCCAACATTGGTGGCTTTTATAATTTCAACTCTACACATCCTGAGTATATTGAATGACAGAACATTACCTTAACGCATCTGGGTAGTTAGTCTGAGAGGTTAAATAGCTTTGTTCATTTGTTTAAGAAAGCCTTGCCTCATGCAATACATGGGCTCTTGCATCAACAGCCTGTAAAAAATAGCTCCAGAATTATTGGAGAAAAAGATGTACAAATCGATAGAATCACCATGACAAACATCTCTCCAACACTGCTCATTAGATCAATATGGTAGTGTTAAGACATTCGCCATAGTTGCAACAAAGGGGGCAACACTGTTGTTGCACTACAGTGTAAAAGTCAAGAGGTTGGATACTCCAATGGAAGAAAAGTGGCATAAACAGAAGTGTAGCAACAAGGCTACAAATTCCAGCGATCATTTTTAACATCTCTTAAATAGTTTATACAGATAGTGAGCCACAATAGAAAAATCAGGCAATTACAAGCGATACTGGGAAAAGCGGATTGCTACAAGACCGAGGACCCCAATATAGGGAAGCAGCTCAGTGTAGAAAAATAGTTTGAGTTATAAAGAATAAACTTGAAAAAGATATAGAAATCAATACAATTTGAAACTATCTTTTTTACCAATTCATCAACCAAATTGTGGCCATCAGAATTAATTTGTTCCTCGACAAGGATCAATATTGTATAGGAACAGAAATTGAAAAACAAATTTCAATGGATCAAGTTGTGCAAATTAGATCCAAAGGGTAAAGTAAAGAACAATATTTCTTGCTTATCAAATGCAATGCAAAGAACACAATGCAGACAGCAAGGACCAATATAGTCGGGTTGTAACAAAACAGGAAAACAGATTATAATCGAATTTATGTAAAGGAATATGTTGTGCTGATCAGGTCAAAAGGGTAAAGTATAATATTTCTTGCTAATCAAATGCAATGCAGACAGCAAGATAACAAGTCTCATCCAACTGGATACAGCAAAGGTTTTCAAGTCCAGAAACTGGAACTAATTTCCAGCTGAAACAGAAAGTATTTTCACCAAAAGTGTTTCCCACCTTTAACTCGTGGAACATCATGTTGGTATCCTACCAGCTACTTTATACTGTTTCTTTGAAATGAGCATGAACTTTTCTTTAGAAAAACCAGGACAGAAACTTCCCCACTAAGAGTTAAAAAAAAAGAACAGAATCCTATGGATATGAACATTGATGTCATTAGCCTTCTTTAAAATAAATGGATTGGCATAATTAAAAACTGTTGGAACCAACAAATAACAGGAAACGTCAACAGCTAAAGTACGTGACCAGATGTTTCCAATGTTTGTGGTACGGCCATTTTACATCATGAAAATCTCATGGCAAAGTCCAGATTATCATGAAACAACAAAGCAGTTGCACTTGAAGAGAAGCAATGAATAAAATCTCTCCCAAAGAACAGGATGTAGATAGAAATGTTAATGAATAGGGAAAAGTTATTTGATTCAATTTTAAAGGAAATCTACAATAATGTATTTGAAAATTATTAGTCCTGGACTTGAGACACTTGAAAAGACCACCTAGAACTATCGTACTTTAAATATCCAATCGATTACAAAGGAATTCCCCTGGTGACAGTTGACTTCTAAGCCATGTAATAAGTAATTGAAATTATGGGGAAATCCAAGAAAGGAAACTTTGGAAAGGATTCCAAGTACTGTACAGGATCCTCTTCAAAACAACAGGACATAAACATGTTGAATAAGTTGGAACAAAGAACCCAAAACTTTGACTGTAATGATGTCAGTTGTTGACAAAAGACAGTGTCAACATTCAAACATTTGGCTCAATGTAAAAGATTGTCATTACTGAGAAAAAAAGCAAGACAAACAAAGGTAGGATCAAAACAGTTCAGGTGTACACATTAGACAACCAGGTCACTCCCAGATTTTGGAGAATGATCATCTTAAAAGGATGGATGACATCCTGACATTATCTGATGATTGAAAATGGTCAAGAAAAACAAGACCAGGAAAACCATTGCACAAAATCTAAAGGAAAAATTACATCATTTTTACGAGGTCAAACAATACTGCTTAAACATTATCAAACTGTTCTTGAGAATCAAATGAACTGGACAACAATTAATTTCAACTTGAATCAGCGACCAACGTCAAGGACATGAATGCAAGTAACATTTAGTCCCTCAAATCTGTGACAGTTTGGGCCACAGATAAACAGTTGTGCTTGCAATATGGCCCAGAGGAACAGTCAATAATAGTTGGGTTAGATCAAGTCTCTATCACTTTATAAAATCAATATTCTGGCCGTACACAAAAGCCAACCAAATAATTAAATCATGTCTTTAGATACTGTATATGCTATAACCTCACGACTAACTGCTTCCAGGTACAATCATCCATAAAATCTTTCTTTCCTAAATGAACCAAAAATATGATTGATCTTAAAGTCTTCCTTCTGCCATTTAACTTGAATAACCATGAAACTCCTCCATGAGACGAATAAAAAGTAACACTTGGAGCCAAAGGTATGAAAAATAACCAACACTATGAGCCTAACTAAACATCGGAACACCACAATAAACCGATTTACTTTGGAACAGTTTTCCAGCAAGAAAAGCTCTTAAAGACATGCCAATTATGAAACTATCAATGAATCTATCTATGCTGTTAATATTACTGAAGATATAACTCCAGATTAAAATGTGACTTTCTTAATTACAAGTAGGAAGCAGCCGAAGGGAACTTCCATCAGAACGACATGGCTATCTCACCCAAAAATAGATTCTTCCTATGTCAAAATCCCTTATTTTGACCAATGTTCTGTCAACCTAAAAGTAAACCAAGTCAGCAATGGAAAAAAAAAGGTTTACAACATCCAGTTTGGTAAGGGATGAAAAAATAAATTACTTCAATGTCTAAAAATTTGATATAAAACCTGTAGATGATGAATGGAGAAGTATTGAATTAAACGCTCAAGTATAGAGACGACTGGCAAAATCTAATAGAGGCCTTTTGCATCAATAGGTGTAGGAAGAAATGATGATGAGATATGGAAAGAGCAGATCTGTAAGGACTAAGAAATCACAAAAAAAAAACAAAGAAATGGACCCACAAGGAATTGAAGCACAAATTACCAGAGAGAAATAAGACAGTGGACAGTTATTATATAAAATCTAACCCATAAGAAGTTATAGAAACATTTAAAACAATGGAAAAGTTTGAAAGTGTGACTTTACAAGATGTTTTTATATAGAATGCGACTTAAAGAACAGGTTACAGAAATTTGTCGAATGACAATATTTTGACCAAAGACTATAATAAATTCATAAACAGAGATGATTTAAAAATGTGATAAGCACATGCGGAACAAAAAGTCCCATACAATTCATTAGGAAAAAGTCCCGTACAATCCCAGGAAAGTAAAAGAATGTAACAAAGGCCAATAGTGAACCAAAGAGTACAGTACACTGGATGGAGACGAAGCTCATAAGTGAAAAAAAAAAATAGATGAGAACTTTCGCATCAATAAATAAGTCAATGATAGTTGTTTAATTTTGTAGTAGTAGTATTCAGGTGAAAGAATTTTAGGAAAACAAAGAAGAGAAGAGTTCTGACTCAAGAAGGGTAGACAGTTATGATAAGATCAATTGATAATTTCCTCTTTAGTTTGACAGAACATTAGACAAAACATTCCCCTCCCAGTTATCAATACTACTTCTAAAGATTTTAACTTCCAGTTCAACATATTATGATAAAGAAAGGTTTTAGAGTCTATAGTCTATTTAACAATGCTCACATACACTTACATACTAAAATTGCATTTTAAGAGAAATACTTCATACAAAATCATAAAACAATCAATTTACTCCACTAGAGACAATTTCATTAAAATGTGTTACTCCCCTACAGAGGCAATTCTATAGTCTATACACTTTTACCTGATATTTCCAAACATACCTAAAATGGTTCTTGCATCAAATCACAAAGTCAATAAAGATTCTTCCCACAAAGTGTATATAATAACAATGTTTCTATGTCTATCATCAACCGGAAAATTAAAACCTCTTCAGTTCAAAGCAAACCTAAACCAAAGAACCACCTTTCATTTCACAAGACAAAAGAAACAATATAAACCAAAATTCTCCAAGTCAGAAATATGAGTTTCATGATTTTGTCATGGCAGAGTAAAAATAAATTTTCTTAACCCTTTTACCCCCGGGCTATTTGGAAATTTCCAACCCTTAACCCCCAAGGGGTTATTTTTATCCCATCACATTTTGCAGTATACTTTTTTTAAATTGCTCTAAATGGCTTAATTTTTGTCATAGAGAGGTCAGGTTGGTCTCATTCTCTTGGAAAATGCCTGAATTTTCTCAAAAAATTATCAAAAATATGAAAAAAAATAATTTTTATAGCATTTTTTTGCAAGGACGTACCGGTACGTCCATGGGGGTAAAGGGGTGGCTTTTGTGAAACGTACCAGTACGTCCTTTGGGGGTAAAAGGGGTTAACTGTGAAGGTTAATAAACATTAAAGCAATCTTTTATTTACATCACAACTTCAAAATCAATACTCTTATTATTCATTCCATAACACCGTTTGCAAAAGAGGATTCAGCTGAGCAGAAGTTTCAGAAAAATAATGTACAAATACTTTGACATAATTCTAAGAAGCTGTTGAAAGTGTTAAAAACAAATCTGTGATGTTGCTATTGAAAACATTTGGTTGTTAGACTATTTTGAAGCCTCAAATATATGACTGACATCTATACAGTATTTCAAAGTTCATCTGAAGTGAATGTTGGACTATAAAGCAAACAAAGTTCAAAAGTGGTTATCAGCAAACAAACACAATTAAAAGACCGTAAGAAAGATTTAAAAGTTCTAAAAAGAAAGGGTCTTATGCATACAATCAAATAAAAATATCTTCAGCAATTCATTAGAAAGTGACAAAAAATTATAGAAATTTTTAAGAATTGAATTAAGAGGGAAGAAGTGACATGACAGAATGTAAGTCAATGGAATGGAAAACACCAAAGAGGGAAGTTTTATTACATTATAAAAGTTGTGTAGAATAATGTACTGTAGAGGTTTTGTGGAGTAACCAAAGGAATTAAATCTGCTCATTGAACTCTTATATAAAATATATTACTCTGCTTAACTAGACTTTTCCCCTAGGGAATCTAAGATCTTTATCAACACAGTTTGTATTAGCAGAGGAAATTTGAAGGTACAAAGTAGGCTTACCCAATTACACCCTTTTTGGAGAGGAGTTCCTCCATTGTCCTCTGCCCTCTACTAGCCAATACCTTCAAGGGTTTAATCTTACATAGACAGAGGGTTATTTACCTATTATTTTTCTATAGTACTATCAGCTCTCATCTCTGTGATTTCCTATGCCTGAGCTGGAGGATCTGTTCTCAAATGAGAGAAGACAACTTGAACAAGACAGAGTAAGAGAAGTTGGAAAGTTGAGGAAAGTGTTGCAACTGTGAGGGGCATACAAACTGATGCTATGACCAATGTTTAGTTGAAGATTCACGATTTTCTTAGAAAAATATTAAAAAACTTTTCAATGAGGCAAAGTTCAAGGTAAACTGGTGGAGGGAGTAAATCTGAGGACCAGTTGCTTACAACAGTGCTAAACAAAATACTGTACAGTGTATCTAACAGTGATTAAACAAAGATAGTCTTTATAAATGAGATTTGGAGTAACCAGCTGAATATTACCATACAGCTAAACAAAACATCTAATATTCAAAACTTTTTCAGTGACTCTAGGGTATCTGGAGAATGTTTTTCCATCCTTGACTGATATCTCTCTCTCTTCTAGGATGTGCAGATTTTATCCAAAAGGGATGAAGGCTGGCTGGCTCCCACGCAAATTTTCTTCCTGTATAGTTCTTACGAATATTCCCCTTGTGACTGGAGTGATATCGCTCCTTCAATCAAGTAAAAAAGCAGCAAGCGTACCTGAAAAATATTTGAGAATAATTATACCAATGTTATCATAAAGTTGAAGAATGCATTGATGACGACAGAACATTTATAATGTAAAAGACCCTCAGATATTGAAGAGTTTACTCAAAATTAACTCTAAACAATTCATTTGATATCGTCTTCAAAAGACAGAACATTTATAATGTAAAAATCCTTGAGATATTAAAGAGTTTACTCAATATAAACTCTAAATAATTTATTAGATATTGTCTTTGAAAGGCCAAACAATTATACTTCTATGCGATTAATATTTTCCTTGAATGGAAGGAGGACATCAAGGGAACGTCAAGTTAAAGAAACCAAACGGCTTGGTAAGAACACGGCAAATAATAAGGCTCAAAGTGGTCGCAACAAATCACAGGACTAAGATAATATCGAGTACTATACCCTTCCAGAATATACACTTCTACACCCTAAATACTATTCTCACATCAATCGAAATACTTCAAAAATATAACAGATGCTGAAAATTCCTCTAATAAAAGTTTTGTTAAAATATCAAAAATTTTAAGTAATTTTTATTTTTCCTAACATACTTACCGAGAACTACTTTCTTAGGAATTACCTGTAATCTCCTCTCTACCGACAAGAGTTTTGTGTAGTATACCCTAAACCCGTTTTCTATGGAGGGCTAACTCGGGAGTAAGAGAACGTGCCCCGAGGGTAGCTTTTGCGCTAGGTCGAGGTCCGCTTGGGTCGTGAGCGCCAGTGAGTTCTTCGGATGGTGCACAATTCTCGCAAGGGCAGAGAGGCACTCGGGGAAGGTAGGGAGGGCCATTACCCGAAAGTAGTTCTCGGTAAGTATGTTAGGAAAAATAAAAATTACTTAAAATTTTTGATTTGTTCCAACACGAATACTTACCTCGACCTACTTTCTTAGGATACTTACACTTTAGGAGGTGGGAGTGCCTTCCTGACCCTCAGACCCAGCAAGCGGAAGCCAAGAGGCCTAGGTATAAAAACAAAACATACTAGGAAAACGGACGATAGGGTAACTACACAAAGAGCTCAAGTTAGTGTCTAAGTACTCACCCTTTGAAAAACTTCTTCTGATGTTGAATCCAGTAACGCAGATGCAGATACGTGTTATCCAATGGTTACAAGAGGGTTATCTCCGATAAGGATAGGGAAAAAAACAGGAATTAGGGTGAAAGGGAACGAACCTGTGTCTCCCGGTTTGCTATCCACGATTGAGCCTGGGGCTTTTACCGTTAAATCACTTGGAGCGCGGAGATGACTGTTCCAATGGAGAACCCGTCTAAGGACCTCCTTGAGTAGTCCTTGAGGTAATGGGCAGTAAAGGTTGACTGGTTCGACCAGGTACCTGCACGAAGGATCTGACCCACTGCCATGTTTTTCTCAAAGGCTAAGGACGTGCTCAGACCCCTGATGTCATGGGGCTTGGGGGTGCCTGGTAAGGCCAGTCCTTCCTCCTTGTAGGCCCTGGCAATAACTTGTCTCAACCAGAAGGAAATGGTATTCTTCGATACCTGTTTCTTAGTAACACCTGTGGAGACGAAAAGGCTCTTGATGCCTGGCCGGAGATGAGCAGTCCTTTCAAGGTATTTTCTAATGGCACGGACCAGGCACAATCTCAAATCATCAGAATTCCCCGTCCTAGGGATAGCTGGCAGAGAGAAACCTTCGAATTTTGGGTCCCAGACAGCTGGGTTCTGGGTTTTCGCCACAAATGAAGGAACGAACTTGAAAGAGATCTCTTTCCACCCCTTCGAATGAGAGACATCATAAGACAGCCCATGGATCTCCCCTACTCTTTTTGCGGAAGCCAAGGCTAGCAAAAAGACTGTCTTGAGAGTGAGATCCCTGTCTACGATATCTTTCATTGGCTCGAAGGGGGGGCCACTTAACATCTTCAGGACCCTAGCTAAGTCCCACTGAGGCACCCTAACTGCTTGTGGGGGGCAGGACTGCTCAAGGCTCCTGACAAGCATCGAGATGTGTCTAGAGGAACCCAGGTCGATGCCCTTCAGAAGGAAGACTTGACCCAAGGCAGCTCGCACTCCTTTTATAGCTGGGATTGACATTCCTATCTCGTCCCTGAGATATACCAGAAAGTCTGCTATGTCTGGGACCGAGGCTTTGAGGGGCTTAATCCGCCTCGAAGCACACCACTTCGTGAAAGAGGCCCACTTCGCTTGGTAGACCACTGCCGACGACCTTCTCAGGTATAGCGACATCCTATTAGCCGTAGCTGCTGAATACCCTTCTTTCTTCAGGACCCGCTCGATAGTCTCCAGGCGTGAAGACGTAGAGACTGTGGGTTGTCGTGAAACCTGAGAAAGTGCGGCTGTCGTAGAAGATCTGACCTGTCGGGGAGTGGCCACGGAGGGTGACTCGTCAGGTCTTTTAGGTCTGCGAACCACTCTCTCTCCGGCCACCAGGGCGCTACCAAAGTCATCCTTAGGTTTCGGGCAGTCCTTACTCTGTTGAGTACTTGCCTTATCAACGTGAAGGGGGGAAAAGCGTACACATCTAAGTTGTCCCACTTGTGCTGAAAGGCATCCTCCAAGGCTGCCCTTGGGTCTGGGACAGGAGAACAATACACGGGAAGTTGCGCGTTCAGTTTGGTTGCAAAGAGGTCCATCACCGGGGAAACCCAACGTTGGATGATGAGCTTGGCTACTTCTGGAAGGAGGGACCATTCTGTCCCTACTATTTGACCCATCCTGCTGAGACCGTCGGCTAGAACGTTCTTTTTCCCGGGGATGAACCTTGCCAATAACACAACCTGGTTCGTTTCTGCCCAATCTAGGATCTCTAGGGCGAGATCGCACAATTGCCTTGATTTCAAACCTCCTTGTTTCTTTATGTACGCTACCACTGTGGCGTTGTCGCACATCAACGCCACAGTGTTTCCCCTTAGTAGATCGACGAAGTGCAGGCAAGCTTTCTGGACTGCCTTCAACTCTAGGACATTGATGTGTAGGTCCTTCTCCCCGTCCATCCAGGTTCCTCTCGCCGTCCCGTCGAGGAGATGGGCTCCCCATCCCTGGTTGGAAGCGTCTGTGAAAAGAAGTAACTCGGGAGGGTCGTTCGCGAAGGGCATCCCCTTGAGCGAGTTCGACCGGCAATGCCACCATTCCAGGGAGGGTATTGTGTTTGGTAGGACTGGGATTAATTTCTGTTGTGAGTCCAGTTGGCACCAGAGGTTCTTCAGGTTCCATTGGACGGCTCTGAGTCTGAGTCTCCCCTGGGGAACCAGTTTTTCCGACACCAGATGCCCTATTAGTCTTTGCCAGTCCTTCGCCCTCCTGGGTTGCCCCGACAGGAATGGACGAAGGATCTTCATCAGATTGCTTATTCTGTCCTCCGACGGAAATGCTTTTCCTAGAAGGGTATCCAGTGTCATCCCCAAATAGGTCATTCTGGTGGAGGGGGATAGGTTCGATTTTTCCGGGTTGATCATGATACCCAGACCCTTGCAAAACTGGAGAAGTTTCATCCCTTGCTCCTTCAAGACGTCCTTCGAGAAGGAAAGAAGCAACCAGTCGTCCAGGTACCGGATGAGGCGAATGACTCGCTCGTGAGCCCACACCGAGACTGTCGTGAAGACTCTCGTGAATACCTGGGGAGCTGTTGACAATCCGAAGCAAAGGGTCTTGAATTGCAGGATCTGGGTACCCCATTTCACCCAGAGAAACTTTCGACTCGAGGGGTGGACCGGAATTTGGAAGTAAGCGTCCTTGAGGTCTATGGTCATCATGTAATCTTTCTCCCTCAAGGACAGCAGGACTGACTTCGGAGTGTCCATTTTGAACTCTGTCTTCCTTATGAACTTGTTGAGAGCCGACAGATCTATCACCGGCCTCCACCCCCCCGTCGCTTTTTCCACCAGGAACAGTCGACTGTAGAAACCTGGTCCTGGGTGTAGGATCTCCTCCATGGCGCCCTTCTCCAACATGGTGGACACCTCATCTTGAAGGGCGGCCCTCTTCAACGGATCCTTGGGTACCAACCACTCCGACCGGCTGGCCGGAATTAGAGGGGGAGGTTCTGCTAAGAACGGTAACCTGTAGCCCTCCTTCAGTACGGACACTGTCCAGGGCTCTGCTCCGTGAGCTTTCCATGCTTGCCAATATAGTCTGAGGCATCCCCCAACCTGAGGCTTGGGCAGGAATAGGGGGCCTCCCACTCTATCTCCTCCTGGAGGAGCGGCCTGAACGGCCTCTCCTGGAGGCAGAATAGCCTGTCCTAAAGGAGGCTGAAGCTGCTGGGGCTCCTCTACGGGGGGGTGGGGGGGGGGGGCTGAGGTGCTGAGGCCCAAGAGGAAGAAGGAGCTTCTCTCTTCGTCAGGCTAGGAGGGGCCTGAGGCGTCGCGGCACTGTCTGAGACTGACCTCTTGTAGGGAGGTCTCCTTACCGGCGTAGGCCTGGGCGCGTTTACTTCCTTCCTCTTAGCCACCTTCTCCATGATCTCCTCCAACTCCTTTAAGGGGAACAAGGAGTCACCCCACAAAGGAAGGTTCCGCATGGCCCTCGCTTCTCTGTCTGGGACCTTCCGGGAAAGCTTCGCCAGGATGGTGTCCCTCTTGCGAAGCACCCAATTCGCTGACAGGGCGAGAGACTGGTAGGTGAGGAACTTAAGAATCTTGCCCCCGGAGGTGATAAGCTCCCTCAGGAGGCTTTGCTGTTCTGGGTCTGTCGGGTCATAAGTAGCTTGCACACCCACTAATGTGGAAGCCCACCAGTCTAACCAAGAGGAGACGTGCACTAGGTCCTTAGACATTTCCTCCATCATCGTAGCCTCCGATGGAGAAAAACAGACCGGGGCTGAAGAGGCTCTGTCCTCCGAGGCGCCCTGTCCCAGAATGTCGAGAGCCGGTTCCACTTTGCAGGCTCCCGGCCGTTGTCCTTCTGGCACATGGACCCTGCTCTGCGTTTTGAGACCCTGGAGCAACTTCGAAGAGCTCTGCGTCTTGGGAGCTTCGGCATTGCCTGCCACCACTCTATCAACGTGCTCTCTTCCCAGGACGAGATCTCGGGCCACAGGAAGTGCCAGGGAGGCTTTTGGTTGGACAGGAGCCTGCATCAACCGCATAAGGCTGGACCTCCAGAAGTCCTCATCGGTAGCAGCCGGTTCTTCGATCTTGTGATGTCTCCTGATCAGACTAATTACTTTTCTATAGGCCGAGTCCTCCGTCGGGGAACCTTCCTTACCGTTGGCCGAAGCCTCGACTTGGGCCCGGGGAGTCGGGTCACCGGGCACTCCCACCGGGCGCCTTGGTCCTGGCACAACAGGCACTCCCGTGCGGAGGTACTGGTCCTCCCCGGCGGAGACCTCCGCACCAGGGACGGGGGTTAGGACAGGCATAGCCAAACCGGCGAGGACTAACGTCCGATCATGCTCTCTGGGGGACGAGGACGCGGATCCCGTGGGCTGACCCGACAGCGGAAACCGTTCCTTAAAGTCCGAGGGCCGCACCAGCTGGGCTGATTCGGCCAGGCTGCCCGTAAGGAAGCGCGGTTCCCCCCGCTGGGCGGGGTGAACCGGAGGCTTCGCGGTCTTACGCCTGCCTGCAGAGGCCTTCTCGCGTTTCTCCCTGCGAGGGTCATAACAATGTCTGGAGGATGGTCTCCTTGGCGAGAAATCCCTGGACTGCCGGTCCGGGGAACACTGTATCTCCGACTTACGGGGTACGAAAACCCAATCACCATTGGGTGACCTACTCCTCCTGTGTTTCCTCCGTGGAGAGCGGGACCGCCTCCTGCTGTACCTGGAACGGGATCTTGAGCGGGAACGCCTGCTCCTGGACCGCTCCCTCCGACGCCGATGTTTTCTCCTGGCTTCCTCTCCCGAAGAGAATGACTCCCCACCATCCGAAGAGCCCGACGTCACCGTACCCACCGTACGGCGGGCAGAAGCGGGGGCCGCGGGGGACTTCGCGACTCGTTGCGTACCCGAGGTAGAGGGTTGCAGGAAGGTTTCCGGAACTTCCATGAGAGGAGTTGGGAACGAGGGTTGGCGCCCAACACTAGGGAACCAGGTATCCAGGCCCTCTTCCATCCGCATAGGGGACCTACCTGGCGTTTTAGAAAGCTTCCATCTGAAGGCATCACTCACTGCGGAGCCTAACTTACCCTGGTTGTCGCCGCCTGCCAAAGAACCTGAAACACAGGCCCACGAAGGGGGCGAAGACACAGAAACAACATTGCTACACCATAAGGGGTCATCGGAGGAAACGTGCCCCCCAAGCACAAGGGCCGAGTCTCCAGAACTCCCTGACACAGCACTACCAGGCTCTTCACTAGCTCGAGAAGGCCCCGCAACTCCCACTTCACACTCACCAGACCCCTGGGGAAGAACGCCCAGCTCTTTCCCCACAACGGACTTACCTCGTCCCCTACTCTGGGTAGGGGAAGGAGAGACAGAAGCCCCGTCGGACCGTTCACTGGGCGACGGTAGCGGCGAAGAAACACTAGATTTTCTGGGTGAACGTTTCGATGATTTCTTTTTCTTCGTGCCGTAACGCACCCACTGAATTTCACTCCAACCAACACACTCGAGGCATGTATCCGAAGGCGAACAAACTTTGCCCCTACAGGAAGAGCAAAGGGAGTGAGGATCCACTTCAGGTTTGGAGAGGAACGCTCCACACGATTTTCCGGCTCTAGGCCCAGGACAACGGCGGATCTGCTCCATAACGCACAAACACAAGACACAGGAACGCAGGGAATCAAAGGAATACACTTTGGAAGCACAAGGAAGGGTAGTGAACGCACAGGAACACAAGGGATAAGCACAAGTTACCACACGGTAAACACGTGGGACACACGCGGAGGACACAAAGGGTCGAGAGAGACGAGAGAACTTACTGGCGCTCACGACCCAAGCGGACCTCGACCTAGCGCAAAAGCTACCCTCGGGGCACGTTCTCTTACTCCCGAGTTGGCCCTCCATAGAAAACGGGTTTAGGGTATACTACACAAAACTCTGGTCGGTAGAGAGGAGATTACAGGTAACTCCTAAGAAAGTAGTTCGAGGTAAGTATTCGTGTTGGAACAAACACAGGTTAGATTTAGGAAAATCTTTGATGGATCTTTTTTCAGCAAGAAAAAACAAACTTGTCAGCCACTGAATGCTACATAACCATTTTTAAATCTAAAGACAAGGGCAATTAGTTGAGATCTTAAGAGTCAACAAAATCACCCTATACAGTAACTGCTTTTCTATTTGCAAATCTTATTATTCTGAGGAAGGGCCAAATATTCCACTAAGCGATATTAATGGTTATCTATTCAATCATATAACAGCAAATATAGAAGACAACCAATCACAATATTACAAAAGTGGTTGAAAATGACCTCATATAAAAGAATAAGTCTCAACTTACTCTTGTTTGAGTTTGCAGAAGTACCACACCCAACGTCCTTAACCCTGGATAGGTACGCTCCTCGGACACCCCTTTAAGGGTATACTCGGACGCGAACGACCCCGACGCCAAAAAAAATTCTTGAAAAATCAGTTTTTGCAGTAACCTCCTTTTTTCTTTTGCCAAAAAAAACTTCAATGAATGCTTAAAACAACTGTAAAAATAAATACTACTCATCTGCAGAAAAACTATTTATTATAAATATTTTAAAAAATTAAGTAGAAAAAAAAAAAGACCTGACATAAAAATTCATAAAAAAAAAGGTTATACATATATACACAAATCCTTTTAGGAATTGATTCTTGAATGTTTAGGACACATCTTGATGTATTTTGGATGAAGTCAGACCCATGGAGGTGAAGATCTGAAATGAGAAAAAAAGAGTAACTTTTTTTGGCCAAAAAAATTTGTCCCAATTTCATGAATTTTTTTGGGTACCCAAATGAAATAGGAAGTGGCTAATTTTTTTAGGGAATAAACATATGTTATCCTAAAATAGAAATATGTAAAAAAATCTTCATTATTTTGTAAATTACATTTATATCAGGGGCCATATCTAAAGGTAATTTTTTGAGTACTTAGAAATTTCGTAAAAACATACATATATTTAATATATAATATCATATTTATGCAGGTAAAAATATACCAAAATATCACAAATTCTATAGGGAACAAGAATATATATAGATAGGGCAGCTTACGCTTCGGATATGTCCACAAAATGGCCGCCAACCACACTGACTCAGACTCCCTAATCTGCCACTTGAAATGTAGGAAGGGTATGTCAATTTCAAGGTGTTATTTACTAATCTAATTATTATTGGATATGCATAAAAATTGTATGGTGGGTTACTGGATAATTGTCGATTATTTTACGACTATAAAATTGAAATTCTGACCCAAAAAAAATTTTTTGAAGGGAAATAAAATCGAAAAAAAAAAAAAATGTAAAACAATATAATATTTTAGCTAAAAAAATTTGATGATATTCAATCAAAAAAAAAGTAAACAAAATTTTCCGACAAATAAACATCTAGAGGAATCATTACTCTGTGATAGTTCCTTAGTACGTAGTAATTTTGAAAGAATTGGGAAAAAACGAAAAAATGGCAATCACCGGAAAATCGAACACATACCTATATATACGCCATATCTGGCTAAAAAAAAGATAGGCATGGGTAGCCAGATCATCTAGAAACACTTTCCAACACTATAAAAATATAAGTTTTGCGACACTACTTGCCAATTCCTTACGGTAACATGACTAAGCGAAAAAATGCAAAACAAATAAAAAGGGGCACTCGCGGAAAAATGGCTAACATTCTAATATACGGCATTTCAGAAAAAAAAAATTCAGCCACGTGCTAGGCAAACCATCAAGGCACATTTTCCGACAAATAAACATCTAAATGAATCATTACTCTGTGATAGTTCCTTAGTACGTAGTGATTTTGAAAGAAATGGGAAAAAACGAAAAAATGGCAATCACAGGAAAATCGAACACATACCTATATATACGCCATATCTGGCTAAAAAAAAAAAGATAGGCATGGGTAGCCAGATCATCTAGAAACACTTTCCAACACTATAAAATTATAAGTTTTGCGACACTACTTGCCAATTCCTTACGGTAACATGACTAAGCAAAAAAATGCAAAACAAATAAAAAGGGGCACTCGCGGAAAAATGGCCATTCTAATATACGGCATTTCAGAAAAAAAAAATTTCAGCCACGTGCTAGGCAAACCATCAAGGCACATTTTCCGACAAATAAACATATAAATGAATCATTACTCTGTGATAGTTCCTTAGTACGTAGTAATTTTGAAAGAAATGGGAAAAAACGAAAAAATGGCAATCACAGGAAAATCGAACACATACTTATATATACGCCATATCTGGCTAAAAAAAAAATAGGCATGGGTAGCCAGATCATCTAGAAACACTTTCCAACACTATAAAAATATAAGTTTTGCGACACTACTTGCCAATTCCTTACGGTAACATGACTAAGCAAAAAAATGCAAAACAAATAAAAAGGGGCACTCGCGGAAAAATGCCCAACATTCTAATATACGGCATCTCAGATAAAAAAAAAGACATGCACGTGTTAGCCCAACCATCAAGGCACACTTTCTAACACATAAACATGAAAAAAAAATCAATAATATACGGCAATTCCTTACTACGTAGTAAATTTTTACAAATATTGAAAAAAAACAGAAATTGGCAACCGCAGTTAAATACCCAATATACCAATAACTACGTCGTATCTGACAAAAACAAAATCACGCATGGGTAGCCAGATCATCTAGACACACTTTCCAACACTAAAAAAGCAAAAGTTTTACGACACTATTTCGCAATATCTTACGGAAAAATGACTTGGCAAAAAAATGAAAAAAAATGAAAAAGGGGTACTCGCGGTAAAATGCCCGACATTCTAATATACGGCATCTCAGATAAAAAAAAAGACATGCACGTGTTAGCCCAACCATCAAGGCACACTTTCTAACACATAAACATGAAAAAAAAATGAATAATATACGGCAATTCCTTACTACGTAGTAATTTTTACAAATATTGAAAAAAAACAGAAATTGGTAACCGCAGTTAAATACCCAATATACCAATAACTACGTCGTATCTGACAAAAACAAAGTCATGCATGGGTAGCCAGATCATCTAGACACACTTTCCAACACTAAACAAGCAAAAGTTTTACGACACTATTTGGCAATATCTTACGGAAAAATGACTTGGCAAAAAAATTTAAAAAAATGAAAAAGGGGCACTCGCGGTAAAATGGTGCTCGTGGTGATGAACGACATTTTAACTAAAAAAAAAATCATGCACATGATAGCCAAACAATCCACCAAGACTTTCCACAACTGATAACCTATACAAGTTGCACCATTCTACGACAATTTCATAATACGTAATAACTTTGATAATTATGCAAACTACCTTAGAAGAGTAAACTCGGTCGCGCTCGACCCCGACGTGTCTCAGAAATCGGGGAAGGAGTACAGCTACAGCAATGCACATCTGGACACTACTAGAGCGTGTAGGGGAGACACCTCCTGCAGGTCGATCACCCACAAATTCAGTCACGGGGGTGAGTCAAGTGAGAAAAACCTGTTTTTTTTTTACGCTCGGGGTCGCGAACGACCCATCGTACCTATCCAGGGTTAATTGGTTCCTATAAAGTGGCTCAGAAGGTTCCCTATATAGGTCCTCAACTTACAAACTTAATTTCTTCCACGAAGCTGTTTCTAAGTCAAATTGTTTGTAAGTAATTTTGATTTATTTTGGCCTAGGGTAGACCAAGCTTGAATCCCATGCCTATGATTTTCAGCTGCAAAAGTCAACAAATAATTGGGTCTCAAATGAAATAGATATCAGGTTATGACAAACGTCGTTGTGCTTACTGTATTAAATGATATAGTATTGTTTCATTACGGTATTTCTTTATCTTATCTTTGTGTTTGTATCTCTCAATGTTTGTAGTCGAAGGTTTGTAAGCTGAGGACCGTCTGTACATGTTCTGAACATGAACAAGCACTTAGAACCTTCTGTCGTTTTATAAAAACAAGACATCAAAATTATTAAGCTTCCATCTGAAGTACACTACTTAATTATCTTATGACTTAGAGTTTGATGTAATGCGAGATAAAACATAAGAGGGACATTAAAGTATGTAACTCTATGCTACTACATCTTTCCCGTCAGGTGCTTCCAAACTTTTCACACTTGTATAATTGTGAATGAACAATAAGTGGAAAGAGTACTATCGAGTTACCTAAGAACATAGACTTCAGTTAATTGAAGAGTAAGACGAGACTTATCTTATTACATAAGTGAATTTTCAAATCCTCTTGTAAAAATTTCCATTTGGTTTTATGTAACTTTAAATAATATCAACATTTTCTCTCCAGCTGAAAATTTACAAATATTTTAAGTAATATGTTATTTTTATTAGTAAAATAAATTTTTGAATATACTTACCCGATAATCATGTAGCTGTCAACTCCGTTGCCCGACAGAATTCTATGGAGGGATACGCCAGCTATCACAATACTAGAAGGGGGTGTACTTACCAGCGCCACCTGTGGCCAGGTACTATAGTACTTCTTGTTGACACCTCCTCAATTTTTCCTCGGTCCACTGGTTCTCTATGGGGATGAAGGGAGGGTCGATTAAATCATGATTATCGGGTAAGTATATTCAAAAATTTATTTTACTAATAAAAATAACATTTTTCAATATTAAACTTACCCGATAATCATGTAGCTGATTCACACCCAGGGGGGTGGGTGAAAACCAGTGTACAAGATTAAAGGATAGCTAAGTATCCCATATTTCATATAACAGTTATCTCAAATAACAATGAAATAATAAGTACCTGGTAAGGAAGTCGAATTGAACCGTTACTCTGCCTCTTTTTTAAGTTCGTCTTCCTTACTGAGCGCAGTGTTCCTCTTGGAGGCTGAATCAACTCAAAGGTGCTAAAGTATATAGGGCTGCAACCCCTACTAAAGGACCTCTACACAACCTCTAACCCAGGCGCTTCTCAAGAATGAATTGACCACCCGCCAAATCAAAAGGATGCGGAAGGCTTCTTAGCCTACCGTAACAACCATAAAAACAACAATAAAAGCATTCAAGAGAAAGGTTAAAAAAGGTTATGGGATTAAGGGAATGTAGTGGCTGAGCCCTCACCTACTACTGCACTCGCTGCTACGAATGGTCCCAGGGTGTAGCAGTTCTCGTAAAGAGACTGGACATCTTTAAGATAAAATGATGCAAACACTGACTTGCTCCTCCAATAGGTTGCATCCATTATGCTCTGCAGAGAACGGTTTTTATTAAAGGCCATCGAAGTAGCTACGGCTCTTACTTCGTGGGTCCTTACCTTCAGCAATGCAAGGTCTTCCTCTTCTAAGTGAGAATGGGCTTCTCTAATCAGAAGCCTTATATAATACGAAACCCCGTTCTTGGACATGGGCCTCGAAGGTTTCTTGATGGCACACCATAAGGCTTCTGACTGTCCTCGAATAGGTTTAGACCTATTAAGATAATACTTGAGAGCTCTGACAGGGCAAAGAACTCTCTCTAGTTCGTTACCTACCATGTTGGAGAGGCTAGGTATTTCAAACGATCTAGGCCAAGGACGTGAAGGAAGTTCGTTCTTTGCTAGGAATCCGAGCTGAAAAGAACATGTTGCAGATTCGGTCGTGAAACCAATGTTCTTGCTGAAGGCATGAACCTCACTGACTCTCTTCGCTGTTGCAAGGCAGACGAGAAAAAGAGTCTTGAGGGTAAGGTCCTTGAAGGAAGCTGACTGGAGAGGGTCGAACCTAGGTGACATAAGGAACCTTAAGACTACGTCTAGGTTCCAGCCTGGAGTGGATAGACGACGCTCTTTAGAAGTCTCAAAAGACTTAAGGATGTCTTGAAGGTCCTTGTTGGAAGAAAGGTCCAAACCTCTGTGGCGGAGAACTGAAGCCAACATACTCCTGTACCCTTTAATCGTAGGGGCTGAAAGGGATCTCTCATTCCTAAGATGTAATAGGAAGTCAGCTATTTGGGTCACAGAGGTATTGGTAGAGGATACTGAATTGGCTCTACACCAGCTCCGGAAGACTTCCCACTTAGATTGGTAGACTCTACGAGTGGAAACCCTTCTTGCTCTGGCAATCGCACTGGCTGCCTCCTTCGAAAAGCCTCTAGCTCTAGCGAATCTTTCGACAGTCTGAAGGCAGTCAGCCGAAGAGCGTGGAGGTTTGGGTGCAACCTGTCTACGTGAGGTTGACGTAGAAGGTCCACTCTTAGAGGTAGAGTCCTGGGGATGTCGACTAGCCATTGAAGTACCTCTGTGAACCATTCTCTTGCAGGCCAAAGGGGAGCAACCAGCGTCAGCCGTGTCCCTTCGTGCGAGATGAATTTCTGCAGAACTTTGTTTATTATCTTGAACGGTGGGAATGCGTAAAGGTCGAGATGGGACCAGTTCAGTAGAAAAGCATCCACATGAACTGCTGCAGGGTCTGGAACTGGGGAACAGTACAGCGGAAGTCTCTTGGTCATGGAGGTGGCAAACAGATCTATGGTAGGTTGACCCCACAAGGTCCAAAGTCTGTTGCACACACTCTTGTGGAGGGTCCATTCCGTGGGAATGACCTGATTCCTTCTGCTTAGGCGATCTGCTGAGACGTTCATGTTGCCCTGAATGAACCTCGTGACCAAAGTGAGGTTTTGACTTCTTGACCAAATGAGGAGGTCCCTTGCGATCTCGTATAGGCTCCTCGAATGGGTCCCTCCTTGCTTGGAGATGTAAGCCAAGGCTGTGGTGTTGTCTGAGTTCACCTCCACCACTTTGCCTAGCAGGAGGGACTTGAAGTTCAGCAGGGCTAAATGAACTGCTAGTAGCTCCTTGCAGTTGATGTGGAGCGTTCCCTGTTCCTCGTTCCACGTTCCCGAGCATTCCCGTCCGTTCAAGGTCGCACCCCAGCCCGAGTCCGATGCATCTGAGAAGAGATGAAGATTGGGGGTCTGAATAGCCAACGATAGGCCCTCCCTGAGAAGGAGATTGTTCTTCCACCACAAGAGAGTGGTCTTCATTTCTTTGGTGACTGGGATAGAGACTGCTTCGAGAGTCAAACCCTTGTCCCAATGAGCTGCAAGATGGAATTGAAGAGGGCGGAGGTGGAGTCTCCCTAGCTCGGCGAACAGGGCCAGTGATGAAAGGGTCCCTGTGAGACTCATCCACTGTCTCACCGAGCAACTGCTCCTCTTCAGCATGCTCATGATGCACTCTAGGGCTTGGCTTATCCTGGGGGCCGATGGAAAAGCCCGAAAATCCTGACTCCGAATCTCCATTCCCAGGTACACAATGGATTGGGAGGGAATGAGCTGAGACTTTTCTATGTTGACTAACAGACCCAGTTCTCTGATTAAGTCCAAAGTCCAGTTGAGACTCTCCAGACAGCGACGACTCGTGGAGGCTCTCAACAGCCAGTCGTCTAAGTAGAGGGAGGCTCTGATGTCCGATAAGTGGAGGAATTTTGCTATATTCCTCATCAGATGCGTGAACACCATAGGAGCTGTGCTTAGGCCAAAACACAGGGCTTGGAATTGGTAGACAACCTTTCCAAAAACGAATCTCAGGAAAGGTTGGGAGTCTGGATGAATAGGAACGTGAAAGTAGGCATCTTTCAAGTCCAACGAGACCATCCAGTCCTCCTGCCTGACCGCTGCTAGGACCGACTTCGTCGTCTCCATCGTGAACGTCTGCTTGGTGACATACGCATTGAGCGCGCTGACGTCCAGCACCGGTCTCCAACCTCCTGTCTTCTTGGCCACCAGAAAGAGACGGTTGTAGAAGCCCGGGGATTGATGGTCCCGGACTATAACCACTGCCTTCTTCTGCACAAGTAGCGACACCTCCTGGTGCAACGCTAGCCTCTTGTCCTCTTCTTTGTAGTTGGGAGAGAGGTTGATGGGAGATGTGGTCAGAGGGGGTTTGAGGCAGAATGGAATCCTGTAACCCTCCCTCAGCCAACTGACAGACTGGGCGTCTGCACCTCTCTTTTCCCAGGCTTGCCAGAAGCTCTTGAGTCTGGCTCCTACTGCTGTCTGGAGATGCGGAGAGTCAGTTTTTTCCTTTAGAGGCCTTGGAACCTTTCCTAGACTTGCTCCTGGAAGAGTCTGGACGGGAGCTTCCTCGGCTGGGGGCTCTACCACGAAAGGGCGGTATGAACCTCGTAGCAGGAGTATCAGCCACTGGGGTGCGATAAGTCCTGGGGACTGAGGTAGCAACCTTAGACTTACGAGCCGATGAGGCTACAAGATCATGTGTGTCCTTTTGTATCAGGGCAGCAGACAAGTCCTTAACCAGCTCTTCGGGGAAGAGGAACTTCGAGAGCGGAGCGAAAAGGAGTTGTGACCTTTGACAAGGTGTAATGCTGGAGGAAAGGAAGGTACAAAGCTGTTCCCTTTTCTTAAGAACCCCTGATACAAACATCGACGCAAGCTCGCCAGATCCATCTCTAATGGCCTTATCCATGCAGGACATTAATAGCATGGCAGAATCCTTGTCCGCAGGGGAGGTCTTCTTGCTGAGGGCCCCCAGGCACCAGTCTAGGAAGTTGAACATCTCAAATGCTCTAAAAACACCCTTCAGGAAGTGATCAAGGTCTGAGAAGGTCCAGCAAACCTTAGAGCGCCTCATTGCAGTTCTACGAGGCGAGTCTACCAGACTTGAGAAGTCAGCCTGGGCAGAGGCAGGTACTCCCAAGCCTGGTTCCTCTCCTGTGGCATACCAAACGCTCGCTTTAGAAGTGAGCTTAGTCGGAGGAAACATGAACGAAGTCTTGCCAAGGTGTTGCTTAGTCTGCAGCCACTCCCCTAAGATCCTTAACGCTCTCTTAGAGGACCTTGCTAGGACTAGCTTAGTATAGGTAGACTTAGCTGGCTGCATGCCCAGCGAAAACTCAGATGGTGGAGAGCGGGGAATAGCAGAGACCAAGTGGTCTGGGTATACCTCCCTAAGCAGAGCCAAGACCTTACGAAAGTCAATAGACGGCGGAGAAGGCTTGGATTCATCCACGTCTGATGAGGGATCCAGGTGTGCCGCCTCATCATCAGACGCCTCATCACCAGAGTGTAGCGAAGAGATCGGAAAGGTATGCTGAACAGCAGAGTCAGAACGAGCAGGAACAACAATATTAGTGGTTTCCTCTTCAAGAATCTGTTGAGGGAAAACCTGAGGCTCAGACTGCAAAGGCTGAACAAAAGAAGAAGCAGAAGGTAGGCGCATGGGTGGAGGAGGCTGACTCCTGGCATGAGTGGCTGAACTCAAGGGTTGCGCTTGCTGAGTGGTTGGCGGAAGCGGAGTAGCAAGTTCCTGTTCCTGCGGTGTGAGCGGAGCGCGATGAGGTAGAGGCTGCGCAGAACGTAGTAAATGTCTCGCAAGCTGAGGCTCCTGAGGCGCAAGGCTAAGGTGTTGTGGTGCTTACCTTGTGGAGGGTTGAGCTTGCTGCAGCGAGAGCTGAGGAGACTGACTCATGGACGGGAGAGGTTGTTGTACCTCAACCGAATGTTGCATCACTGGTGGAGCAGCAAGTGGAAGCGGAGGAAGAGAGGTATAAGCCTCCTGATCCCATTGCTGAGGTTGCCTTAAGGAAGGCGGAGGCTGTACACCACTGGGAACAGTAAACTCAGAACGTGGCTCAACATCGTACGCCTGGCAGGCGGTACTACGGTCAGGCGGAGCGAGCGCAGGCGGAGCGAGTGCAGGCGGAGGCGGAGGCGCAACCTTCTCAGCCCGACACTCACTCATCAAGACCGAAAGCTGTGCTTGCATGGACTGCAGTAGAGACAACTTGGGGTCGGCAGACACTACGGTCTGCTGAGGCAAAGCCTTAACAGTCGAGATCTGTTGCGGCAGAACCTTACTCCTCTTGGGCGGAGTGCAGTCGACTGATGACTGCGGCGAGTCAGAGCTGAGCCAATGACTGCAGCCCGGTTGAGCACTCGCGGACTGGACTCTGCGTTTGAGTGGTCTAGAGACCTGAGTCCAGCGTTTCTTCCCTGACAATAGATCAGCGGACGAGTAAAAGACGGGCTCAATCGTCTGCAGGTGGGAGTGACGGTCTCTGGAAGACACGCCCGCAACCACCGAGGATACTTCTGTGCGCCGATCAAGGCCTGCCGAACCCTTTTGCCCTTCGACATTGCTTCTCCCCTGGGCTTGGGAGCTTGCAAGAGGTCCCGGACTGGGAGGACGACTGACACGCACAGAAGTATCCTCACGCACCACACTGACACTGACACTAGCACTTGGCACTGCACTGACACTAGCACTCGTCACAGCACTGGCACTAATTCCACCCACTGCACTCTTGACCTTAAGTTCCTTGACTTCGGCCATAAGAGACTTATGATCACTTACCACTGACTCTACTTTATCGCCTAAGGCCTGAATAGCACGCAAAACAACAGACATATCAGGCTGAGGGCAAATAGTAGGTTCGGGGGTAGCCACTACAGGGGTAGGAAAAGGTAGGGGATCATGAGGTGAGGAAAAAAGTGAAGAGTGAGAAGAACTCCTCCTAACTCTGCCTCTCTCTAACTTAGTTGAATACTTCAAAAGACGGACAAAATCAAGTTCCGAAAGTCCGGCGCATTCCTCACATCGATTTTCTAACTGACAGGGCCTATCCCTACAGTCAGAACAAGCGGTGTGAGGATCTACCGAGGCCTTCGGAATACGCCTATTACAAGACCTACATCGCCTATGGGTGGGGGCTTGTGAAATGTCAGACATCTTGAATCCAAAGAGTTAGCCAAGTGGGGTTTCAAAATCAAGCAAAAGATCGTTAACCGTTAATCAGGACTATATAAAAGCTATCTAAGCTAATATAAGAAGGTTTCCAGTAAAGCGACAGCCGAAATCAAAGAGAAATACTTCACCAAAAGCCGTGAAAATACTCCAAGAACATAAGCGTATCCCAGAACGTCTTGCCGGAAGCACGACAGAGGAAAAATTGAGGAGGTGTCAACAAGAAGTACTATAGTACCTGGCCACAGGTGGCGCTGGTAAGTACACCCCCTTCTAGTATTGTGATAGCTGGCGTATCCCTCCATAGAATTCTGTCGGGCAACGGAGTTGATAGCTACATGATTATCGGGTAAGTTTAATATTGAAAATTGTATTTTTCCTAACTATACAAACCTTTGTCCTTTACATAAAGTATGATTCAGTGAAGCTAGGGTTATCGTTTAACATCGAACGAGGTAGTTAGGACTATGTAACTTTAAATAATATTAACATTTTCTCTCAAGCTGAAAAATGATATTTTCATAATAAAATAAATTTTTGAACATACTTACCCGCTGGTTATATAAGAATGGCTAACGTCCCTGACGCCTCGGCAGAACTATTCAAAACTTGCGGCTAACGCAGGTATGCCAGGTGTACACTAGCGCCCTGGTGGACTACAGGTAGAACTACTCCCACTTATTCAGATTTTCCTTGCCCCTTGGTCTCTAGAGGGGAGGAGGGTGGGATTATAACTTATATAACCAGCGGGTATGTTCAAAAATTTATTTTATTATGAAAATATCATTTTTAAACATAAAACTTACCCGCTGGTTATATAAGAATGGCTGATTGACACCCTTGGTGGTGGGTCAGAGACAGCAATTTGATTGAAAATTCACTCAATAGTTACACATAACTAATATAAGCGGTTCGTACCTGATAAGGAAACAGGCAGCAATGGTTCTCTGCCTCATTCTGTCTGCTGTCCTTAAAGATCCAGCGGTCCACCCAGGGGGCTGAAGATCTCTAGGAGCTGTCAAACTGTGCCATAACCTATAACATGACAGGACCTCAACTAATACCCTTGTTTTGGGCGCTCTCAAGGAACAACATGACCACCTGACCAAATCAATAGATTGCGGAAGACTGTCGACCAGTCTACACATACAACCTTAAAAAACAACAAAGTTCCAAGAGAAAGAAAAGGGTACTAGGGATTAGGGAACGTAGTGGTAGATCCTTCACCTACTACCGCATTCGCAGCAACGAATGGACCCAAAGTGTAGCAGTCCTCATAAAGAGTCTGAACATGTTTTAAGTAATGGGATGCAAATACAGACTTACTTCTCCCAAAAGTCGCATCCATTATGCTTTGCAAAGAACGATTCCGTTTAAAAGCCACTGAAGTAGCCACTGCTCTTACTTCGTGAGCCTTTACCTTGAGCAGTCTAAAATCTGCCTCATTACACTGTGAATGAGCTTCTCTAATTAAGAGCCTTATAAAAAAGGATAGAGCATTCTTCGACCTAGGCTGCGAGGGCTTCTTGACTGCACACCAGAGTGCCTCCGAGCTATCTCTCAAGTTCTTTGTTCTGGCCAAATATATCCTTAAAGCTCTACCAGGACAGAGCACTTTTTCTATCTCATCGCCCACTATGTTGTAGTGGTTTGCAGACTGTGGCCAGAGGTAGCACCCGAACTGCCTAGGGTCAGAATGCCGACCACAACCCGACGTTCACTACACAAAAAATATACAACAGTGGAATACCCAAAAACCTGAGTAACAGTTCAATAGACTGGAGTACTGGGCACCACCCCTTGATTTATACTGGGCAAGGGGACCCAGCTAGAAGCTGACTTACCCGTTTGCTTCTCCTGCCTTTAGCTTGCTGATCATAAGTAAAAGTATAAGAACTTTAGGTGAAAGGGAATATTGTTTTTTCTGATATCTAGAGTGTGGGAAATTAAATTTTAATTAACTTGACTAAAAAACCAGTGGCTGAGAAGAGGGGCACATTGGTGTAAGGAACTGGAATGAGATGCTGTCTTCATAAAAAACAAGAAAAAAAATATTTATTTGAAAAATCTGTTAGGATTACATTAACATGGGCCCGTCAATCCAAATAGAAAATTAAAGGCAAAATTAGCATCCCTTTACGTCAAACTTCAGCATCCGGGTAACAAGATAAACAAATTAAACAAACAAGATTTCCACAGGTGGGACACTCATAAGTGTTCCTATACAGTACAAGTATAAACAAGGCACACCTAACCGTGTATCTATTTGGGCAAGTACCAGTATGCCATTTCAATAGATCCAGTTAACTATTAATGTTTATGACACTTAAAGTTTGGCTATCTCCGCAAAAAGACGGTTTTAGGCCCCTTTACGTTCACTTGGTTCTGGGGCAAACATTTAAAAAAAATAGTCCATCACTAAGTTCCAGTATGGAATCACCTTTTGTGATCTGGTGATGTGGGGTAGCAATATCTTGATCCTTGTTGATGAAATCTTGGATAATAAAGTCTTTTCAACTATCGAAGCTCTTTTTCAACTGACTGAGAATACTGAAGAAGGGCCGTGCCTGATGTCAAAACTTCTCTAATGATAACATCTTCTAGCTGAGCCTTGAAACTTGAGTTCATATCTTCACCTTCTCCCTTTTCACCCATTTTGAGAAATGCATCATTTATTTCTATCAAACGAGATAATCCCGTTTTGTGATACATTGAAATCCACGGATGGATGTACTCACTTTTCTATACACTGTTCATACAATAAGGTAAGGGGAATTTATACCAAGCTGATTAACTATATAAACTTTTGCAGGAATAATACAGTACCGTTCCAATCATTTTTCTTGTGCCACGTCTTGACTCAACTTCTGGTTGCCTCTCCAAAACCCTACAGAGAGTAGGGCGTGCTGCAAAAACAAATGTTGTAAGACAATTGGTAGGACCAAAAAATATAACAATACCCCTTCACAGTGAATAATGATGCTATTCATGACTTTCTGTTATACAAAATAAATAAATTTGTTGCTTGCAAACTATGTAAACCTATTTAAGAAAAATTGAAATCTTTACAGTGAATATATGGAAAATCATTATAGTACAGTACTGGGGCAGAATATCAGACATTATGACAAAAGGAAATTGACAATGATGGTTACTTTAAAACATATAACAAAAAATTTTAAATTAGGAAATGGTTTGTATTTTCCCCAACTATTAAGGGATTTTGACGAAGGAAAAATCTATTTCTGGGGAGATACCTGTGACGCCCGGTGAAAAGGTCCTTCTTATCTCTTTTCTGATATAAATACTTCCAAATATACCAGAGAAAGTTAAAGCATGGAATGCAGAGGTTACTAACCTCGCGCGAGCACCCTAAGGGCGTCGTGTATAAAGATAGGGCGTGTGAAAACCACTATTCACAGGTCGTCTTCCATTTAGATAAATCCTTCATCAATAAGGGATGAGCCGCTACAGCGGCACTAACCAAACCCACCTGATCCATACTACCGACGCCCGACTCGAGTGCCATCTACACATCCTTCTGTATGAGATGGCTTGAAAAGGAAAGGCCGGGGAAAAACCAGGGAAGGGTTTCACCGGGCGTCACAGGTATCTCCCCAGAAATAGATTTTTCCTTCGTCAAAATCCCTTTTCTGGGTCGACCTGTGACGCCCGGTGAAAATATACCAGAGAATGCCTTCCAAGCCCACAAATCAAAAGGTTAAAATAAAAAACGTTATGTACAAGTGGAGGTTACTATATTAAGGAATGTAATGTGACATACACAATCATCAAAAACCTCATGTGTAAAAGGAAAAAATGCCATGATGGTACAAGTAAAGAATGCTGTACAAACAACTCAAGTAATGCAATACAATCATAAACCACAAGCGTGGGTAGCTAAAAGTAAAAAGTTAATAATGGCATAAGACAAAATACAGAATAATCACAAAATGGATACAAAATAACATGGCAAACTGTACAAATACCCATGGGTAAGCTATATACAATAAAAAATGAAAGCAACCAACATGAACAAGGCAACAATGACATAACATTAGGTATGGGGCTAAACACCCGACCGAGGTGAGAGGCATCGTGGTGGGAGTGGCAGGTAGGAGGGAGAAGGAAGAGAGTTGGATGAAAAGGGAGAATGGTAAGAGATTATTCAGGGGAGATGACACTCCCAGCTGCAATAGTAGGGTATTTAAGGGCCTGTAAGTTCTTTAAATAGTGGCGTTTGAAAACCATAGGGGATTTCCAACCCGAGTACTTTTTAAGGTCATCAAAATCCATGTTCTGGAAGTAATTGATGGAGGTTGCTACAGCTCGGATATCATGTGCATGTGGAAAGGATTCCGGGTTAGCTTGCTTGATAAAGTAAAGGATTTGCTGTCTGATGCCTTGGATGGAGATAGTACCACCTTGTTCCCTGACAAACAAGGGGGCCAGATGAGCGCGTGACAGTCGTAGCTAAAAAGGCCCGAAGTGTAACAACTGGACACAGAGAAGCATCCTGGGGTAGAGGAACAATAGTCCAAGGGGACCACCTATTTTGTGGGTCCTCATTTTTAGCTAGGAAAGCTCTTTCTGGAGAGGACTTCTCCTGATGGCAGGAAATCTAGGTTTTCAGGATTACGGGAGAGAGCTGCTAATTCTGAAATTCTGGCACCTGAGGCCATATCTGTAAGAAACAGGGTCTTCCGGAGTAGCGAAATGTAGGAGCAGGATTCGTTATCGGTGTCTGATGCTAGCTTTAAGACGTCGTTCAGAGACCATGAGACCTTTTGTGGACGAACAGAAGGTCGAAGCCTAGCACAGGCTTTTGGAATGGAGGAAAAATATGCATCTGCTAGGTTAATATTGAAGCCCACCTGAAAAATCTTTCTCAGGGCTGATTTGATAGTAGTGATAGTACTAGCGGCGAGGCCCTGGTTAAATAGGGACCTAAAAAACGAAATGGCCAGGTTAGGGGTCACTCGGGTATCGTCTGAATTTTTTAGAAATTCTGCTAGTTTCTTAACAGCCGAATCATATTGTCTAAGTGTTGAGTCCCTCTTGTCTGATTCTATAATGAGGACATTCTCTGGATCAATGTTTGCATCCCTGTGTGCTGCAAATTTCATAAAGTCCACAAAGTTAGGGTTTGTGCTATCCTTGAGGAATCTGACACAGTCTGCGTTTGGACCACTTGTGTCAGCCTGGGGAATGGGATCCGGAAGGGGCGAAGTTTCAACTCGAGAAGGAGAGGAAACCAATTGCTCTTTGGCCAGTTTGGTGCCACCAAAGCTACGGCTCCTTTGAACGAGCGCAGTTTGGGCAAAGCTTTCATCAGAAGATTCACCGGAGGGAACAGGTAAATCTTCTTCCAATGGTTCCAGTCCAGGGTTAATGCGTCCATGGCATAAGCCTGAGGGTCCAGGTTCGGGGCCACATAGCAAGGAAGCTTGTGGTTGAGTTGTGTTGCAAACAAGTCTACCTGGAGACCTGGAACCAGCCTGGATATCCACCGGAGTGAATTCATGTCTAGAGACCATTCTGATTCCAGTGGTTTCATCCTGGAGAGGGCGTCCGCTATAACGTTCTGGACTCCTGCCAGGTGAGTCGCTGACAGAAACCAGTTCTTTTCGGTTGCCAAGGTAAAAATCATTACCAGGATCTGATTCAGGTTGGGAGATTTTGATCCACCCCTGTTTATGCAGTGGACTACTGCTGTGCTGTCTGAGACTATCCTGATATGAGTTCCCCTTGGAGGGGATAGTCGTTTTAAGGTTAAGAAAACCGCCATGGCCTCTAACACGTTTATGTGGAACTGCTTCATAGTGGGGGACCAGGATCCCTGAAACATCTGGTGTTGAGAGTAGCCCCCCCCCCCCCAACCACTGAGAGACGCGTCTGTGTGAATCGTCACTCGGGGGGGGGGGGACTGCAGAGGAACCGATTTGGATAGGTTCTCTGGTTTCGACCATGGCCGGAGTCGTCTTATTAATACTGAGGGGATCGTTGATATCTTGTCTCTTAGGCGAGATGTTGCTCTCTTCCTCCAAACTCGGTTGATGTCCTTGAGTTTGGTTTTTAGTAAGAGGTCTGTTACTGAGGCGAATTGAAGTATGCCGAGAACTCTTTCTAAGGCTCTTCTTGACACCTGTTCGTTCTTGATGAAACGTTTTGTCTTTGATGCTATCTCTTTGACTTTTTTGGGGGAAGAGATAGTCTGTGAGTTGTGAGGTCCCAGTGAATGCCTAGCCATTCGAATTGGCTTGCTGGTTGCAGGTGGGATTTCTGCAAGTTGACTTGAAATCCCAGTTTGTGTAGGAACTGAACCACTGTGGTTGTAGTCTTGTGGCATTCCTGAACTGTCCGTGCCCAAATGAGACAGTCGTCCAGATAAGCTATCAGCCTAATTCCTTGGCTCCTGAGCGGTTCTAACACCGTCTCCCCCAACTTCGTAAATATTCTGGGGGCGATGTTGAGGCCAAAGGGCATCACCTTGAATGCGTAGCATTTCTTGCCTAGGCGGAAGCCAAGGTAAGGGGAGAAGTTTCTTGCTACCCGAACGTGATAATAGGCGTCGGTAAGATCGATAGAGGTGGTGACGGCCCCACGGGGAAGTAAGGTCCGCACCTGAGAGACAGTCAGCATACGGAACCTGTCGCAAAGAATGTAAGAATTCAGTTTCGACAGGTCCAGAACCACTCTCAAAGCGTTCGAATTCTTTTTGGGGATCATGAACAGGCGTCCTTGAAATTTCAATGTTTGCACTCTCTTTATGGCTTTCTTCCTTAGTAGGTCCTTCGTGTACTCCACTAGGATTGGAGTGGGCTTCTGGAAGAAGGACACAGTCGGGGGTGGAGAACATTGTGCGCACTTCCAGCCCAGGCCTTTGGAGACTATACTGTGGGCCCAAGGACTGAAGGTCCATTGGTCCCGAAACCAGTACAGTCCCCCTCCTACCTGATCCATCTCATTGGTTTGGGTTGAATTTCGCCCCTTTTCCTTCTCGGGAACCTCTGGCTCTAGGTCCGCCTCGCTGGCGGAACTGACCTCTAGCCCTATTGCTTCCAGGATGCCTAGGGTATCCTCGAAAGGACCCTGAGGCTTCGAAAGCTTGATTGAAAACCGGGGAGGTCATCCATGTGGCCATAGACGCAGGTTGGGTACCTTGAGGGGCCGGCACAAATACGATCTGTTGCGGAGGGGCGGACTTGGAGGTAGATGGAGTGGAAGATTGTGGCCCAGGAGATTGGCGATGCTAGCCACGACCAGTTTTATATGGAGTGTATGACCGTTTCTTTTTAGAGAAAGGTTGCCTCATAACCGGTTCAAACTTTCTTTTGTTAGAGAGACCCCATCGGACTTGAAGGTTTTGATTAGCCCTCACAGCATCGTGGAGGACTTTATCCACCTCCTCCTGAGGGAAGAGAGTTTTACCCCAACAGGAGGAGGTAATAAGTCTGTTAGGCTCATGCCTAATAGAGGCCTCGGCGAGAACGTGTTTCCTGCAGGCCGTTCTCGCAGTCCAAAAATCGTGTAGGTCAATTTGAAAAGTCTGTAATAGACTCTTCGCCAGTACCCGAAAGAGTGGTTCCTCATTATAAAGGGCGGCTATCAACTCTGAGGATACCAAAGAGTTGAATGATCTTGCAAGCCTGTTTCTCGACTCAAACTCCGTTTTCAACAGGTGATCCGGGAGTTTGGGGAGTTTCTCTGAAAAGAGTGAGGAGGCGCAGTCCGGGTCAAGCTTACCTACCGTAAAGGTGAACGAGACATCTTGCCAAAATTCGTTTTGGCCTGGGGCAATGAGAGAGGTGGGGTCTGTTTCTTTAAGGGTTGGCATAGGGATGCCGTCCTTGATGGCTTGAACGGTCAGCTCCGCTACTTTGTCAGTAAGAGGAGCTGGGATCGTCGGTGAAGTCATAAAAATGGTATAAGAACCTTTGTGGGGGGTTAACTTGGAGTTGATGCATCCCCATTCTGATAGTGTACGAGCCCAGACAGCTTGGGCTTGCTCCTTAGGAAATATGAGTGTCTCCTTCGGCACTTTGTCCATCTGGACGAGGGCATGTTCCTTCAGGCGGACAAACCCATTGAAAGGGAACTGGAGGTCAGGGGGAAAGAACTGCAGGTCGTCCAAGGGGCGGGTACCCAAGCCTTCCAGAGTTAGAGTGCCGTCCAAGTAAGGAGCATGACGAGCAAACCGCCAAGGATTGTTCTTGTCGAACGGCGGTAGCTTGGAGGTGTCAGGGCCTACAACCGGAGCGGATAGGACTCGCCACCATGTCTTTTAGCTCCGTCATGATGGCGGAGTGCTTCTCCAATTTAGAATCCACCACCTCATTTAGTAGAGACAAGGTGATGGGGGGTTCCGAGGAGCCAACCGCAGCTGAAGCCTTGGATTTAGCGGACTTACTCCTCTGTCCTTTAGAAGGAGGAGGAGTCTTTGACATCACAGGGATGTCAGGAGCTGAGGAAGGTCCGGGGACAGGTGACATGGTTGGGGGCGAAGCTGAAGTAATGGGTTTGGGTTTGTTTTTCTTTACTGGCTTAACCTTGGGGCGGACCGACATGGAGGCGTCCCAAGGAGAAGCCGCAGGCTTGTCAAAGCCGAGGAAGGAAGAAGTAGAGGAAGGAGTAGGGGATAGGAAAGAATCTGCCAGGTCCTCCACATCACTTACCTGCTCATCCATCGGTTCAACGTGGATGTCTAGAGTGGAGACGTCCCTAGAAAGCTGATGTTCGTCTTCTGCGGGCAGGGCGGCCTGGAGAACTTCAATTAGAGGTGTTGCCAGGTCAGTTGGTACGGCGGCCGAGGGAGAACCAGGGAAGAGCCGGGAGGCCATGTCCCCGTCCAGTAGGTAGGGGCAGCCTTGAGGGGCATTCCTCCCGAATCCAGAGACCCAGGTCCGGAGGCTGGTTCTGGCCGCTTTGAGGGAATCCTCGTCAGCCTGAAAGAGGGGGTAACGTTAGAACGAACTAGGCGGAGAAGCTATCAGCAGAAGAAAAACAGATTCAAGTTAAAATTATTTATGAATACTGTAACTGCAATTGTCTATAATGAAGAAATCTCAAAACAACAAAAAAAAAACAGAATGAGTGTACTATTGAGAAATCTTACCTCATCATTGAGGAGAAGCAACGAGAGATCATAGCAGAGCGTGCAAGTCTCCGGAAACCAGACCATATACGGGGTCTGGCTAGCTTCCCGTGCGAAGGAGATCGCACAGTGGGCGTGCGACCTGCAGACGTCGTGGCCTACCGGATCGGTGAAGGTCGCCGCACAACCTGTATTAATGGGTTCGTGATCATATAGGGAGCCGGAGCTCCGCTGTAATTACTGTATCGGGAATAGTAAATGAAAGGAAAGGAATACTCCGACGTACGCCGGAGTGCCTTATGTGTGAATTCACGAGGAGCCGGAGCTCTTAAGTAATTACCGTAAAATCTAATGAAAGTAGGCATAGTGGCATAAAACTGGAAGCTCCGTAGTGCGTCGGAGTTGCGGGGGAGGGGGGGGAGATGGCCCTGGGTTGGTTGAAAAATATATATATATATATATATATATATATATATATATATATATATATATATATATATATATATATATATATATATATATACATAAAAGATCTCCGGTAGGGAGCCTACCGGAGAGTCTAGGGGGGGGGGCCGAGTTTACTGTAGAGGTTTGTCGTGTAACGGGTCCGAAGCCGGAGTCCAGGTGCTGGGGACCAACGAGGGGAGGGTTCCCAGTCGACGGGGAGCACCGGAGTAATAGGAAGTAATGAGTTCCCAGCTCAGTACGTCATCGGAAAACTATGAGGGAGTTCCGGAATAATGGGGTCCAGACCCAATGCCCAGGCCGGAGTGGGGAGTAGGGTGGGACTAATGGGGAGGGGGAACAACGTGGCAGCTTGAGAGCAGGCCAAACTAACCTAGAATAAGAGACTCTGACACGACAGGACCAATGTAAATCACTAGCCTATAGAAAGAACAAAGTAACCGGGTAAAATAATACAATATATAACTAGATAAGTGAAACTGTCTATCATAATCCCAGAAGGGGAGAGATAGCGAGGGGGAGAACCAGAATCTGTGAGGAAAATATTTCGAAACAGTAATGAAACAGAAAACGGGTGAAACAGAAAATGGGAAACTCCAGCCTCTCGCTCTCGAAGGTTACTAAGATCGATCTAGAATATACACGAACCCCCAAAAAACGTAACATATGTCCGTCAAAATGATACAAATATGCCACGAAGAATAGCGAAAAGGGAAAATGGAACTCTGAACGGATAATTTACGATGAAAAAACTCGTAAAGAGCGAACGCCAACCCAAAGGGTAGGGTACCAAACTATAATGAAACCCCGAACGCTATTCTTCGTTAACAATAAAACGGACTCGGAAGCAACATAAGTACTTGAAAGTAATAGCGGTTCTAAATAATGGCACCTGGCCAATAATCTAACTTAGGATTAAAAAGAACCTAGCATGACAAAAAAGACCCCGAGGGCAAGTAAACTAGCGATAACAATGGCCGCGTAAGACGCGGGGCGACATCAAGCCGACGCACTAAAACACTCGCAAAAAGTAAACAAGAGGAACAAGCCCGGGTCAAAAAATAATGCCAAAACAATCTATGGTACTTAGCATTGGTGCAGGTGGAAGGAGAGCTTCAGCCATTGCGAAGATATCCAAAAATAAGCGAAAACACAAGCACAAAACAACAGAGGTAGCGTCGCTGATGAGTGCAAAAAGAAGGATGTGTAGATGGCGCTCGAGTCGGGTGTCGGTGGTATGGATCAGGTGGGTTTGGTTAGTGCCGCTGTAGCGGCTCATCCCTTATTGATGAAGGATTTATCTAAATGGAAGACGACCTGTGAATAGTGGTTTTCACACGCCCTATCTTTATACACGACGCCCTTATATCAGAAAAGAGATAAGAAGGACCTTTTCACCGGGCGTCATAGGTTGACACAGAAATTAAATTTTTCACAATGTCATAGAGATTAGTAATTTCAAAAGACTTGAGCCATGGCCGAGAAGGAAGTTCATTCTTGGCCAGAAAGCCCTGCTGCAAAGAACATATCGCTCTTCCGTTTCTGAATCCAATGTTCTTGCTGAAAGCATGGAGCTCACTGACTCTTTTAGGGTCTTTAAAGTCATATCTTTAAAAGAAGCCGAGTGCAGAGGTTTGAACCTATCACTCATAAGAAATCCAAGTACTACATCCAAGTTCCAGGATGGTGATATCTGATGACATCTCTTAGATGTTTCAAAGGACCTAAGTAGGTCTTGCAAATCTTTATTATTGGAGAGATCCAGATTCCTATGTCTGAAAACAATTGCTAGCATACTTCTGTATCCTTTAATCGTCGGGACAGAGAAGTTACGCTTATTCCTCAGATCTAAAAAGAAGTCAGCAATCTGTGCTATAGAGGTATTGGATGAAGACACCTAGTTAGCCCTACACCATTCTCTGAATACTTCCCATTTGGACTGATACACCCTAATGGTAGATGTTCTCCTTGCTCTTGCAATAGCCTTGGCTGCCTCCTTCGTAAAGCCTCTAGATCTTGCGAGTCTTTCGATAGTCTGAAGGCAGTCAGACGTAGAGCTCGGAGGTTTTGGTGATTTCTTGCCAAATGGGGCTGTCTGAGAAGATCTGCTCTTAACGGGAGGCTTCTCGGCACGTCCACTATCCACTCCAGTACCTCCGGGAACCAGACCCTCGACGCCCAGAAAGGAGCGATTAGAGTCATCCTGGTCCCCTTGTGAGATACGAACTTTTGCACCACTTTGTATAGGATCTTGAAGGGTGGAAACATGTAAACATCCATGTGTGTCCAATCCAACAGGAACGCGTCTATGTGAGCTACCTCTAGACCCGGTACTGGGGAGCAATATGTTCCCAGCCTCTTTGTTTTGGAGGTTGCAAAGAGATCTATGAGAGGGCGACCCCATAATCGCCACAGCTTTTTGCAAACATCCAGATGCAGCATCCATTCTGTGGACAGAACTTGATCTCTCCTGCTGAGCCTGTCCGCACTCACATTCTTGGCTCCTTGAATGAATAGAGTCAATAAAAGAATCCTCCTTTCCTTTGCCCAAAGGAGTAGAGATCTCGCTAATTCATACAGAGACTTCGAGTGGGTCACCCCCTGCTTCGCTATGTACGCTAGGGCCGTGGTGCTGTCCGCATTGACTTGAACCACCTTGTCCCGAACCAGATCCTTGAATCCTTTGAGGGCTAAGTGCACTGCTAAGAGCTCCTTCTGATTGATATGAAGAGCCCTTTGCTCCTTTGTCCAATGCCCTGAGATCTCTCTTCTTCCCAATGTTGCTCCCCACCCCGAATTTGAGGCGTCTGAAAACAACGCGAGGTCTGGGTTCCTCTGCTCCAACGAGAGACCCTCGCTGAGTTTGTGAGCATTGTTCCACCATTGAAGATGTGTTTTGATTGCACTCGTAATGGGAATACTCTCCTTGTCGAGACTGTCTCCCCTTTTCCAATGAGCATTGAGGTGGAACTGAAGGGGGCATAGGTGCAATCTCCCCAGAGGTATAAACTTTTCTAGCGACGAGAGGGTTCCCAGAAGACTCATCCATTCCCTCACCGTAGTGACTTTCATCTCCATAAACGCCTTCAGTCTTAGAAGAGCTGACTGAACTCTTGCAGGCGACGGAAAAGCCAGAAAATCCTGACTCCGAATCTCCATCCCCAAATAAAGGATCTTCTGGGATGGAGTCAGCTGTGACTTCTTTGAACTCACTATTAGTGTAGTCCCAATTCTTTCGTCAAACCCAGGGTCAACTGAAGGTCCTTCAAACAGCGATCGAACGAGGGAGCCCTTATCAATCAATCGTCCAAGTAGAGGGAGGCTCCGATGCCCCTCGAGTGCAGCATGCTCGCCACATTCATCATTAGATTTGTAAAGATCAGAGGAGCTGTGCAGAGGCCAAAACATAAGGCTCGAAACTGAAAGACGTTCTTCCTGTATACGAACCTCAGATAACGTCTGCAGCTTGGATGAATCGGGACATGGAAATAAGCGTCCTGGAGGTCTAATGATACCATCCAGTCGTCTTTCCTTACCGCTGCCAGCACAGTCTTCTGGGTTTCCATGGTGAATTTCGAGTTCTGGACATAGCAGTTGAGGTTGCTCACATCCAGAACTGGTCTCCATTCCCCTGAACTCTTGGGGACTAGGAACAAGCGGTTGTAAAACCCTGGAGACTCCAGATCCTGCACCCTTTCTATCTCTCTTTTTTCGAGCAGAAGCGACACTTGAAGATACATGGCTTGCTTCTTCGGTTCCCTCTTGTACTTGGGCGAAAGATCAACAGGATCTACGGCTAACGGAGGCTTTGAAATGAAGGGAATTTTGTATCCCTCCTTTAGAAGACGTACGGACCAAGGATCCGATCCCTTCTTCTCCCAGGCCTGCCAGTAGTTGTTTAGTCTGGCTCCTACTGCTGCTTGAAGGGGAGAGCAGTCAGACCCTGCCTCGGCTGGGCTTGGCTCCTCTTTTCCTTTGCTTCCTTGCCTCTGGTTTGAAAGTACCTCTCCCAGTAAGCTTACCTTAAAAGGGCTGAACCGAATGAGAATACGATGTCCCCTCCTTAGATTTACGAGCAGAGAAGGACGTAGGCAAAACTTTACTGGCTGTTTTAGAAACCAAATCCTGAGTAGCCTTCTGAGTTAAATTCGCAGCCACTTCCCTAACTAAATCCTGCGGAAAAAGAGCCGAGGACATAGGCGCAAAAAGCAACTCCGATCTGTGACATGGAGTGACCCCCGCAGAGAGGAAGGAACACAAAGTAGCTCTTTTCTTTATAACTCCTGCAGTAAACAACGCAGCCAGCTCGTTAGAACCATCCCTGACTGCCCTGTCCATGCAAGACATAATTTGGATAAGGCTATTTGTGTCTGTGTCTTTCATTTTGGTTACTCTTCTACTTAAGGCTCCCATTGACCATTCAAGTAAATTAAATACTTCAAACGCTCTGAACAATCCTTTCAGATGGTCAAACTCCGACATTGACCACCAAACCTTAGTCTCCCTGCGCAGATGCCGGAACTCCCAAACCCAAGACCTCCCTCGTCTCATACCAAACGTTCGATTTAGAGGCTAACTTGGCTGGTGGAAAGGTGAAGCATGTCTTGCCTAGAGCTTTTCTTGATTCTATCCATGCTCCCATTAACTTCAATGCTCTCTTGGAAGAGCAAAAAAGCACCATTTTTGTATAAGAGGAAGTTTTTGCTGCCTTGCCTAAGGTAAACTCGGAAGGGGGAGATCGCGGAGCCACGGGTGTAAAATTGTCTGGAAATAATTCCGAGAAGACTAGCATTAGTTTTTTGAAGTCCACCAAATGTTGAGGTGGTTTCTCCTCCTCTCCCTCCGAGATATACTTCAACTGTTCCTCGTGAGAGAACCCCTCATGCGGATCTTCTTCTAGCAATTCAGAGACTGGAGCTGTGCTTTGACCCAAACGTTGATCTTCCTGTGCAGGCGCATCAGTGGCAACATGGGTGCGCTTGCGTTGTTCCACATCCAATTGTCAGTCATTTGACATGCGTTTGCTGTCACGATTGAATTTATCATGGGATGAATCCAGCTGCCGCTGCCGCTCCGCGGTTTCCAGGTGCGTTGCGCTTCCGCGCCGCTCGCGCTGGCGCTCTGCCCATTCCAGACTCGACTGGTGTGGGTCGTCACGCTGGCTCTGCCGCTGAAGCTCAGCGCCTTCATCAATCATCTTCTGAGCATCGCCACGCTGCCGCTCATGCCCCGCTTGCGTCTCGCGCCTGCTACTATCCTGCCACTTCACGGCTTGCTCCGCCATTTGGCGAACATCATCACACCTAGATCGACGATCGGCTGTATGTTCTTTTAATAGCTGCTGTGAAACAGAGCTCCACCGAGTCAAATCTACATTTACCTGTCGCTGTACAGTGAAACTGGAAGACCGCCTGTGCGATATACGTCAGCCCCAGAGACGACAGACCGCCTGTGCAATATACGTCAGCCCCAGAGACGACAGACCGCCTGTGCGACAACGGGTCTCTCACGGAAGCCTGACGCCCAGTTTCACTGCCAACAACCGGTCGATAAGACTGCATCATCGACGAGAGGAGTTGTTTCACATTCAACAACATAGTCCATTTCGGATTGTCTTGAGGAGATAATTGTGTAGCCTTTTCTATAGCGAATTTGCCCTCTTCATCACTCTCTAATTGTTCACCCCTTTCAGAAGAAGAGTTCCAGTCCGAAGGAAGAGGCGGAGCATGAATTGTCACACCCGAACCAGAAATTAACTCCGCATCCAAATCAATTACTCTATCTCCATCAGAACCCACATTCGAGCGCTTCGCAGGCGAACATTCATCCAGGGAACGAAAATGTTCAGGTGTTTCCCAATGACTACAGCCTGGCTGTTGCAGGGAGGAAACGTGCCGCTGTTCCACTGACTGAACTTTCCTCTTAATCGGCCTAGAAGCTTTACGCCACTTATCGTCACGTGACCCTTCATCTGAAGACGGGGACAAAGCATTAACCTCACTTCTTCCATGGTGAGGGTGATCGAATTGAGCTACATTACTAGAATTACCTGAGGGAACGTCTACGCGATTGATGGAGCCTCTCGTTCCCTTTCGCCCTTCGACATAACTTCTCCCCTCCTGGGAGCTTGCCAGAGGTCTTAGGCTAGTCGAACGACAGGATCGCGCAGGCGCGCCCTCTACCACACTTAACACATTCGTCGATTTTTTAACATTTGATTGATCACTAGTACGACCACTTTCAAGAAAATTAATTTTTGACATTTGTTTTTTGTCCGCCGCTAAAGATTCAACCCTCACACCGAGAGCTTGAATTGCACATCTTCCTCATCGTAGGTTCTTTAGGATCTTGATCTACCACTACGGGGGAAGGAATAGGATTAATAACATCAGACCTAGATAAATTCACAGAACAGGAAGAACTACGTCTAATTCTCTCTATTCTAATCCTATCTTTTTCTAATTTCTGAGTATAACGCTCGTAAGCTACCCACTGACTTTCCGTTAACGAAGAACATTCTTCACACCGATCCCCATAAGCACACGATTTACCCCTACATTTAACACAAATTGTGTGCGGATCAACAGAACTTTTAGGAAGGCGAGTCTGACAACCCTTACTACACTTCCTATAAATAGGGGAGGGGTCGGCCATATTGGAAAGTGACAAGAGAAAATTAAACAATAACAAAGGTTACAATAACTAAAGCCCCCTGTGGCTGCGGGGGCATAAAACAATTAGAATAGCGCCAACGTTATCCCTGCGTGTCGTAAGAGGCGACTAAAAGGGACGGGACGAGGGGGCTGGGAACCCCCCCTCCTGTATAAAAAATCCTGTGAGACAGCAACAAAGAGATGGAGCTGAGGGGAGAGTGACTGCTCCCCGCACTCTAGTTTTGGGGTGTTTGAATGTGCGTGGATGTAGTACGATAGAGAGTAAAAGATGTGAGATTGGAAGTATGTTTAGAAGTAGAAGGATGGATGTATTGGCCTTGTGTGAGACAAAGATGAAAGGAAAGGGTGAAGTGATGTTTGGTGAAATGTCTGGTAGAGTGTCTGGGATTGAAAGGGGAAGAGCGAGAGAGGGTGTGGCTTTATTGCTGAGTGAATGGATGACAGGTAAAGTAGTGGAATGGAAGGATATATCATCTAGGTTAATGTGGGTAAGGGTTAGGTTGGGTAGGGAATGTTGGGCGTTTGTTAGTGCGTATGGGCCAGGTAGTGAGAAAAGTGAAGAAGAGCGGAATGAGTTCTGGAATGAATTAACTAGGTGTGTAGAAGGACTGGGTAGAAGGAATTATGTAGTTGTCATGGGTCACTTAAATGCTAGAGTGGGCGCTGGAGAGGTAGAAGGTGTCATTGGGAAGTATGGCGTACCAGGTGAAAATGAGAGTGGTGAGAGACTGGTAGATATGTGTGTTGAACAAGAGATGGTAATAAGTGCTAGCTTTTTTAAAAAGAAAGATAAAAATAAGTATACATGGGTAAGAGTGGCAAATGGAAGAGTAGTAGAAAGGGCATTAATGGATTATGTGTTGATAACTAAAAGAATGTTTGGAAGATTGAAAGACGTGCACGTGTTTAGGGGTATGGCTAACGGTATGTCTGATCATTTTTTGGTGGAAGGAAAATTAGTTGTAGCAAAAGAGTGGGGGAATAAAGTGGGTGGATGTAAAAGGGAGCTAGTGAGGGTTGAAGAGCTAATAAAACCATGGGTAAAAAGTAAATATCAGGAAAGGTTGAAAATGGCATATGACGAGGTGAGAGTAAGAGAAACTGGTAATTTAGAGGAGGGGTGGAAGTTAGCAAAAGAAAATTTTGTTGGGATTGCAAGTGATGTATGTGGCAAGAAGGTGGTTGGAGGCAGCATGAGGAAGGGCAGTGAATGGTGGAATGAAGGAGTGAAGGTAAAAGTGGAAGAGAAAAAGGGGGCTTTTGAAGAATGGCTGCAGAGTAATAGTATAGAGAAGTATGAAAAATATAGAGAGAAAAAGGTGGAAGTAAAACGCAAGGTACGTGAGGCAAAGAGGGCAGCTGACCTGAGGTGGGGTCAGGGACTGGGTCAGTCATATGAAGAGAATAAGAAGTTTTGGAAAGAAGTGAAGAGAGTAAGGAAGGCCGGCGCAAGAATTGAAGAGACAGTGAAAGATGGAAATGGAAGGTTGTTAAAAGGAGAGGAGGCAAGGAAAAGGTGGGCGGAATATTTTGAAAGTTTGCTGAATGTTGAGGATAATAGGGAGGCAGATATAATTGCTGTTCCAGGTGTTGAGGTGCCAGTGATGGGAGATGAGAATGAGAGAGAGATTACAATAGAGGAAGTGAGGAGAGCACTAGATGAAACGAGAGTAGGAAAAGCATCTGGTATAGATGGTGTGAAAGCTGAGATGTTGAAGGAAGGGGGTGTGACTGTACTTGAATGGTTGGTGAGATTGTTTAATATGTGTTTTGTGTTGTCAATGGTACCAGTAGATTGGGTCTGTGCATGTATTGTACCACTATATAAGGGTAAGGGAGATGTGCATGAGTGTTGTAATTCAAGAGGTATTAGTTTGTTGAGTGTAGTTGGAAAAGTGTATGGTAGAGTACTGATTAATAGGATTAAGGATAAAACAGAGAATGCAATCTTGGAAGTACAGGGTGGTTTTAGAAGAGGTAGGGGTTGTATGAATCAGATTTTTACAGTTAGGCAGACATGCGAGAAATATTTAGCAAAAGGTAAGGAGGTGTATGTTGCGTTTATGGATCTGGAGAAAGCATATGATAGAGTTGATAGGGAAGCAATGTGGAATGTGATGAGGTTATATGGAGTTGGTGGAAGGTTGTTGCAAGCAGTGAAAAGTTTCTACAAAGGTAGTAAAGCATGTGTTAGAATAGGAAATGAAGTGAGCGATTGGTTTCCGGTGAGAGTGGGGCTGAGACAGGGATGTGTGATGTCACTGTGGTTGTTTAACTTGTATGTTGATGGAGTGGTGAGAGAGGTGAATGCTCGAGTGCTTGGACGAGGATTAAAACTGGTAGGCGAGAATGATCATGAATGGGAGGCAAATCAGTTGTTGTTTGCGGATGATACTGTACTGGTAGCAGACACAGTAGAGAACCTTGACCGACTAGTGACAGAATTTGGAAGGGTGTGTGAGAGAAGGAAGTTGAGAGTTAATATGGGTAAGAGTAAGGTTATGAGATGTACGAGAAGGGAAGGTGGTGCAAGGTTGAATGTCATGTTGAATGGAGAGTTACTTGAGGAGGTGGATCAGTTTAAGTACTTGGGGTCTGTTGTTGCAGCAAATGGTGGAGTGGAAGCAGATGTACGTCAGAGTGTCAATGAAGGTTGCAAAGTGTTGGGGGCAGTTAAGGGAGTAGTAAAAAATAGAGGGTTGGGCATGAATGTAAAGAGAGTTCTATATGAGAAAGTGATTGTACCAACTGTGATGTATGGATCGGAGTTGTGGGGAATGAAAGTGATGGAGAGACAGAAATTGAATGTGTTTGAGATGAAGTGTCTGAGGAGTATGGCTGGTGTATCTCGAGTAGATAGGGTTAGGAACTAAGTGGTGAGGGTGAGAACGGGTGTAAGAAATGAGTTAGCGGCTAGAGTGGATATGAATGTGTTGAGGTGGTTTGGCCATGTTGAGAGAATGAAAAGCGGCTGTCTGCTAAAGAAGGTGATGAATGCAAGAGTTGATGGGAGAAGTGCAAGAGGAAGGCAAAGGTTTGGGTGGATGGATGGTGTGAAGAAAGCTCTGGGTGATAGGAGGATAGATGTGAGAGAGGCAAGAGAGCGTGCTAGAAATAGGAATGAATGGCGAGCGATTGTGACGCAGTTCCGGTAGGCCCTGCTGCTTCCTCCGGTGCCTTAGATGACCGCGGAGGTAGCAGCAGTAGGGGACTCAGCAGTATGAAGCTTCATCTGTGGTGGAAAATGTGGGAGGTTGGGCTGTGTCACCCTAGTAGTACCAGCTGAACTCGGCTGAGTCCCTGGTTAGGCTGGAGGAACGTAGAGAGTAGAGGTCCCCTTTTTTGTTTTGTTTCTTGTTGATGTCGGCTACCCCCCAAAATTGGGGGAAGTGCCTTGGTATATGGATGGATGGACAATAACTAAATAACCTCACAATAATTAAGATTTCAAGAATAATTGAAAGGGAAATTATCAAAGCGAAAGCCAAAAACAAAAAGACTGAGTACATCACCAAATAAACCGTCCAATTGAATGTAAATAGCAAGTGAATTTTCTGACCAGTACGACTGGCAGAGAAAATCTGAATAAGTGGGAGTAGTTCTACCTATAGTCCACCAGGGCACTAGTGTACACCTGGCATACCTGCGTTAGCTGCGAGTTTTGAATAGTTCTGCCGAGGCGTCAGGGACGTTAGCCATTCTTATATAACCAGCGGGTAAGTTTTATGTTTAAAATTCACAAATATTTTAAGTAATTTGTATTTTTCCTAACTATACAAACCTTTGTCCTTTACATAAAGTACGATTCAGTGAAGCTAGGTTTATCGTTTAACATCGAACGAGGTAGTTAGAACTACTGACAGGTGGCAAGGGAAGACTTCTCAGTTCTCAGTCAGTCAGCTAGAGAGACATTTTGAACCTTAGGCCTGGAACTTGTGGTGTTTGAGAGATGACAGACCCACACCAAGAGTAAACCGGCAGGACAGAGAGTCAGTAACTCTAATGACCCTTGGATGCCTCCTGGGAAGAGATGGAGGAGGACTCGATCTTAGTATCGTGGGTAGCTGGGTCTTGGCCACGAACTCTGGAACAAGCGAAGGCGGCCTCCTTTAGTCCTTCAGATTGACTGGGAATATGTAAAATGTCAAAAGCTCACCAATTCACTTTGAAAAAGCTAAGGTAGCTGAAAGACAATGTACAGTCAGATCTTTGTCCGACACTCATCTCAATATTTCATATGGGGCATGCACAAGAAACTTGAGAATACTAATCCCACTCTGGGGACTCAGGTCCAGGGGTGGACAAGACTAGGCTACTTGAAGCTCTTCACTAGCATAAACAACTCCCACGAGGACAATAGATCTAGCTTCTCAGTCAGAGGACTTTGCTCAAAGCTGAGCAATAGCCTTCCCCAACACGACTGAGAGGCGCTCCTCTTAGCGAAGACGGGGACAAGGACAGCCACAATCTGTGCTAGACAAGTGACGATCAGAGGAGTATCCCTTCTATGACATCAACAACACAAAAAAGTCCTCTTCTTTAGATGATAACTGCAGAAGCACATTGTAGATCTCCACACATCTCCTGCCCAGTCCCTTGCTAAAAGTCTTTCACTTAGCGGAGATATTGTACAGTCTCCAACCAGATTGGAGGAAGTATTCACAGTTCTCTCGGGAACGTGTCTCAAATACAGTATGCTAAAAGATCAGGATCATACTCATCTTGTGGTAATTTGGGAGCCACCGGGGTACTCCAGACCCCTAAGCATAATCAAAACCCTTTTGGAAATCAGGTTGAAAGAGGGAAAGGCATACAGAACAAGTGAGCCCATTAGTGTAGGACACCTTGCTGATAGCTCTAAGGGATTAACCACTGCCCAGATCTGAAAACGACTTGTTAATTCACAAGACTGTGTGAGACAGCTGCTCCTCACGTTAACATATGTTATGACTGTAGCGTTGTCGCTCATCAACACCGCTGAGTACCCTATCAAACTGTGTTGTAAAGTTTATTGTGTTAGGAATGATGCATGCATTTCCACAAGTTGATTTTGAGGTGCTTTTCTTCTGAGACCCATTTCCCTGAAGCACTCTTGGTGGGGTTTGTGTCATCCAGCCACCAGTGAAGATTGTCCCACACATCTTGCTCCACTGGAGATTGGTGGCTAACAACCAGTGATTGCTAGTGGAGCCACTTATGTTGAATATCCTCCTCAAATGAGATAGATATCCCAGCGTATCTATCTGCATGCAAAGGCACTTCATCTTCGGCTGAGGCGTGAGAGACTACTTTTTCCAATTCATCACGAACCTCAGATTGCGACAAAAGAGGGTAGTCGGTCTCAATCCTCAAGCAACTGCCTTCTGGAAGAAGCCAGGATCAGACAGTCGTCGAGATTCCTAAACAGCCATATCCAGTCCGAGAGCCACAAAATGAGACCAGAGTGATCATTTACGTGAGCAGTGGACAGTCTGAAGCATAGGATTTTGAATTGGTGTGCTAATCTCTTGAGGATGTAGCCTTCCTATCTGATGGCAGACCACACAGTACTTGCCATCTACATGCTAGATGAAGTTTGAAAAACAATATTGTTCAGCTGTGAGAGGTCGATGTCTGATCTTTGTTTCCAGTTGGCTTCTCCACCAGTAAGAGTCAACTATAGAAAGGCATTAAGTATCAGTTCCAAATGACTTCTACAAACCACAGCTCTGCTTCAGGTTGCCCAGAAAAAGACTAGCATCAACACTCGCAGCAGCTGGAGAAGGGGACTTTCGGATTCAGAGTCCTCTCTCCTTCCTTCTTACCTGTACTGCCAGGTCAGGCACAATACGGTGGAGCACTGTCAACACTTTTCTTAAGAGAAAGAAGCAGTTGGAGAACCCGATCCTTCTTTGGAGGCAGAAAGAGCTTCTTCCAAGATGATACTGAAGGTGGGGCAGACACCGAAGGTCCTGCTGCAGCCATCATCGAAGGGCCTGGGCCCCTGAAGATAACTGCACAGTGGATGAGGGAGCAATGGAGTGCCTTCCACCACCGTCATTTAAACACCCATACAAGGAAAAGGGACGTAGCACCCTCTGACAGGAGCATTTCTCAATGTTGACATCTACCCTGGAGAATCGGGAAACAACAGTATCCCTTTTCTTCTGGATCCAGATGGACTATTAATTCATATACTGGTTTACCAAGAAGGTTGCATGAAACATTTTTCGTAACGCGAGTCGTAAAATTCTTTGCATCTCGTTTCAGAGTGAAAATTTCACAAGCAGATTCTTTCGTTTCGAGGGGTATGACTGTACTTTGGTCCTGTACAGGAACGAAAGCGGCGACACCTGCCTAACTCCTAACAACCTGTTCATGAAGATACAGCAGGTGTAAGGCTAGGTCACTACCAGGACTAGGTAGACAGTCAAAGGAGACTTATATTGGAGTGGAGGATATGTTGTCAGAATGCGTGGTCCTTATGAAAATTGGGTAGCATATATCTGGCCATCCTCAACCTTGTCAGGGATGATGGGTGAGAAGTATCTTATCAAAACTTATTGTAGGAAAAGTTGTTTGATCACGTGACTTGACTACATCCCACAAATAACATAGCGACCTCTCCACCCCGAGGAATGGAAGAAAGAAGGGGTAGAAATGCCAGTCAACTTACCTCTCATTCTGGACTTGCATAGCGACCTCTACCTTAGACGATAGTTTCCTGTCCCATGAAAAAGATAGATTTGTTACAAAATCTATTGGGCAACTACCACAATGATAAAGATACCAGTATCCAGGGTATAACCAAGTAACTAATGGACAGACACCATTCTATCGTTACCCGACTCTCGTCTTCAAGAAATGTGTCCCTCGCAAGTTCTGCCTGAGAACTGGGATCAATACGATATGTCAGACTGTGTGTGCACAAATTAGGGATGATCCTACGTATCCTTACCTGCTAGGAATGGATATATGATTATCTTTCAAAGCCAGAAAGAAACAAGTGTTCTAGCACAGGCAGTTATGCCATTTCCTACTTGCTTAGTCAGGACTAGGCGAGCCGAGGATATCTAAGGGTAGACGCCTTACCTGCAGTCTGGTTCATTGTTTGAGAGGAGATTGCCAACGAACTGTGATTGGACAGCAGATACTAGAACCTACTGTTCAGCTAAATGGTTAGCTGGTCAGGCGATGGTGAAAACCTCAAGTATGAAGACTTTCCGCCCTGCAATGATGTAAGAATCACAAAAGGTCCTACACAGAATTACTGTTGATTGAGTGTTTCCTTGCAAAGTCCTGTCCGGATGAATTTTCCAAACAGCCCTACCTTGTAGACAGACAACAGTGTGCCTGTTTGATAAGGGTCTGTGAAACAAACCAATTCACTGACTAAAGTTACAAATGAAAGAAGCTTGTTGCCTCTCAACGTACTAAGTACATTGCCAACCCTACTTGTAAAGTAGTCTCATTGCAAGCATCACCAGTAGGTTGAGAAATATTGGTCTTTCTTCTGAAAACCATATCACTGAGGGGGTAATCCCTTGGATTTGTCTGCCAACAGACCAATCTCTGGAGGTGAGATTTGAGTAGAACTCCCTTGGAGAGGAAATAACCAAGCACGACTATCCCGTGTTTCTTATTCCACTGAAGTCGGAGCCTCAGGAGATGACACTTCACTTCTCCTTTCGGAGAAATGAGGAGTCTTCTCTGTTGCCTTGGCTCCCATTCAGCTGGAAGTTCTTGGATGAGTGGGAGCAACTGCTTTACTTCCCTCTATTTATTGAAACAAGTGTTCAATGTTTTATCAGCATAATTTTGTCCTCTATTTCTTCCTAGCCATGAGGCTGGGTTACTGATAGAACATGATTCTTGTATTGTGGCAAAAGGAAGTCAATGTCTTTGGTCTTGGACCATTGGTTATAGGAGAGAGACAGAACAAGCCGATTGTCTAGAAAATCAAAGAGTAAATGTTGCTCTAAAAGGCACTACAAAGGCGAACATGAACCTTCAGAGTGAAAGGCAGTCTGAAGCTATGGTTTGAACTGAAAACGATCAGGTTCAACGATCACATGTCTTTCTCATGGCAGACCATGCAACGTTGTCTCTCTTTGAATGAGAAGAATGTCAGTTACACAGCTAACAGAGCCGACTTCAAACAGTGCGAAGACCTGGGGAACTATCTGGAAGGCCATCAGAGTCAGAAAGATCCTTACCTTCTGCCTCTATGGGAATGCCCAGTTTCAGGCTGAGGTGAAGTACATGACTGCACCCAACCAAAGGGCGAGTAAGTCGCCACAGCAGAATGATCCTGAAAGTGGCTTCCTAGGCGAGTTATTCCAGGCCTTAGAAAGATGTGTCCCACATGCCCGAGTCTTACATTGGATCTCCGTTTTCCATACTGCAATTGCTGAACTGATGGACTGTGGTGAGAGTCACTGACACGATTCAGGAGCATCCCCAAGCAGGAGAGGGACAAAGACTGGGTCTTGTACAAGACTTAGCACTGGTGGTAGGAGTGTGAGATCCTGTACATAGAACCAAACCCATTCTCTGAGATGTATAAGTTCAGGTAATTCTCTCTCTCCTGGGAAAACTACGGCATGAACTGCTTCTCCTTTTCCTGAGGGGAGAGAGAAATTTTATTTTCATTAGTAAAATAAATTTTTGAATATACTTACCCGATGATCATATAGCTGTCAGCTCTGCTGCCCGACAGAAAAACCTACGGGCGGAATACGCCAGCGATCGCTATACAGGTGGGGGTGTACATCAACAGCGCCATCTGTCAAGTAGGTACTCAAGTACTCGATGTCAACACAGAACCAATTTTCTCCTCTGTCCACTGGGTCTCTATTGGGGAGGACGGGTGGGTCCTTTAATTTATGATCATCGGGTAAGTATATTCAAAAATTTATTTTACTAATGAAAATAACATTTTTCAATATTAAACTTACCCGATGATCATATAGCTGATTCACACCCAGGGGGGTGGGTAGAGACCAGCATTACATGTTGACATTATTATGAGCTAAGTATTCCGTATTTCATTTTAGCAGTTATTCAAAATAACAAACATAAAATAAATAAGTACCTGGTAAGGAAGTCGACTTGAACAATTACTCTGCCTATTTAAGTACGTCTTCCTTACTGAGCCTCGCGATCCTCATAGGATGCTGAGCGACTCCTAGGAGCTGAAGTATGAAGGGTTGCAACCCATACTAAAGGTCCTCATCAAAACCTCTAATCTAGGCGCTTCTCAAGAAATGACTTTGACCACCCGCCAAATCAAGTAGGATGCGAAAGGCTTCTTAGCCTTCCGGACAACCCAAAAACAATAATAAAACATTTCAAGAGAAAGATTAAAAAGGTTATGGAATTAGGGAATTGTAGTGGTGGAGCCCTCACCACTACTGCACTCATTGCTACGAATGGTCCCAGAGTGTAGCAGTTCTCGTAAAGAGACTGGACATTCTTAAGATAAAAGACGCGAACACTGATTTGCTTTTCCAATAGGTTGCGTCGAATATACTTTGCAGAGATCTATTTTGTTTAAAGGCCACGGAAGTTGCGACAGCTCTAACTTCGTGTGTCCTTACCTTCAGCAAAGCTTGGTCTTCCTCATTCAGATGGGAATGAGCTTCTCGTATTAACAGTCTGATAAAATAGGATAAAGCATTCTCTGACATAGGCAAAGAGGGATTCTTAACCGAACACCATAAAGCTTCAGACGGGCCTCGCAAAGGTTTTTAAATAGAACTTAAGAGCTCTTACAGGACATAATACTCTTTCTAGTTCATTTCCAACCATACGATGAGTTTGGAATATCGAACGATATTGGTCAAGGCCGAGAAGGCAGCTCGTGTTTGGCTAGAAAACCAAGTTGTAGAACATGTAGCCGTTTCGGATGAGAATCCGATGTTCTTGCTGAAGGCATGAATCTCACTGACTCTTTTAGCTGTGGTGAAGCATATCAGGAAAAGAGTCTTAAAGGTGAGATCTTTCAGGGAGGCTGATTGAAGCGGTTCGAACCTGTCTGACATAAGGAATCTTAGTACCACGTCTAAATTCCAACCAGGTGTAACCAAACGACGCTCCTTCGTGGTCTCAAAAGACTTAAGGGGGTCCTGTAGATCTTTATTGTTGGAAAGATCTAAGCCTCTGTGACGGAAGACTGATGCCAACATGCTTCTGTAACCCTTGATAGTGGGAGCTAAAAAGAGATCGTTCTTTCCTCAGATATAAGAGAAAGTCAGCTATTTGAGTTACAGAGGTACTGGTCGAGGATACGGATACTGACTTGCACCAGTTTCGGAAGATTTCCCACTTCGATTGGTAGATTCTAAGGGTGGATGTTCTCCTTGCTCTAGCAAACGCTCTGGTTGCCTCCTTCGAAAAGCCTCTAGCTCTCAAGAGTCTTTCGATAGTCTGAAGGCAGTCAGACGAAGAGCATGGAGGCCTTGGTGTACCTTCTTTACGCGTGGCTGACGTAGAAGGTCCACCCTTAGGGGAAGTGTTCTGGGAACGTCTACTAGCCATCGAAGTACCTCGGTGAGTCATTCTCTCGCGGGCCAGAGGGAAGCAACTAGCGTCAACCTTGTCCCTTCGTGAGAGGCGAACTTCTGCAGTACCTTGTTGACAATCTTGAACGGAGGGAATGCATATAGATCTAGATGTGACCAATCTAGTAGAAAGGCATCTATATGAACTACTGCTGGGTCCGGGATAGGTGAGCAAACTATTGGGAGCCTCTTGGTCATCGAGGTTGCGAAAAGATCTATGGTTGGCTGGCCCCAGGTGGCCCAAAGTCTCTTGCATACATCCTTGTGGAGGGTCCATTCTGTTGGAATTATTTGTCCCTTCCGACTGAGACAATCTGCTATGACATTCAAGTTGCCTTGGATGAACCTCGTTACTAGTGAAAAGTCTAGACCTGTTGACCAGGTGAGGAGGTCCCTTGCGATCTCGTACCATGTCAGAGAGTAGGTCCCTCCTTGCTTGGAGATGTACGTCAAAGCCGTGTGTTGTCCGAGTTCACCTCCACCACTTTGCCTTGAAGGAGAGACCTGAAGCTTTTCCAGGTCAGACGTACTGCCAGTAGCTTCTTGCAGTTGAAATGCATTGTCCTTTGACTCGAGTTCCATAATCCCGAGCATTCCCTACCGTCTAATGTCGCACCCCAGCCTACGTCCGATGCGTCCGAGAAGAGAACGTGGTTGGGAGTCTGAACAGTCAGGGGAAGACCCTTGCTAAGGTTGAAAAAGTCCTTTCACCAAGTCAGACAAGACTTTATCTTTCCGGAAACCGGGATCGAGACCGCTTCTAGCGTCTTGTCCTTTTTCCAGTGAAAAGCTAGATGGTATAGAAGAGGACGGAGGTGTAGTCTTCCTAGTGACACAAATTGAACCACGAATGACAGTGTCCTTACCAGACTCATCCACAGCCTGACAGGGCAGCGTTCCTTCTTCAGCATCTTCTGGATGGATAGCAGGGCTGGGGGTTGATCGTCTTGTTCAGCAACGTCCTCATCAGAGGGTTCCTCATCCGAAACTGATGAGGAAACGGCAACGGAGTGGGCAACGTTTGACTCGCTGAATCCGGTCGCACTGGTGGATGCGTGACGGAGCCGGACGCAATATCATGGTACTGCTGCACAGTCTGTGAACTGTCAACCATGGGGACGCGAGGAAGTACAGTGTCAACCCGAAACTGTCTAGACTGTCTGGGTTGTGCAGTCAACACCCTACCGGGTTGCTGAGGTTGACGCACTGCGTCACAACAAGTCACCTCTGCTGGTTGTTGAACGTCTTCCTAGTGACACACTGAACGTCAACAACCACCTCCGAGCGTCGCTTAACGTCAACGTGCGACTGGCAACCCACACTGGGTCGCATCGGTGGAGGAACCACCTCAACTGGCGGACGCGAGTAAGATACCTCAGCGTCAACAGGGCGCACAACCAACCGGTAGGAAGGTTGTTGGCCAGAAGGTTCTTCTCCGTATTAAGTCCTCTATCAAGGACACAAGCTTGGACTGCATGTCTTGCAGCAAAGCCCATTAGGGTCTACGGGAGCAGGTGTGGCAACAGACGGGGTTAGCGACTGAAGCGGAGCCAATTACCATCCCTGGAATCCTTGTTATGTGTGACATAATAGTACAGCAAAACTTCAAAGGCTCGACAAAAGTTGAGAAGTTGACCTGTAAACAACTGGAGCGTCTCCTGGCTATGCGCCTGGCCGAGTCTACCAGAATTGAGAAGTCTACCTGGGCAGAGGCATGAACTCCCAAGCTGAGAACTTCTCTCGTGTCCTATCAGACTCTCGCTCTAAAAGCCAGAAAAAAAGAAGGGAAATCAAAAGGCTGTATCCCTAAAACTCCTCCTGGTGCAAAAACCAGTTGCCTAGCCAACGTAATGCTCTCTAGGAGAGCGAGAGAGCACTAGCTTAACAACAACGGCTTCGAAGTAGCTAGGCCTAGTGTAAGTTCTGACGTGAGGCGAACGAGGAGCAGCAGTTACAAGAGGACATCCAGCACTGGTGCATAAGTAGCAGACCAGAAGGCAACTGCTTGACAGTCTGTGAGCTGGCAACAACCAAAGCTGTGTGGGGAAGCCTCAACTCCTGACTGACTAGTCTGCTGCGGGCGAGTGGCGGTAACCACAGTGGGTTGCGGAGGCTGACGCACCGTGTCAAAACACGGCAGCTTAACTCCACCCTCCTGTTGTTGTGGTAGCACACGCACGTCAACGGAGTGCTCCGTGCGTCTGTGGGAGTCAGCATGCGTCTGGCAGGGTCGACTGCGCATGGGTGGAGGAGCTCTCACAGCCAGAGTGTGGGAGCAGGCAGCCGCAGCGTCTGCTGGGCGCACAACCGTGGCAGGTTGTAGGCAAACGGGTGCATCGTCAACCTTCTCCGCAGTCGGGGTGTGGGAGCAGGCAGCCTCAGGGTGAGCTGGGCGCACAACCGTGGCAGGTTGTAGGCTAACGGGTGCAGCGTTAACCTTCTCCGCACGAAACTCCTGCATAACCGCAGCTAACTGATTCTGCAAAGACTGCAGTAAAGACCACTTAGGGTCTACAAAAGCGGCAACAGACGGAGCTACTGTCCGTTGTGACTGAGGGTCTAAAACAGCGGGTGCGGCAACAGACGGAGTTACTGCCTGTTGCGGTACCACCTTGCCTCTCTTGGGAGGTGTGCAGTCGTCGGATGACTGCAGAGAGTCCGAACTGACCCAGTGGCTACACCTGGGCCGTTGGACTTGCGCGGAAGGGACCGACTTGCACTTAATAAGCTGCGAGACCTTGGTCCAAGGTTTCTTACGAGAAACCTCTTCCGCAGACGAGAAGTAAATGGGCTCTCTCGTCTTTGTGTGGGTGGGGCGATCTTGGGTAGATACGCCCGAAACCACGGAGGGAAAAACGTCTGTTCGTTGATCAAGGCCTGAGGAACCCATAAGTCGTTCGACATTACTTCTCCCCTGGGCTTGGGAGCTTGCAAGAGGTCCCGGACTAGGTGAACGACAGGCACGAACAGACGAACCCTCGGACGCAACACTGTAACACTTTGCGCATATCACTTTATCACTTTGATTTTCTGTTTTGCACTTATTTCACTGAAATCGAAACTTTTACTGATTTCTACCTGAAACACGCAATCCTACCCTTCATTAAAAGGTAGTAATTGCGAAAACAGTCGTATAATGCAACAGAAAACATATATAAAGATAAAGAATTCAGTGGCTGGGAAAGAGACTAAACACTAGATCAAATAAACTACGTTTACAATCTCTCACCGCACATAGCCTGGGAACAAGAATAAAACCCTAGAAACGTTTTACCTTCTTCCCCTACAGCGACTAGGGAGGAGAGTAAAACGAGAACAACGTTACCCGCTTGAACGAAACGTTTTATCTCCTCTCTCTCCCTCCGTCTCTCTCTCTTTCTCTCTAGATTTCGCACCTGAGAGAAGAGCCCAATAATATATCGTCAAAACATGTTATTTGCTAAAGGAAAAAACTGAAAGGTTTTCCAAATAAAATGTTCCTTTAATTTAGAATTTAAACCATTTAAGCTAAGAAAGAATGAACGAAACGCTAGAATCGGTTTACTCTTACTGCAAAGTGAAACCGTGATACACTCTCTCTCTATCGTAACGATAGAGCGCATGTTGAACGTCCTGAACGTCAACAACTGCGTAGACTAAAAAACTAAACGTTAGTTCATCTTTGAAAACAGTACGAGACTATCAAAGAAATTCTTTCATAAAACATTAAATTTAAAAAGTTTTAAATTCTTTAAAGGTTAAATACGATATAACGGGCTCAACGTTGATTAACTTCGGTTCCAAGTTAGGACCGCCTACTAAAAGGAAAGGTCGCATATAAACAAAACATAAAAATTTATTTTTATATGTTTATAATAAAAGGAAAGTTAATTGAAGAGGCCTAATAAAGGCGGAGAGATATAAAATATATAGATCTATAACGTGTTAAGCAAAATTACTAAAAACCTAAACACACTTCCGTCTAAGGGAAGGGTCGGCCATTTAAAAGTGAAAGAGAGTCCATACTCTCTTTGTCACCATAATTAAATCTATCCAAAACGAGTTCAAGTTTTGAAATGAAGATAAAACCCCTGCATAGCGAAAGCTCAAAACTGGAATAGTGTACTTCACCAAATAGTTGTGAAAACAAATCCAGTTAGTAACAGCGTATTTAGTAGGTCTTGCCAGTGGCACGACAGAGAGAAAATTGGTTCTGTGTTGACATCGAGTACTTGAGTACCTACTTGACAGATGGCGCTGTTGATGTACACCCCCACCTGTATAGCGATCGCTGGCGTATTCCGCCCGTAGGTTTTTCTGTCGGGCAGCAGAGCTGACAGCTATATGATCATCGGGTAAGTTTAATATTGAAAAATCAAATGTTAAAATGAAATAATGGCATTATCCTTCATCCCAACCACTAGTGCGCGTGCATGTTCTCATAAAAACTGAGCACAGGTAGCTGATGAATGATCTTGTGTAAAGTGTACTTATATGTCTATTTGGGGATGAGTCTGTAGAATGAACACGCCCTCTAACTTTACAAATGAGGAGAGAACGTAATAGGAGAGAAGCTGTAGGAGTCATTTGTATGAAACTCCTATCGACCTGCCTTCCTAGAGTTCTTCGATGACATCATTTCAATATTTTATCGAAGAATCCTTCTACTCCTAGGTTACTTACCAGCCAGTCTGCCAACAGAATGGGGCTTTCAAATACCTATTCTTTGTTGGAGAGGATCCTCACTGAGAACAGAGCAAGCATAATGTGGCACCCCAGTGTTTTCAAGAGTGCTGAGATCGGATTAGAGGAGTCACCTGTTCCAACTCGTAATTTGTGACAGAGTTGGAAGATCTTGGCATCTGGGAAATCTCAGTCATATTATTATTATTTCTTGCTAAGCTACAACCCTAGTTGGAAAAGCAGGATGCTATAAGCCCAGGGGCCCCAACAGGGAAAATAGCCCAGTGAGGAAAAACAGGAAAAATTAAATATTTTAAGAAAAGTAACAACATTAAAATAAATATTTTTTATATAAACTATAAAAACTTAACAAAACAAGTGGAAGAGAAATCTATATCTATCTATCTATATACCAAGGCACTTCCCCCAATTTTGGGGGGTAGCCGACACCAACAATGAAACAAAACAAAAAGGGGACCTCTACTCTCTATGTTCCTTCAGCCTAATCAGGGACTCAACCGAGTTCAGCTGGTACTGCTAGGGTGCCACAGCCCAACCTCCCACATTTCCACCACAGCTGAAGCTTCATAATGCTGACTCCCCTACTGCTGCTACCTCCGCGGTCATCTAAGGCCCCGGAGGAAGCAGCAGGGCCTACTGGAACTGCGTCACAATCGCTCGCCATTCATTCCTATTTCTAGCACGCTCTCTTGCCTCTCTCACATCTATCCTCCTATCACCCAGAGCTTTCTTCACACCATCCATCCACCCAAACCTCGGCCTTCCTCTTGTACTTCTCCCATCAACTCTTGCATTCATCACCTTCTTTAGCAGACAACCATTTTCCATTCTCTCAACATGGCCAAACCACCTCAACACATTCATATCCACTCTAGCCGCTAACTCATTTCTTACACCCGTTCTCTCCCTCACCACTTCGTTCCTAACCCTATCTACTCGAGATACACCAGCCATACTCCTCAGACACTTCATCTCAAACACATTCAATTTCTGTCTCTCCATCACTTTCATTCCCCACGACTCCGATCCATACATCACAGTTGGTACAACCACTTTCTCATATAGAACTCTCTTTACATTCATGCCCAACCCTCTATTTTTTACTACTCCCTTAACTGCCCCCAAAACTTTGCAACGTTCATTCACTCTCTGACGTACATCTGCTTCCACTCCACCATTTGCTGCAACAATAGACCCCAAGTACTTAAACTGATCCACCTCCTCAAGTAACTCTCCATTCAACATGACATTCAACCTTGCACCACCTTCCCTTCTCGTACATCTCATAACCTTACTCTTACCCACATTAACTCTCAACTTCCTTCTCTCACACACCCTTCCAAATTCTGTCACTAGTCGGTCAAGCTTCTCTTCTGTGTCTGCTACCAGTACAGTATCATCCGCAAACAACAACTGATTTACCTCCCATTCATGGTCATTCTCGCCTACCAGTTTTAATCCTCGTCCAAGCACTCGAGCATTCACCTCTCTCACCACTCCATCAACATACAAGTTAAACAACCACGGCGACATCACACATCCCTGTCTCAGCCCCACTCTCACCGGAAACCAATCACTCACTTCATTTCCTATTCTAACACATGCTTTACTACCTTTGTATAAACTTTTCACTGCTTGCAACAACCTTCCACCAACTCCATATAACCTCATCACATCCCACATTGCTTCCCTATCAACTCTATCATATGCTTTCTCCAGATCCATAAACGCAACATACACCTCCTTACCTTTTGCTAAATATTTCTCGCATATCTGCCTAACTGAAGAGAAATAAGACAGAATAGTGTGCCCGAGTGTACCCTCAAGCAAGATCAGTCTCTGAGCGTGGTATGATCTATGTGCTAGGTGTCCAATGTATTCAGGTTGTCTTCTCAAGAAGACAAGTTCCCGGCATGTACCGTCCCTCCCATGCATAAGTGGGGAGGGATGGAACAGGAGTGAGTCTTTACTCTTCAGAGGCTAAGATGCTCTTAGCTCTGTGCCCTCAGAGGCTGCAGAAGCACCAGATGTTTCCGTTTCTGATGGGGGAACGTAAAAGCGCGGCACTGAGCAGCACACAGGCACGTTGTATGAAGGCCTGTTGCTGGTGGTGAGAAGTCTTTCTGATGATAGCGCGTAAACAATGTAGCATCTTGACGATCATAACAGCTTTCAAGGATAGAGTATGAGACGGAGTGCTGGTAACCAAAGTGTGAACAACTGTATCCCGTATTGCTCAGACTGGCTACTTTCTTGGTTCGTACCATCCTTGCGTACTCAGAGAGAGATCACCAGACTAACAGCTACTTTGATCAGATGTCTCATTATTTGAGGGAAGTGGCAGTGTTTGGTTGAGGGTACAGTACTTCCTGAGGTGTGAGACCGAATATAACAGAGGCACGCACTGCTTCTTTCGCTCCCCCGGGAACGATAAGAGAGATTGTCCAGGAAGAGGAAAGAATACTTCCTGTACCACACTCTCTCTCCCGTGGGGATGAAAACGTCAGGAGTCACAAGTATGTGTCTCCTATAGACCAGGCATCCTGGATGTTCTCAGATAAGTCTTCCTTGGTAGGATCTAGAGGAAGAATATCCTATGTGAATGGTGATCTGTCACACACGTAGGGTTCTTTCTCTTGGGGACCAGCATGTGGGATCTAGCGGATGGTGCACTCTAAAACGTACTGTAGGGATCCTGTGCAATGTGATCAAGTGAACTCTGGAGTATCTGTCCATACTAGAAGGCGAAGGTATGTTCTCAGAAGGAAGCTTGTGGATGCACACACAGGAGTCCTCTGCATTGAGCTGTAGACTTCTTGGTCTCCAGTGAAGGGAGTCGAGGGAACTCCTACGGCAGCACAGCTTCTCCCACAGTAGAAGTCTTGTGTACTGCACTTGCACATCAATGTCTAAGGCTTGCCAACTTTCTTAGGAATATGTAGTCACTGCCATCACACGGCCACACAAGTGAGGGAATAAATAGCAAAGAGGAATGCTGTCTAACAGAAGCAAGAATGTGGATATTGGCAGGTTTGAACAGACACCTGTCACACAGTTATCAGGAAACCACTACAAACCCCTCATTCCTTCCAAACATTCCTCTCGCACGATGATCTGCCAACAAAATTATCTAAGAAGCTCACCTGTACTCTAAAGCAGCTGAAAACAAAGTGAGGGCTCAGAGGCGGGTCAGATGTGAGGGTCTTCCCCACTACCCAGCAATAACTACCTCCACCTCAGTGAAGTTCAAACAGCTGTAACATCCACCTTCTCTTAAAGCATACTTTTAGTAGGTAGTAGGTTGGCCAGGGCACCAGCCGCCCGTTGAGATACTACCACTAGAGAGGTATTGGATCCTTTGACTGGCCAGACAGTAATGCATTGGATCCCTCTCTCTGGTCACGGCTTATTTTTTCTTTGCCTACACTTACACAGAATAGTTTGGCCTATTCTTTACATATTCTCGTCTTTCCTCATACACCTGACAACAATGAGATACTTAACACTTCTTCACCCAAGGGGTTAATTACTGTACTGCAATTTGTTCAGTGTACTTTCCTCTTGGTAAGGGTAGAAGAGACTCTTTAGCTATGGTAAGCAGCTCTTCTAGGAGAAGGACACTCCAATATTAAACCACTGTTCTCTAGTCTTGGGTAGTGCCATAGCCTCTGTACCATGGTCTTCCACTGTCTTGGGTTGGAGTTCTCTTGCTTGAGGGTACACTCAGGCACACTATTCTATCTTATTTTTTTTTTCTTCCTCTTGTTTTTTTGAAATGGTGTGTTGGGCAGGCTTAATAGAAGGGCCATGGATGCCTGGTGGTTTATCAAGAGGTTGTCTTTTCCTTTTTCTGATTCTTTTTCTTCTCAAAACCATCCTTACTGTCCTCCCTTCAGTTGAAGTGGCTATCCTGGAGGGTATTTAGCCTTGCATGGTGTATCGGCTCCTCCATGTTGACCAGTTTTTCCGACTTTTTACTAGTCTATGGGTATCATCAATCACTTTGTTTATAATTCTGCACGTATTGTTTTTGTTATAATTCTTGTTAATCTAGTTTTTAAGTATGATGTCTCTTTTTTATTTCTATTAATTCTTATGCTGTCTGGAGACATTGAGCGAAATCCTGGACCAGTACGTCCTAGATTTCGTCAATGTCGTCTTCTGTATTGCAATATTCGTGGTCTTCATGCAAATATCCAAGACCTTACAGTTGCGTCCAGACAGTATGATATTCTTTTGTGCTCAGAAACTTTGGTTTCTAATATGAGGCACTCATCTGAGCTCCTTATAACTGGTTTCAAGAAGCCAATAATGTTGAAACGTGATGCCATCCCTAGGGCCAGGGGAATGGCGGTGTATATTAGGACCGAGTACCCTGCTTCTCATAAGTCCTGCTATCAATGTGGATGTCATGAGATTCAGGTAATAAAAGTTTGTGGCAGGCATAACAACTTTTATTTATGTTCGATCTACCGGAATCCAGACATGGATGATTCTATCTTCAATTGTCTTCTTACCATTATGGCTAAGATACAAAAAGATGATAGAAAGGCTTCTTTTGTCTTTGTTGGTGATTTTAATGCTCACCATAGGGAGTGGTTAAGTTCTATCTCTCCTACCGATCGCCATGGCTTAAGAGCTTTAGACTTTGCCTCTGAATCAGGCTGTGAGCAAATCATAAATGAAGCTACTCACAGGTCTGGTAATTGCTTGGACCTTGTATACACTGACTCCCCTGGTGTTATAACTGGTAAGGTTGGTTCTCCAGTCGGGACATCTGATCATGCCTTGATTTCATTATTAGTGAAGACTGAGCAGCCTGTCCCTGATATATCATATTCTTGTAAAATTTATATGAAATCCCAAGCAGACTGGAATGGGATTTTACATGATCTTTTGTGCTTGAATTGGTCACAATTATATAATAGTGTAGATCCTGTTGTCCCTTTGAATGAGAATCTAGTCAACATAATTGATAGGCGTATCCCTTCTCGTGTGCTACGGTACCGAGTGAAGGACAAACCGTGGTTCAATAATGATTGTAGACGTGCTTTTTTGGAGAAGCAGGAGGCCTATCAACTTTGGAAGGGTAACAGATCAGATTTGACCTGGAACAACTATACTCAGCTTCGAGCTTTTGCTCAGAGAGTTTATGCCTCAACTGAAAAGGAGTACAATTTAACCATAAAAGAAACACTTTCTGGTACAACTCAGGAACATAAATGGTGGTCTACCCTTAAATCTGCACTCTTTGGTGTAGATGCAACAGTTCCTCCTTTACTTAAACCAGATGGCTCAGTCACTCACTGTCCAAAGGAAAAGGCAACCCTTTTGGCTGATGTTTTTGACAGTAAACAGAGTAATGAAAAACTTGAACTTCCTCATTCCTGTTTTCCTGAGGCTAAACTAACTAGTTTAGCTTTTCGATCTCGTGAGATTAAAGCTCTGTTGATGGACCTTGATGCTTATGGAGGTGTAGACCCAAATGGTATTTTTCCTTTGTTTTTTATAAAGACAGCAGATTTCTTAGCTCCAAAGTTATCTGTTATTTTGCGCAAGTTAGCAAGAAGAGGAGCTTTTAGCACTAGTTGGAGAATTGGTAATGTTACTCCTCTATGTAAATGTGTTTGTGGTAGCTCAAGTCCCACTGATTACCGCCCAATTTCCATAACTCCCATATTATCTAAAGTTTTTGAACGTCTTCTGGCAAAACATCTTAATAGGTTTGCTGAAGGTAATCATCTACTCCCTAGTTTGCAATTTGGTTTTCGTAAAGGCCTTGGAGCATGTGATGCCCTTCTTACAATCTCCAATGCTGTACAGAAATCCCTTGATTGTGGTCGGGAAGTTCGTATGATTGGCCTTGATTTTAGTGCTGCCTTTGACCGTGTTAATCATGAGGCCCTTGTTTTCAAACTGAAACAGTTGGGAGTGGGTGGGTCGTTTCTTAGCATTATTATTGATTTTTTAAGTAATAGATCTCAAAGAGTTGTTGTTGATGGGCACCATAGTGATTATAGGAATGTGATATCTGGTGTTCCACAGGGTAGTGTTCTTGGCCCATTACTTTTCATACTATATACACATGACATGTGGTTTGGCCTAGAAAACAAGCTTGTTGCATATGCAGATGATGCTACTCTCTTTGCATCAATTCCATCCCCTGAATGTAGATCTAGGGTTGGTGAATCCCTTAATAGAGATTTAGCTAGAATTAGTGCATGGTGCAAATTATGGGGTATGAAGTTGAATCCTAACAAAACTCAAAGTATGATTGTAAGTAGGTCAAGGACGGTGGTTCCTCAACATCCGGATCTCAGTATTGATAATGTTTCTTTAAATATGTATGACTCTTTCAAAATTTTAGGTGTGATTCTCAACAGTAAATTTACTTTTGAGAAACATATAAGGTCTGTGTCTTCTTCAATTTCACAAAAAATAGGCTTATTGAGAAAGTCTTTCAAGATTTTCGGTGATCAATCTATTCTGAAGAAGTGTTTTAATTCTTTCATTCTACCTTGTTTTGAGTATTGTTCTCCTGTCTGGTCTTCAGCTGCTGATTCTCATCTTAATTTGTTGGACAGAAACTTACGGTCTATTAAATTTCTTATTCCTGATCTAGATATTAATCTCTGGCACCGTCGTTCAATTAGTTCATTATGTATGTTGCATAAGATTTTTCACAACTCTGACCATCCTTTACATTCAGATCTCCCTGGACAATTCTATCCTGTTCGTAATACTAGGCAGGCAGTTAATTCTAATAGCCAGGCCTTCTCCATCACGAGGCTCAATACTACGCAGTACTCTAGAAGTTTTATTCCAGCTGTGACCAAGTTGTGGAATGATCTTCCTAATCGGGTGGTTGAATCAGTAGAACTTCAAAAGTTCAAAGTTGGAGCAAATGCTTTTTTGTTGACCAGGCAGACATAGTCTTTTTATAGTTTATTTATGACATATTTGTTTTTGATGTTGTTGATAGTTTATTATATGACATGTCTGTTTTGACGTTGTTTCTTATTTTAGAATGATTTATTGTTAATTTGTTCTCTTCATTTATTTATTTCCTTATTTCCTTTCCTCACTGAGCTATTTTTCCCTGTTGGAGCCCCTGGCCTTATAGCATCTTGCTTTTCCAACTAGGGTTGTAGCTTGGATAGTAATAATAACAATAATAATAATACTTCTGTTGGAGTACGAAGTTTGTGTTTATGTAGGAACAAACAAACAACCTTCATGCTTAACATGATGGAAACGTGAGCTCTAGAACGTGTAAGGTTTGAATACAGTCATAAGAAGACCTGGTGATACTCACACACTGACGCTGGCCAGAGTAAGGCCAGGACACGGCATGACTTGAGAAGCATCTTTTAGGTACTCAGACTTGTTAAGGTTCACGATGGCAAGATGTCTGGACTTGGGGGTCATCCTCCACGTGACATGTCGAGGTTCAGATAGGTCAGACAGTGCTGCTATGTAATCAGAGGTCATCGGCAGCTGCCTCCTTGGCCTGTGATGGCTGGATTCATCTGTGATCTCCATAAATATTTCAGCGTCTCTGTGGTGAATAAAAATACCAATAATTAAAAAGTAACAATAAAAAGGATATACTGGTTCAATTGGACTTCTGAATTTGGGCCAGGTGGCCCAACACAGGGCCCAGGGAGGCTATTCAGCACCTGCAGCATGAAGGGAACGTTGTGAGGATGGACAGCAAGAAAGAAGAAAAGAGGAGGGAACACAGAGGTAGAGTAGAAGGAAGAGAAGTGCCCTTTAAGTAATGAATACAGCAGACATATTGTTATATACAGGATACTGTAGTGGGCTGAAAAACATTGTTTATTAAAGAGAAAATACAATAGAAAATACAGCACCATAATATAGAAGTAATGAAAAGCAAAACATTGGCTTTATTAAATAGAAAATATAACAGAAAATATCACAAATTCTAAAAGTAATTTGTATTTTTCCTGACTACACAAACCTGAGTCCTTTGATAAGAGTCTGCTTTCAGCTCAGCTGGAACTTGGGCTGGTAAAATTCATAACGTGATACTTACTGGAGGATGGCCAGGAAGCCCCCACCCCTCCAAGTATTATTATTATTACTTGCTAAGCTACAACCCTAGTTGGAAAAGCAGGATGCTGTAAGCCCCAGGGCTCCAACAGGGAAAATAACCTGCTTTTCCAACTTAGATAGTAACAATAATGATAATAATAAGAATAATAATAATTCAATTAAGATATCAAGTAATTTTTATGATAAATATGATTTAATTGAAGTAGTTTCGGACCAAAGGAAATAAACTAAGAAGCTTTCTATTCTAGCAATTCCATCATTCAAAATGAGCGAAAATTCACAGAAAACAAGTCTGTACAGCAAGCTTCTTGAGAGACTCAAATACCCAGATGGAAAAAACAAGAGAGAGAAATAAGAAATAAAAATAAATATACCAAACAAATCAACTTCTGCTACAATGTAAATTCACGGACTGTATAGGATAAATAAAACATGGTCCATCTTTAAATATTATCAAGGCTTTTCTTCTTCAAGCTGTGAGCCTCAAAATCAAAAGTAATGCCACAGAGATCATTATATAACTTTAAAGGAAATCAAGAATTTTTGGTACCTATACACCAAAAAGTCTGAAGGCATCAAGGAGATATCCCTATTTCATTAGACCCTACCACGGAAGATGACAGGCGTACTGAAGGTTAGAGGTGATAAGTGTGTCACGACTGAGAGGGTGTGGACACGTCGTGAGAATGAATGGTGAGGAGGGAATAAGGCGGGCTTGAAAAGAACCTGTTAAGGGGAGAAGATCGAGAGGGAGGCAGGGAATTAGATGACGAGATAAGGTGAAGGAAGATGTGGAGAGAAGAGGTTTGGTGGAAGAAGATGCATTTGAAAGAAGGCACTGGAAAGGGCGCATCAGGCAACCGACCACTTATGATAAGAGGAAGACAGATAATCACATATTTTAATTAGTACCATTATTGACAAGGTTTGCTTGATTTACATAAAGTGAGTATAGGGCCTTGCCTGCAGTTGGGTGTTAAAGAAGACTAAGTGATCTCAACAGACGTCTGGACTCTTCCAAGCAAACAGACACTATTTCACAACAAGAAAATCATAACCTCAAGCAAGTTTGCCTTCAAAGATAAAGATTCAACGTAGCTTCTGACATGCAGACAAACGGTCAATGTTCCAATAATGGTGGAATAAAACGTTTGAAGCAACATCTGCTGACTTCTTAAGCATAATGAACCTGGATAGGGCCTTTCAATTGTCCTGGTTCAGCTTAAGTTCAGTTTTCTGCATAACTTCTAAAGAAGCTACTCATTGAACATTCAGATGTCATCCAGAAATATCTACTGCAAACGGGAGATGGGATACGGATCTAATGTATAACTCCTGTCAAATGGATCTAAATACAAAACATATCTGAATTATCCATCCTCTTTTAGAATCCAGAGGAGAAACTCCAAACATGGCCTTAATATCTTGAAGGAGTTAAAAGACTGCACCCAAACTTTGCTCAGCTGTTATCATTGATTTTAACAAAATCAGTGTGAATCATATTCTCCTTTCCATCGCTGTTTTAGTATCAAGAATATGACAAATTTGTAGATAATTTGTATTTTTCCTAACCATACAAACCTTAGCTATTTAAATAGGGTATTACTTTCGGCATAGCTGAAATGACGAGCCATTAGAATTAAACGGCCCCCTCGCTAGTTAGCGAGGGGGTAGGGGAGGGGTAGCTAGCTACCCCTCCCCCCTTACACACCGGTGAACTAGTTCACTTTGCTTAGAGGTAGGACTTATCCCGGGGGACAGGGCTGGCGGGCAAGTTTGATTAAATAGCTAAGGTTTGTATGGTTAGAAAAAATACAAATTACCTACGAATTTGTCATTTGTTCCGTAACTGAAATACAAACCACGCTATTTAAATAGGGTGACTTAACCCTTAGGAAGGGTGGTAAGTCCCAGCCGTACTGGCTTTGGCTTTTGCCCGGGAACTCAGTATCTGAGTGTGTAGAACTCAAGATAAGGCGTCCCTGCATCTCGCAAGTACCTTGCTCTGCAAGGATCGCAGCCTACGTAAGCTTGTGTGTGAAGGAATGAAGTGTGACTTGTCCTAGGAAGTTGACCTGGAGTCCTTCAGATGGAATTCTAGGTTAGGACGTTCCTAATACCACCTCGTAAGGGTATGGGGGACGCGACAGTATTATCTTATTACTAGGAACACAAGGAAGCATGGTTTACCTGCAGTGGTTTGAGGTCAGCTGTGCAGAGAACCCAGGATGCTGCTTTCCCCAAGAGAGGGGAAGATGGAGAAAAGAATAAGGGCCAGGCATACCTTTTCATTCATGCAGACTAAAACCAGGTAACAATGCCCTCAGCCTTCTGCTACTTGTCCATTAAGGAGCCTGAGGTTTAGACCAGCTGTTGTGCAGCCACCACAGAGTCGATAGAGAACGTATTGAGTCTTAGGTGGGTCACGTCTTGCAGGTAGTGGGCTGTGAAGGTCGTTTGACGCTTCCAAACCCCTGCTTGTAGAACCTGCATCACTGAGTAGTTTCTCTTGAATGCCATGGACGTAGCAATGCCTCTGACATCATGTGCTCTAGGGCGACGTGACGGACTAGGGTCTGGATTCAGGGAATGGTGGATGACCCTGCGAATCCATGCTGAGATAGTATTCTTAGTGACCCTCCTCTTCGTCCTTCAGGGGCGAACCTGAACTTTACCTCCTCCCATCCCCTTGAATGGGCGATGTCAAACGAGAGACCATGAAGTTTGCTGACTAACTTGGCCGAGGCCAAAGCTAGTAGGAACACCGTCTTCCAAGTCAGGTGGCGATCAGAAGCCTGCCGTAATGGTTCGAACGGAGGTCTCTTAAGAGACCTGAGAACTCAAACCACATTCCATGGAGGAGGTTTCACTTCCGACTGACGGCAGGTAAGTTCATAACTTCGTATGAGTAGAGAAAGTTCCAGCAAGGAGGAAATGTCCATTCCTTTTAGCCTGAAGGCAAAACTTAAGGCTGAGCGATAGCCTTTCACTGCCGAGACTGAAAGGCGCATTCCTTCCCGCAAATACACAAGAAACTCCGCTATTGCTGGAATAGTGGCATCGAGTGGAGAGATACCCCTTCCACGACACCAACCACAGAAGACTCTCCACTTCGCCTGGTAGACTCCTGCTGATGACTTTCGCAGGTGTCGAGACATCCTTTCCGCAACTTGTTGCGAAAAGCCTCTCTCTGTGAGGAGGTGCTGGATAGTCTCCAGGCGTGAAGCCGCAGTGATGCTACGGCTTTGTGGAAGAAGTTAGTGTGTGGTTGCTTGAGTAGCTCGTGTCGAGGAGGGAGTTCTCTCGGGAGTTCCGTCAGGAGCTGCAGAAGGTCCGGGAACCACTCTGCGTGATGCCATAGCGGAGCTATTAAGGTCATTGACAGGTTGACCGATATTCTGGTCTTGTTGAGCACCCTTCTCATCAGACAGAACAGGGGAAAGGCGTAAACGTCGATGTTGTCCCACCGTTATTGGAAGGCATCTTGCCAGAGTGCCTTGGGGTCCTGGACTGGGGAGCAGTACAGCGGAAGCTTGAAATTCAAGGCTGTCGCAAACAGATCCACCGTCGGGGAACCCCACAAAGTCAGAACTTTGTTGGCTACTAGAGGATCCAAAGACCACTTGGTACTCACTATCTGGGAAGCTCTGCTCAGACTGTTGGCGAGCACATTCCTTTTGCTCGGAATGAAGCGAGCCGATAGTGGAATCGAGTGGACTTCGGTCCATCTCATTATCTTTACTACAAGATGGGATCGCTGTTGTGAAAAGGTACCTCCCTGCTTGTTGATGTAAGCCACTACCGTGGTGTTGTCGCTCATCACCACCACCGAGTGACCCGCCAGGTACTATTGGAACTGTTGAAGTGCCAGATAGACGGCCTTCATCTCTAGCAGGTTTATGTGGAGGCACTTTTCTGATTCTGACCATAGGCCTGAGGCCCTGTGGTTCAGAACGTGGGCCCCCCACCCTTCTTTTGAGGCATCCGAGAACAGCATCAAATCCGGGGGGAGGACAAGAAGAGCCACTCCCATTCGGAGGTTTTCGTCTGTCACCCACCATTGAACATCCATCCGTTCCGCAGGACCCATAGGGACCAAAACGTCCGGGGAATCGTGACCTTGATTCCACCGGGACTTGAGTCACCATTGCAGGGATCTCATCCTGAGGCGCCCATTTGGAACTAGACGGGTCAGAGAGGAAAGGTGACTGAGGAGACGTAACCACGATTGGGCTGGGAGTTCTTCTTGTCTGAGGAAAGGATCTGCGACCCTCGTCAGCCTTGCTATCCTGTCGTCTGATGGAAAGCCTTTGTGGAGATTGGTGTCCAAGATCATGCCTAGATATACCAGTTGTTGAGATGGAAGCAGAGAAGACTTCTCGAGATTTACCATGACCCCTAGATCTTGGCAAAGTCCCAGAAGCTTGTCCCGGTGTCGAAGAAGGGTCGACTCCGAGTCTGCCAGGATCAGCCAGTCGTCCAGATAACGGAGGAGACGGATGCCGATCCCGTGTGCCCACAAAGAGATCAGGGTGAACACTCTGGTGAATACCTGAGGTGCTGTGGAGAGACCGAAACACAGACCCTTGAACTGGTAGATCTTGTTGTCTAGGCTGAATCTTAAGTACTTCCTTCAAGACGGATGGACTGGGATCTGGAAGTACGCGTCCTTCAGATATAGTGAACACATGAAGTCTTGTGGTCTCACTGCAAGTTTGACCATGTCTGCTGTCTCCATGCTGAACGGGGTTTGTTTGACAAACCTGTTCAGAGCTGAGAGGTCGATGACTGGTCTCCAGCCTCCAGACGCCTTCTTTACAAGAAAGAGTCGACTGAAGAAGCCTGGGGACCCGTTGACGACCTCTTGGAGAGCATCCTTCTTTAGCATGGTCTCGACTTCTGCCCGTAGGACTAGCCCCTTTGCCGATCCCATGGCATAGGAGCTCAACGACACTGGCTTCGCTGTCAGGGGAGGTAGAGATGATGTGAACAGGACACGATATCCTTGACTAATTACAGAAATCGTCCAGGAATCGGCCCCGAGTTGCTGTCACCTGATTACGCAACTTTGCAGGCATCCCCCCACTGGTGGACATGCCGGGGGATTGCCAATCCTAGCGTTTGCGGGCCTCGGCCACTCCCTCTACGATTCTTGCCTCCCCTGGAGGACTTTTTGCCTTTCTTGTCTTTCACAGGAAAGGGCTGCTGCTTGGACACCGTCGTCTTCGCTGCCACTGCCGGTTTCGTCGTCTTGGACGGGCGAGGTTGTTGAGGTGCTGGAGGTTTATAGGGCTTCGTTGTAAGAGCCCTTTGGAGGAGAGAATCCTGATTGGATTTCCTCCACCTCTCAGCTGCCTGTTCCACATCCTTGGGCTCAAACAGGCTCTTTCCCATAAGGGAAGAGTGTCTGAGCTTGCTGACTTCGACGGCCGAGACCTTCGAATGGAACCTCTCTGCCACCGCATCCCGTCGTTTCAAGATCGAATTGGCCCACAAGTTCGAGACTTGGTGGGCCAGAAACTCAATGGTGCGGGTGCCCCAGAGGAGGAAGGTCTCCAGGGCCTTCTTAGTGCTTTCCTTGGACAGATCCTCGGATCGCAGTAGGATACCCAGAGACCCCAACCAGACGTCCAGCCACGAAGTAGCCTGCATGACACACTTCACGACCTTCTCCTGGCTTAGGATCTCTGTCGCCGAGAGAGTCACTTGCCGGCTTGAGTGTCTCTCATGAGGGACTCCCTTGGTAAGCTCTTCCACAGAGTGGTGTAACGGAAGAGGTAAGCAAGACTCCTCCATGATCTCAAAATACCTCCTCTGGTGGACACGAGGAGGTGGGAAGACCTTGTTGCCAGCAGTGGAACGGCTGGAGGAGGCCAGCTCGGAGAGCTGGCCCTCAACCTTATCCCTGGCACTCTTCACCCCTTGGGACCAGGGCAAAGCCGCATTGGCCTTAGTGGGTTTCTGAGTGCCAAAGACTCGGTCCAGGACCGTGTCCTTGCCCTTACGAGGAGGAACCTCAGGGTCCTTGAACCCATTGAGATGCCTCATCAGAGTCAAGACCTGCCAGAAGGCATGCTCTGACTCTTGCTGCTCACCCCCTGGAGAACTGGCAGTTTAAGTCTCCCGTCCCCAAAGGCTCTACTTGGGGGGACACGTGGACGTTCTCCGCGGGTCTCGTTGGCTCTGATTGAATCCTGGAAGACGACTTCGGGATGGTCTTCGAGTCCTTCGGTTCCCTCCTAGGATAGATACAGGACTCAAGCAACGAAGTCTGAGGGCTCTTGTCCGCCCCAACACGGGACGATTCTCCTGCTCGAGGTGGGGTTGCTCCCATTGGTGCGGTGGGAGAGGGTCTCACCTCGGTAGACTCCCTTGAGGACAGGAAATCCTCGTCCACAGGTGATGGAAAAAACGTCTGAGGGGGGGAAGTAGCTTTCCTGACGGACTTCTTAGGAGCCAGCTTGACCCAGGGAGAAGTCACCACGGCCTCTACTCCACTCTTCCTCTTCAGTGGGGTCGGAGCTGCCCTTGGTTTGAGACCTAAATCAGAGAAGGCAGGCTTAACAACCTGGACGACAGCTCTGATAAGGGACTCAAACCATGGCTGCTTACTGACAGACGCAGTGTCAGAGACTCCCTCTGAAGGGAAGGGGATCAGGCGATCCTTTGGAGTAGAGACAACAACAGGGCCTGCCTGGAAAGAAAGGGAAGAAAATTGGTGCCTGAACCTATCTGAAGATCTCCCCTCCTCCAGCGAGCGTGCTGGTCTGCGCTTGCCGGGGGGGGGGGGGAGCCGTGAAGACGACCTGGCTGCTCTCGTTCTGAAGATTCGCTCGGAGGCTCGTGTTGCAAAATCCATTGGGAATCGTGCTTGGGATCGCACGATGGAATAATCCCAGGTTCGCGCGCGGGGCGAACATTTGCGCACGTGTGTGTGCACGCGGGCGTGCGGAGATGAAGGTGCAGGCGCGCGGGCGAGTGCTGGCAAGCAGGAGAATGATGGTGCGCAGGCGAGTGATGGCGCACAGGAGAGTGATAGCGCGCAGGAGAGTGATAGCGCGCAGGTGAGCGACTGCGCACAGGTGACGTTGCGTGTGGGCGCGTAGGCGATCTACGACGAGCAGGCTCGTGGGCGCGTGTTCGTGCTGGGGAGTATGGCGCGCAGGAGATTGATGGCGCGCAAGTGCGCGGTCTGGAGAAGACAGAGGGAGCGCAGAAGGACCAGCAAGCGTTGAAGCGCATGAAGGAGTCTGCTCGTGGGCGCGCAGGATCCCGGAAGCCTCTGGAGGGGTGCACGGTAGGGGCTGAAACCTGTGCTCGCTTAGGTAACTGCGCGTGATGGTGCGCAGGCGAGGGCTGAAGGGTAGGCGAGTTCCGAGGGCGCGCAGGAGATCGCTGGCGAGGAGGCGAAGGACGACTCCTCTTTGCTATGCTCAAATCCGGAGATCGTGGGCGTGCAGGCGAGCGATGGCGCGCGCTGGCGAGCAGGTGAAGAGCGCTGGCGAGCTTGAGATTGTGGCCGCGCAGATGAGCGCTGGCGAGCAGGAGATCGATGGCGAGCAGGAGAGCGCTGGCGTGTCGACTCTGCAGCAGAAGATCGCTGGCGCGTTGTCCCTGTAGGATGTCTCTGGGTCGTCGGTTCAGGAACAGTAGGAACAGGCGAGCGCTTGCGCACGAGCGCGCAGGGGATACCTGGCACTTAAGGGACTTGCTCACATTGTGAGAAATCCTCTTTTGCCCCGAAGGGACCGGTGTCCGTTGGATAACGGGGTGCGTGGGCGCCCACAGCGCGTCAGCTGCCAGGAACGGAGAAGGAAGGTCATCAGGTCTGGCAGGCGAAGGAGATCACGAACGATATGCAGAGAGGTCCAGTGATGCAGCTGCAACGTTCGAAGCACGGTGAGGAGGATACTCTGCGGGGGACTGCGAGGGCGAGGAGCCGAAGAGGCGCCTCCTAACTCCCTTGTGGGGAGAAGGAAGGCTTCTACGACGAAGAGGAAGACGAGCCTTGGGTCGAATATGTCCTCTGGGAGCACCAGGAACGCCATCGGCAGTCCTCCGAAGAGGAGTCTCTGTTAGTGAACTCCCCGAGGGGGAGAATCACCTGCAGGAGAGACCGTTGGACTTGGCTCCTCCCTCGAAGGATGTTCGGGGGGGGAACCAAGCCTTCAGCAACATCAGCACCCAAGGCAGAGGTTGGACCCAACTCGCCGGAAGCCTCTGCCACAACAACGTCGACGATAAACAGAGGGTCAACCTCCGCTATCACCGGCGACTGTTTGACAGCTGCTCCCAACTGGCTAAGGTCAAACAGGGCTTCCCTGGAGGGCGAACCCTTAAGCCCAAAGGAAGCCCAAAGCTGCAACAAATCATCATTAGCAACATTCAAAGATAAATCCTCCCCCGGAGGAGGAGGTGGAGCTGCCTCGCTATGGGAGGCAACTCCCTCTCCCGAACCCCGAGGTCGGTCAACAAAAGTACGGCCTAAGCTACCACTCGACGGCCTCTCAGGAGAGACTGATCGAGTGGGAGCTTCGGAGGAGGTTCGGGCAACGAAAGAAGAGTCCTTGGAGATTTCCTTCTTCAAGGAAACCCTTGAAGGAGAAAGATCCCTCTTGGACTTCTTCTTTCGGCACCGGGAAAACCTCTCCCACTGGGAGGTAGACCACTCCCTGCACTCACTACACACTTTATCCTTATCACATCGTTGGCCCCTGCAGAACGGACACAAGGTGTGAGGGGCCGTCTCGACCGCCGACATATATGTCCCACAAGGGCGGTCTGGTAATCCGGGGCACTTCTGCATAATAAGGAGAGAGGCCAACTTCCAAACACACAACTGAAAGAAAAAGCAAAAAAGATTAAGGCTGTCAATATGCGAGGGTGGGAGCAGACACGACTGTTCATCACCCGAGCCAAAAGCAAAGTGAACTAGTTCACCGGTGTGTGAGGGGGGAGGGGTAGCTAGCTACCCCTCCCCTACCCTACCCCCTCGCTAACTAGCGAGGGGGTAGTAAACCCTCGTTAAATTCTAATGGCTCGTCATTTCAGCTATGCCGAAAGCAATGCCCTATTTAAATAGCGTGGTTTGTATTTCAGTTACAGAACAAATCACCTTTTAATTGCTTTCAAAATCCTAATCAATTGTTGCTAATTAGGAAAACATTTGGTTGAATTCTTGTGCCATAAAGTACCTCTACACTAATGACCCAAAACAATAAAGGATTAAAGACGTAACTCCTTTGGCAGAGGAAATAATCCCAAATAGTACTCCAAAAATGGGGAAGTCTTGACACGGGACAAAAAGGGACAAGGAACGGTTGGTCAGGAGAGGTTTAGCCATGGAGGTTGCCTCTTTTTGAGCTGTAAGAAGGTCCAAGGGGATACAAGAAAACCTAACAATAATATGAGTTTGGGAAAATCGAAGAGAGTGGAGGGAACTCGTTTCACATGTAATCCACATTCAAAATAGTAATCTTGACTGGGCTAGTGTTACAGAATATAAATAATTGATAGACCTTGTAATATTTCCCTTCAAATTGCAACAAACAGGAAGACTGATAATTAATGTAGTGATGCATGTATCAGTAAGCGCAGCCTAAAGATAATAAAAGCTTTTATAAATCAGTGGACTTTAACTTTATCATTAGGAGCCATGAAAGGAAAACTAATATGTTTTACAGAGCTTCAACAACATACCTGTTTGAAAGGAATACACTATACAAATAGAAACAGGACTGCTATCTCAAATTGCAGCCTGTACTGGCTAATAAAATGAGCAAGAATAAGAAAAACATTAATAATACTTACAATCAAATCATCACACCAGCTGTTATCCTGGGAAAGGTACCCACGGCAAGTGTCGAAGTGGAAACTAAACTTTGACATGCATTGCTGACACTCCTTCAGGCCTTGACCAACATAGCTGTTGTTCGATTCAGCCTTTTTTCTTTCTTCGGTGTTGTATAGAGGGAGCCTACGGGAAGGATAGTTTTGACCCAACAGAAATAGGATTCAAGAATTCCATGAGGTACAAATAGATGAAAAATCTGTAAATATTGTATATGAAAAATATTTACATTCCAAACATATAAACATATTTCAATCAGGTAATACTGCAGTGCTTTTTCAAGAATGCATTCCTCGATGTATGACAGAAGTACTGAGCTATCCTATCTGCTATCTTTCACTAGAGGGAGCCACTAACTCTCTGCATTGCATATCGCATTGTTGCCTTATTGTACCAGAGGTCTTAAGAGAAGGGTCCTTCCCATTAAATATGAGGCTTGTCTTATAAAGATTAATTTCTAAATGTTGTGCACTTCCCTGCAGCATACATGACTCCTACTTAACTTATAATAAGTAAATACTTATAAAAACACAATTCTTACTTTACCCATACAGTACCAAGCAAATACTTATGTAAATACGATTCTTACTTTACTTTTACTAAAAATAAATACTATTTTCTATTATGTATAAAAAGGATTTCACGACATCATTGGCACTGATGTGAAGTCCCCAGTTCTTGAGATGTTTCCAAACAGGATAAAAATCCTACTAACGAGGTGCTATCATCTCAAGAGTCTTCCGACAGTACCCCTTAAGGTGTGAAAAGTATCCGATCGACCAATGCACAGACTTGTTTTACTCCTCTGGCATTTCCTTGCGAACCTCACTGAAATCCCGAGGGGAAATTTTCTCTTCCATTTTGAAGACAGGTTGGGATAAAATAAAGAGGCCATGAGGTTGGGAGGCAGGATGTCACCAGGATATCCCTTAAACAACTTATACAATCCAATTGAAAGTTTCAAATGGTCTTGAAGATCTAATGACCTACTGGGTATCATCCTTCAATTTTAGTAATTATCAAATACTGTAGAGTAAAATCAACTATGATTGGTCTATCTTAGGCAATTGTTTGTTATGCGACTTGTTTACACCAAAGCGATACTCTTACCAAGATTAAGAAAATGCATTTCTAAAAACAACTTCAGCAGATATCAACAGAATCATACAGCTGAAGGAGATAGTAAATAATTGTGTACAAAGATGTTGACACGACTTGTGAGAGTACAACCCTTTGACAATGATGATACGGAGTCTAAGCATTGCACAGGAACTTTGTCTGGTTTACTGAGTTTGGAACCTTGAAGTGAATTCCAAAGTTATGTTATGATTTTTTATGAGACAAAATGATTCCTTTAAAGTTTATGAAGTATCGAGAATGACTTTTTCCATGTCATGAAAACGGAAATATCTGTGTCCCAAGAAGTCACCTACTTGAAATAGTGAATGTACTCCTCGATATCTATAACAATAGTTTACTATTGTCTTACTGATGCTTCTATTACAAATAGCATATAGAGACCATTGAATTGCCTTTTGAGACTTAAATCTTAAAAGTGAGTATTAAGTAAAAATAAATCTATCAAAACCAACCTAAAAAAAGGCATAGCTCGTATTATAACAGGTGAATTACAGTACTGTATGTAAACAAACGTGCAATTCTTGCTGTTGCCCCCAAAATATTTTTTAACATTCCCTACTGTTATTTGGACGAGGGATCATCAGCTAAATGAGTAATTCTGATAGCTATGTCTACAGTTCTTTTACTGGAAAGAAAATAAGTTGTTTTTATATATATATATATATATATATATATATATATATATATATATATATATATATATATATATATATATATATATATATATATCTTTGATTAGAGCTTTTACCACAAGGAAGAAATGTCGGTTTCACAGTTATTTACACTATTTCAAGTGCCCTCCTTGAAGAAGTGGCACTTGTTATTATCCAGGGCATTACGATGTTTCACCTGACATGTGAAGTCGTTCTAAATGTAATCAATTTTTATCTTCGCTCAAGAACTCACCAATTTTCATCGCCTACAATTTAATTTGACTCCTACTTTACATAAACTCTTAGATTTTAACATTCTTTAATAGTTAACGATACAAAGTGTTCTCATCTTACGAGTTATGTACTGGACTGCAACCACAACTTGCTTATCAAGGCTACGCAACCTCTGTAACGTTTCAGCATGGATTTTAAATGACTCGCTATTGCAAACGCGCGATAAGTAATCGTTTGTTGCAGTAAAGTTTTCACTTGCAATACCATGCAAAGATACCTCGTCAAAGGTCATCAATCGATGTTTGGAAAACATCTTAGATGTTTGTAAATTACTTTATCTTTGTTCAGTGGATCCAACTTCACTGACTCTTGACAGAAGACTTAGTCTACAGGTTTTATAAAATTTAATAATACTTCTGCTTCCTGGCAGAGCCTCTTGCAATATGACCCTGTACTATACAAAGGGAGAAGCTCAGGGTGAATTATATAGCAAGATCCTTTGCAGGACATCAAAGAATTTTTCCAATTTGCATTGGGAGTTAGCAAAGTCATATTCATACACTGTACATTATATGGTCTTCTTTATCAAATACAATATACAAAACTCCTTCTGAGAAATTCTTCTAATTTTATCAACGCTTAACAAGAGGAGCTTCTATTCCCTGTTGGATGATCCACTAGTTCAAGAACTTGAATAAAAAGATGTCAACTCTACTTATAAAAATGCCAAGTGTACAGACGAGTCTGCGAGTCTCAAGGGGATTTAGATGTTTGTCCGTCTAAACTGAACGTAGTTGAATCGGCAGCTGTAAGAAATAACATTAAAACTCCAGTTGGAAGGATACTTTTAAATTTGGAGTGTCCTCTAACAGTACACACGAGTGAACATTAGCTCTTTAATCTTATCTTATGTTACAGCATATCATTGATGGTGAAAATCTGGAAATTCATTATCATCATTATTCCTCATAAAATCAAGTTTGTCACATATCACCTTTTCTGATAATTTATCTGATTTTCATAATCGAATAATGTATTAAATGTGCCATCACAATAACAAACTTTAAGAAAAATTAATAAACTAATCTCATTCTTTTAAAATACTTATATAAGATTTAAATCATCCTAAAGATAATTGCTTATGATGTTACTGATATCATGAGTTTGTAATTGACAAATCTTTATCTCAAACTCATGGTTAACTTTTGTTGCAATAATAGTAAGTCTTAGAGAAGAAAATTTATTCCTAAAGCAATATGTTATTTTGATAATAAAATAAATTTTTGAATATACTTACCCGGTGATTATATAGCTACAACTCTGTTGCCCGACAGACAACTCTAAGGTAAAAACTCGCCAGCGATCGCTACACAGGTTGCGGGTGTGCCCAACAGCGCCATCTGTCGTCCAGATACCCAGTACTCAATGTAAACAAAGACTCAATTTTCTCCTCGTTCCACTGCGTCTCTATTGGGGAGGAAGGGAGGGTCCTTTAATTTATAATCACCGGGTAAGTATATTCAAAAATTTATTTTATTATCAAAATAACATTTTTCAATATTTAACTTAGCCGGTGATTATATAGCTGATTCACACCCAGGGGGGTGGGTAGAGACCAGCAATATATGTTTACATTTTTATGAGCTAAGAGTTTTTATTTCATTTTAGAAGTTATCAAAATAACAAAAACAAAATAAATAGGTACCTGGTAAGGAAGTCGACTTGAACAATTACTCTGCCTTTTAAGTACGTCTTCCTTACGGAGCCTCGCGATCCTCTTAGGATGCTGATCGACCCCTAGGATCTGAAGTATCAAGGGTTGCTACCCATACAACAGGACCTCATCAAAACCCCTAATCTAGGCGCTCTCAAGAAATGACTTTGACCACCCGCCAAATCAACCAGGATGCGAAAGGCTTCTTAGCCTTCCGGACAACCCAAAAAAAAACAACAATAAAAACATTTCAAGAGAAAGATTAAAAGGGTATGGAATTAGGGAATTGTAGTGGTTGAGCCCTCACCCACTACTGCACTCGCTGCTACGAATGGTCCCAGTGTGTAGCAGTCCTCGTAAAGAGACTGGACATCCTTTAGATAAAAAGACGCAAACACTGACTTGCTTCTCCAATAGGTTGCGTCCAACTTCGCTGAGATCTATTTTGCTTAAAGGCCACGGAAGTTGCGACAGCTCTAACTTCGTGTGTCCTTACCTTCAGCAATGCTTGGTCTTCCTCACTCAGATGGAAATGAGCTTCTCGTATGAACAGTCTGATAAAATAGGATAAAGCATTCTTTGACATAGGCAAAGATGGTTTCTTAACTGAACACCATAAAGCTTCAGATAGGCCTCGTAAAGGTTTAGTTCGTTTTAAATAGAACTTAAGAGCTCTCACAGGGCATAAGACTCTTTCTAGTTCATTGCCTACCATATTCGATAAGCTGGGAATATCGAACGATTTCGGCCAAGGTCGAGATGGTAGCTCGTTTTTGGCTAGAAAACCAAGTTGTAGAGAACATGTAGCTTTTTCTGACGAAAATCCGATGTTCTTGCTGAAGGCATGAATCTCACTGACTCTTTTAGCTGTGGCTAAGCATATCAGGAAAAGTGTCTTTAAGGTGAGATCTTTCAGGGAGGCTGATTGTAGCGGCTCAAACCTGTCTGACATGAGGAATCTTAGTACCACGTCTAAATTCCAACCAGGTGTAACCAAACGACGCTCCTTCGTGGTCTCAAAAGACTTAAGGAGGTCCTGTAGATCTTTATTGTTGGAAAGATCCAAGCCTCTATGCCGGAAGACCGATGCCAACATGCTTCTGTAGCCCTTGATAGTGGGAGCTGAAAGAGATCGTTCTTTTCTCAGGTATAAGAGAAAGTCAGCTATTTGAGCTACAGAGGTACTGGTCGAGGATACAGATACTGACTTGCACCAGTTTCGGAAGACTTCCCACTTCGATTGGTAGACTCTAAGGGTGGATGTTCTCCTTGCTCTAGCAATCGCACTGGCTGCCTCCTTCGAAAAGCCTCTAGCTCTCGAGAGTCTTTCGATAGTCTGAAGGCAGTCAGACGAAGAGCGTGAAGGCTTTGGTGTACCTTCTTTACGTGTGGCTGACGTAGAAGGTCCACCCTTAGAGGAAGACTTCTGGGAACGTCTACTAGCCATCGAAGTACCTCGGTGAACCATTCTCTCGCGGGCCAGAGGGGAGCAACTAGCGTCAACCTTGTCCCTTCGTGAGAGGCGAACTTCTGCAGTACCTTGTTGACAATCTTGAACGGTGGGAATGCGTATAGATCTAGATGCGACCAATCTAGGAGAAAGGCATCTATATGAATTGCTGCTGGGTCCGGGATTGGTGAGCAATATATTGGGAGCCTCTTGGTCATCGAGGTTGCAAAGAGATCTATGGTTGGTTGGCCCCAAGTGGCCCAAAGTCTCTTGCATACATCCTTGTGGAGGGTCCATTCTGTTGGAATTACTTGTCCCTTCCGACTGAGACAATCTGCCATGACATTCAAGTTGCCTTGGATGAACCTCGTAACTAGTGATATGTTTTGACCTTTTGACCAGATGAGCAGGTCCCTTGCGATCTCGTACAACGTCAGTGAGTGGGTCCCTCCTTGCTTGGAGATGTACGCCAAGGCAGTGGTGTTGTCCGAGTTCACTTCTACCACTTTGCCTTGAAGGAGAGACCTGAAGCTTTTCAAGGCCAGATGTACTGCCAGTAGCTCCTTGCAGTTGATATGCATTATCCTTTGACTCGAGTTCCATAGTCCCGAACATTCCCGACCGTCTAATGTCGCGCCCCAGCCTACGTCCGATGCGTCCGAGAAGAGAACGTGGTTGGGAGTCTGAACAGCCAGGGGAAGACCCTCTCTTAGGCTGATACTGTCCTTCCACCAAGTCAGGCAAGACTTCATCTTCTCGGAAATGGGGATCGAGACCGCTTCTAGCGTCTTGTCCTTTTTCCAGTGAAATGCTTGGTGGTATTGAAGAGGACGGAGGTGTAGTCTTCCTAATGACACAAACTGTTCCAGGGATGATAGCGTCCCTATCAGACTCATCCACTTCCTGACTGAACATCGGTCCTTCTTCAGCATGTTCTGGATGCATAACTGGGCTTGGCTTGTTCTGGGGGCCGACGGAAAAGCCCGAAAAGCTAGACTGTGAATCTCCATCCCTAAATACACAATAGTTTGGGATGGGACCACTTGTGACTTTTCCATATTGACAAGGAGACCCAATTCCTTGGTCAGATCTAGAGTCCACTTTAGATCCTTCAGACAGCGACGACTGGAAGAAGCTCTGAGAAGCCAGTCGTCCAAATAGAGGGAGGCTCGGATGTCCGCTAAATGAAGGAATTTGGCTACATTCCTCATCAGCCTCGTAAACACAAGAGGAGCTGTGCTTAGGCCAAAGCACAGGGCTTGAAACTGGTAGACAACCTTTTCGAAAACGAATCTCAGAAAAGGTTGGGAGTCCGGGTGGATGGGGACGTGGAAGTAGGCGTCCCTTAGGTCTAAAGAGACCATCCAGTCTTCCCTTCTGACCGCTGCTAGAACCGACTTTGTGGTCTCCATGGAGAACGTCTGCTTTGTGACAAAGACATTCAGAGCACTGACGTCTAGCACCGGCCTCCACCCTCCTGTCTTCTTTGACACCAAGAAGAGTCGGTTGTAGAATTCCGGGGTATGATGGTCCGAGACTTTGACCACCGCTCCCTTCTCTAGTAAAAGAGACACTTCCTGTTTCAAGGCTCGTCTCTTGTCTTCCTCTCTGTACCTGGGAGAGAGATCGATGGGAGACGTTGCTAGAGGGGGTTTCCGTACAAACGGGATCTTGTACCCCTCTCTGAGCAACTTCACAGATTGTGCATCTGCGCCTCTCTTTTCCCAGGTCTGCCAGAAGTTCTTGAGTCTGGCTCCCACTGCTGTCTGAAGAAGCTGGCAGTCAGACTCTGCCCTTAAAGGACTTGGTTCCTTTCTTCTTTCCTCGTTTCCCTTCGGCACGAGCACCTCCTCTGCTGGAGGTTCTGCCACGAAAGGGCGGAATAAAACGGGACGCTGGAGTGTCCATCCTTGGTCTAGCTGACAAGGTAGGCAAAGGGGTAGCTTTGCGAGCGGAGGACGCAACAAGATCGTGAGTGTCCTTCTGTATCAATGAAGCGGCTATTTCCTTAATCAGGTCTTCTGGAAAAAGGCACTTGGAGAGAGGAGCAAAAAGAAGCTCGGATCTCTGGCACGGTGTAACTCCAGCTGAAAGGAATGAGCATAGGTTTTCACGCTTTTTAAGGACTCCGGACACAAAAGATGCAGCAAGCTCATTAGACCCATCACGTATGGCCTTGTCCATGCAGGACATAATGAGCAAGGAAGTCTCTTTCTCTGTTGGAGAGATCTTTCTGCTTAGGGCTCCTAGACACCAGTCTAAGAAGTTAAAAACTTCGAAGGCCCTAAAGATACCTTTCAAAAGGTGGTCCAGGTCCGAAGATGACCAACATATCTTTGAGCGTCTCATGGCAAGGCGGCGGGGAGAGTCTACGAGGCTTGAGAAGTCGCCCTGGGCAGAGGCAGGAACTCCCAAGCCGAGAACTTCTCCCGTGGCATACCAGACGCTCGATCTAGAAGAGAGTCTAGCAGGGGGAAACGTAAAGGCTGTCTTCCCTAAACTCTTCTTGGACTGCAACCATTCTCCTATCACCCGCAAAGCTCTCTTGGACGAGTCTAGTAAAGGCAGGAGTGGTAGACGGCATGCCTAACACAAACTCTGACGGAGGAGAACGAGGAGCCACAGAAACAAACTGGTCCGGAAACATCTCTTTGAAAATGGCCAAAACTTTCCTAAAGTCCAAAGAGGGTTGCGTAGACTTAGGCTCGTCCAATTCTGATTGTGGTTCATCTATGTGTGCAGCAACATCATCATCAGAAAGTCCCTCATCCGATAACTGATGAGGAAACGGCAACGGAGTGGGTAACGGCTGGTTCGCTGAGTCCGGTCGCACGGGTGCATGCGTGACTGAGCCGGACGCAACGTCATGGAACTGCTGCCCAGTCTGTGAGCTGGCAACAACCATAGCAGCGCGGGGACGCACAGCGTCTACTCCAGACTGTCTGGACTGATGTGGGTGCGCAGTGGCAACCACACTGGGTTGCGGAGGTTGACGCACCGCATCAAAACAAAACAACTCTGACGGTTGTTGAACCTCTCGAACGTCAACGGAGACCTCCGTGCGTCGCTTAACGTCAACATGCGGCTGGCAGATCACACTGGAACGTATGGGTGGCGGAACTCTCTCAACTGGTGTGCGTGAGAAGGTTACCTCAGCGTCCACAGGATGCACAACCGATCGTGTGGAAGGTTGTGGGCTAGGTACTGCACTAGCTGGTGCGGCAGCAACCTTCTCCGCACGAAAGTCCTGCATTAGAGACGTCAGTTTAGACTGCATGTCTTGCAGAAGAGACCTCTTAGGGTCTACGGGAGCAGGTGCGGCGACAGACGGTGTTACTGTCTGAAGCGGTACCGCTTTGCCTCCCTTAGGCGGTGAGCAGTCATCGGATGACGACAGCGAGTCCGAACTGACCCAGTGGCTACAACTGGGCCGTTGGACTTGCGCGGAAGGGACCGACTTGCGTTTTAACGGTCGTGAGACCTTGGTCCAGGGTTTCTTGCGAGAAACACCTTCCGAAGACGAGGTATAAATGGGCTCTCTCGTCTTAGTTAGGCAGGGGCGATCTTGGGTAGATACGCCCGATACCACGGAGGGAACGTCTGTTCGCTGATTAAAGCCTCTCGATTGATTGATTGATTGAAAGTTTTCTGGCATCCTGACATCTAAGGTCATTGACGCCGATACCATTTACTGTATATGAAAATTAAAAGAGAATTCGATTAAAACCATAAAAATTAAGAAGTCATTAAAATAGTTAAATAGTTTTCAGAAGACCTGCTTCTGAAATAAATCTAAAAATTCCGCTCGCATAGTAAGACACATCATGTCCAAGAATCTTGGCAAGGATAAACCTGCCATCCTCACCTTGAGCCTCAAACAGATATCTATTTCTTAAGTTAGTAAAATTAGGGCATTCGGTCAACAAATGCCTCACTGTTAAAGGTACTAAGCAGTCCTCGCAATACGGTTGGTGTTGGCCCTTCAGCAGAAACTCGTGTGTCAACCGTGTGTGACCAATACGGAGACGACAAAGAGTCGTCTCCCATTTTCGGGGAATCATGTTATACCTCCAAGGTGATATGATATTTGTTACTTCCCTCATTTTATTGCCGTCTTGACTGTCCCAGTGCTGTTGCCATTTATCACAAACCAATTTCTTGATGTAAGGTAGGAGATCGTTACATGGAATGGGATACCTCCTTGGTAACAACTCGGATGCCGCATTCTTCGCCAGTAAATCTGCCTTCTCATTCCCAGACACACCTACATGTGCTGGAACCCAACAAAATCGAACAGTTATACCTTTCCGTCCAATAATAAAAAGCCATTCTAAAATCTTTAAAACTAGAGGGTTACTAGAATTAAAAACTTCTAAAGCTTGAAGAACACTCCTTGCATCACTAAAAACTGTAAAATTACCCTCCTTTTCCAAAGCTATTTTCTCAATAGCGGTTAATATGCCATACAGTTCGGCAGTAAATATGGAAGCTGTTAGAGGAAGTGCACCTCTACAATTAAAATCATTACTATGTACTCCAAATCCAACGCCAGCATCAGATTTGGAGCCATCAGTATATATAAAAGTCGATCCCCTATGTTCTTCGACATGTTCCATAAAAAGAGACCTGGATTCTAAGTCAGTCATATTCTTCTTAACTCCAATAAAGTATTTACAAAATGATATGTCAGGTAATTTCCATGGAGGTGTTGATGATACCTTGAATGGAAGTACCTTATTTCTAATCATATCCAGACTATTTAAAAATCGTTTCACCCGAAAGCCATAAGGTTGAGGAGATTTTGGGTGCAACTCAAAGTATGATGCGTGTCTTACAAGGCTTGCAGTCTGAAAGGCTAGAGAGCTAGGGAGTCTTTGCAATCTAAACCAATACCGAAGAATGGAAGACATTCGGTAAAGGTCTAGAGGTAACTCTCCAGCATCAACAAGGAGACTTGGGATAGGCGAGGTTTTAAAAGCTCCAGTAGATAATCTAATACCTGCATGATGTATCGAGTCTAATATTTTTAACCGGCTTGGGGTGGCTGAAGAATATACCTCACAACCATAACTAATTTTGGAAAAAATCAAGGCCTTGTATAATTTTAAAATAGTATTGCGGTCTGCCCCCCATGATGTATGGGACAATACTTTTAAGATATTCAGAGCTTCAACACATTTAGCTTTTAGCGCTTTTAGGTGAGAAACCCATGTAAGTCTACAGTCAAATATCAAACCTAAAAATTTGGTTTCCGATACACATGGTATCCGTTGACCTTTAATGTATATATCCGGGTCTGGATGTACTCCCCGGATACGACAAAAATGGACAATGGTAGTTTTACTTGTCGAGAACTTAAATCCATTCATGTCAGCCCACTGGATAATTTTATCAATAGAGAGTTGGATTTTTCTCTCAACCATTGCCATTCTAGTGCCAGCAAATGATATTGAGAGATCATCCACAAATAATGTTGAGAGAACATCCTGGGGAATGGCTGAGGATATCCCATTAATTGCTAGTGCAAAAAGGGTTACACTCAGCACACTACCCTGAGGAACTCCTTCTTCCTGGCACTTACTCTCTGATAGAGTTTCCCCCACTCTCACTTGAAAAACTCTACGTGAAAGAAATGCCTGAATAAATAGTGGCAGCTCTCCTCTCAATCCCAATTCATGAATGGTTTTAAGAATACCATATCTCCATGTGGTATCATATGCCTTTTCAAGGTCAAAAAATACTGTAACATGGTGCTGTTTGGAAGCAAAGGCTTCACAAATAGATGACTCAAGTCGTATCAACACATCAGTCGTTGAGTGCATTTTTCGGAATCCACATTGAATCGGTGATAAAATACCTTTCTTTTCAAGGTACGACATTGCTTCTCCCCTGGACTTGGGAGCTTGCAAGAGGTCCCGGACTAGGAGGAAGACAGGCACGAACAGACGAACCCTCAAGCGCAACACTATCCACAACACTATCACTCGGCACTTTAGCACTTCCCACTGCACTTTTGCACTTAAGCTCCTTCACATCCGCCATGAGCTGATTACGGTCACTAGCAAGGGACTCAACTCTCTCACCCAGAGCCTGGATGGCACGCATCATATCAGCCATCGAAGGTTCCTGAGTGCCAGGAGGGGGGTTAGGAGCAACCACTACAGGGGAAGGAATAGGTTGTGGGGCATGAGGAGAGGATATATCAATAGAACGAGAAGAACTTCTCCTAACTCTATCTCTCTCTAGCCTACGTGTATACTTTTGGAATTCGATAAAATCGAATTCCGAAAGCCCAACGCACTCCTCACACCGATCTTCCAATTGACAGGTTTTATCCCGACAATTGGAATAAACAGTGTGAGGGTCGATAGAAGCCTTCGGAAGACGCCTTGAACAGTCCCTAGCATTGCACTTCCTAAATTTTGGGACTTGTGAAGGGTCAGCCATTTTGAATTGGTCAAAGGGAAATTAAAAAAACTATCAAAAAGTCATCAACAAAGAATCCGTTATCAAAAAGAGTTCAAGGATTTGTGTGAAGAGAAATCCTGCACAGCGAAAGCTCAAAACTAGAATAAAGTACTTCACCAATTAGTTGTGAAAAAACTCCAGTTTAGCAACAGCGAGTAAGTACGTCTTGTCGATAGCACGACAGAGAGAAAATTGAGTCTTTGTTTACATTGAGTACTGGGTATCTGGACGACAGATGGCGCTGTTGGGCACACCCGCAACCTGTGTAGCGATCGCTGGCGAGTTTTTACCTTAGAGTTGTCTGTCGGGCAACAGAGTTGCAGCTATATAATCACCGGCTAAGTTAAATATTGAAAAATTATTATTATTATTATTATCAGTATCATTATTATTAGCTAAGCTACAGTCCCAGTTGGAAATGCAAAATGCTATAAGCCCAAGGGCTCTAACAAGGAAAATAGTCCAGTGAGGAAAGGAAACAAGAGAACGACTGTCTACTGAAACTTTTGCCACTACTACTACTACTACTACTACTATTATTATTTGCAAAGCTACAATTCTAGTTGGAAAAGCAGGATGCTATAAGCCCAGGGACCTTAACAGGGAAAATAGCCCAGTGAGGAAAGGAAACAAAGAAAAATTAAATATTTTAAGAACAGTAACAACATTAAGATAAATATTTCCTATATAAACTATAAAAACTTTAACAAAACAAAAAGAAGAGAAATCAGATAGAATAGTGGGGCCGAGTGTACCATCGAGCAAGAGAACTCCAACCCAAGACAGTTGATGACATTAAAGAAATTATTTTGGGGTCTCTTAATAAACTGGTCCCTCAGCAACAACAGTTAAGATTTTCATCTCAGTTCCCTGGTTAACTCCACCTATATCTAAACATAAAATAGTTTCCCTGTTTCGCTTGTCTTACTGAAACAAGCAAAGATACAGCCATCCCCAGCAGACTATAGTTGTTCCTCTACTTATTCATATGGTGATGATTTCACTTCATTTACTGGCAATAACAATCTCCCCTGCTGTCAACAGAGTTAAGGGTTGAAACTGTGGCACTTTATACTTTTTATATTTGATAGACTCAGATGTCACGCTACCACTATCCCAGGCATGGCAAAAGGGCAAACTTGAAGCGGGATTAATGTCATACCACAACCAATCCATAACCTTTACTAAAAAATTACTAGAATCAAATTATATATCCATATCATCTGTCCTTCTAAATCCTCTATTTGCAAAATAGAGACAAGAATGCCGGCCCAAAATGTCATGTAGCTTAACGTTTGTCTCAAGATTAGTGGATGTCCCTCATTCTCTAATGTCTTACTGCAAACCAACGTCAAAAGTTTTTATCACTTGAAACAAAGAAGAAGAATAAATTCCTTTTCATAATAGATTACTGTACAACTGACAGCAAAACAGAGACTAAAAATATTAGTTGCATGCAGTCAGAAAAAATTTATTTACATTGTACATATGAAATCAATTACATTAACAATACAGTTCCTTAACAAGTAATGAATATAGACATTCTGAGATTTATCATATGTTGATGGAGAGGGGTTCTGGGTGCTGATCATAAGAGTATATGGTCAGCCTCTAGGACATTGTCCCATACCTTGCCTCTGCCATTCATGAGAGACCTTTAAACCTTTAAACACTTATTAACTCAAGCCACGCTCATGTTGTCTCAATGTCCTTAGATAAACTAAAAACCATTTCTTGTGAGTCCCTCTCCATACAAGATACAGTATGACAAATTCGTAGGTAATTTGTATTTTTCCTAACCATACAAACCTTAGCTATTTAATATGGATAATTACTTTCGGCGTAGCTGAAATGACGAGCCATTAGATATTTAACGAGGGTTTACTACCCCACCACTAGTTAGCGGGGGGTAGGGAGGGTAGCTTGCTACACCCCCCCACTCACACCTGTGCTGAGTTCACTTTGCTTAGAGGTAGGACTTCATGGGGGATAGGGCTGGCGGGCAAGTTTGATTAAATAGCTAAGGTTAGTATAGTTAGGAAAAATACATATTACCTACGAATTTGTCATTTGTTCCGTAACTGAAATATAAACCACGCTATTTAATATGGGTGACTCAACCCTTAGGAGGGGTGGTAAGTCCCGGCCATTACTGGCTTTTGGCTTTGCCCAGGGACCCAGTATCTGAGTGTGTCAGCACTCAACAACAAGGAGTCCCTGCATCTCGCTAGCACCTTGCTGTGCAAGGGCTGCGGCCTACATAAGCTGTGTGTGAAGGTATGAAGTGTGACTCGTCCTAGGAAGTTGACCTGAAGTCCTTTAGATGTAAACTTTAGGCTAGGACTCTCCCAATACCACCTCGTCAAGGTATGGGGACGTGACAGTATTAGATTAATACTAGGAACACAAGGAAACATGGTTTACCTGCAGTGGTTCAAGGTCAGCTGTGCAGAGAACCCAGGAGGCTGCTTTCCCCAAGAGAGAGGAGGATGAAAAGAATAAGGGCCAGACATACCTTTTCATTCATGCAGACTAAAACCGGGTAACAATGCCCTCAACCTTCTGCTACTTGTCCATTAAGGAGCCTGAGGTTTAAACCAGCTGTTGTGCAGCCACCATAGGGCTGATAGAGAACGTATTAAGTCTCTTGTGGGTCACGTCTTGCAGGTAGTGGGCTGTGAAGGTCGTTTGATGCTTCCAAACCCCTGCTTGTAGAACCTGCGTCACTGAGAAGTTCTTTTTGAAGGCCAGGGACGTAGCTACGCCCCTGACATCATGTGCTCTAGGGCGACGTGACAGAGGAGGGTCAGGATTCAGGGACAGATGGATTACCCTACGAATCCATGCTGAGATAGTATTCTTGGTAACCCTCCTCTTTGTCCTCCCAGTGCTTACAAACAATGCTTGCACTTGGGGACGAACTGCAGCCGTTCTTTTGAGATGGACTTGGCTCCTCCCTCGAAGGATGTTCGGAGGGGGGAACCAAGCCTTCAGCAACACCAGCACCCAAGGCAGAGGTTTGACCCAACTCGCCGGAAGCCTCTGCCACAACAACGTCGACGATAAACAGAGGGTCAACCTCCGCTATCACCGGCGACTGTTTGACAGCTGCTCCCAACTGGATAAGGTCAAACAGGGCTTCCCTGGAGGGCGAACCCTTAAGCCCAAAGGAAGCCCAAAGCTGCAACAAATCATCATTAGCAACATTCAAAGATAAATCCTCCCCAGGAGGAGGAGGAGGAGCTGCCTCGCTATGGGAGGCAACTCCCTCTCCCGAACCCCGAGGTCGGTCAACAAAAGTACGGCCTAAGCTACCACTCGACGGCCTCTCAGGAGAGACCGATCGAGTGGGAGCTTCGGAGGAGGTTCGGGCAACGAAAGAAGAGTCCTTGGAGATTTCCTTCTTCAAGGAAACCCTTGAAGGAGAAAGATCGCGCTTGGACTTCTTCTTTCGGCACCGGGAAAACCTCTCCCACTGGGAGGTAGACCACTCCCTGCACTCACTACACACTTTATCCTTATCACATCGTTGGCCCCTGCAGAACGGACACAAGGTGTGAGGGGCCGTCTCGACCGCCGACATATATGTCCCACAAGGGTGGTCTGGTAATCCGGGGCACTTCTGCATGATAAGGAGAGAGGCCAACTTCCAAACACACAACTGAAAGAAAAAGCAAAAAAGATTAAGGCTGTCAATATGCGAGGGTGGGAGCAGACACGACTGTTCATCACCCGAGCCAAAAGCAAAGTGAACTAGTTCACCGGTGTGTGAGGGGGGAGGGGTAGCTAGCTACCCCTCCCCTACCCCCTCGCTAACTAGCGAGGGGGTAGTACTGTAAACCCTCGTTAAATTCTAATGGCTCGTCATTTCAGCTATGCCGAAAGCAATGCCCTATTTAAATAGCGTGGTTTGTATTTCAGTTACGGAACAAATCACCTTTTAATTGCTTTCAAAATCCTAATCAATTGTTGCTAATTATGAAAACATTTGGTTGAATTCTTGTGCCATAAAGTACCTCTACACTAATGACCCAAGACAATAAAGGATTAAAGACGTAACTCCTTTGGCAGAGGAAATAATCCCAAATGGTACGCCAAAAATGGGGAAGTTTTGACACGGGACAAAAAGGGACAAGGAATGGTTGGTCAGGAGAGGTTTAGCCATGGAGGTTGCCTCTTCTTGAGCTGTAAGAAGGTCCAAGGGGATACAAGAAAACCTAACAATAATATGAGTTTGGGAGAATCGAAGAGAGTGGGGGGAACTCGTTTCACATGTAATCCACATTCAAAATAGTAATCTTGACTGGGCTAGTGTTACAGAATATAAATAATTGATAGACCTTGTAATATTTCCCTTCAAATTGCAACAAACGGGAAGACTGATAATTAATGTAGTGATGCATGTATCAGTAAGCGCAGCCTAAAGATAATAAAAGCTTTTATAAATCAGTGGACTTTAACTTTATCATTAGGAGCCATGAAAGGAAAACTAATATGTTTTACAGAGCTTCAACAACATACCTGTGATAGGTATCTCAAATTGCAGCCTGTACTGGCTAATAAAATGAGCAAGAATAAGAAAAAAATTAATAATGCTTACAATCAAATCATCACACCAGCTCTTATCTTGGGAGAGGTACCCACAGCAGGTGTCAATGTGGGAGCCAAACTCTGAAATGCATTGCTGGCACTCCTCACTTTGGACGACACAGCTGCCTTTTTTCCTTCTTCGGTGTTGTATAGATGGGGTCTGCGGGAAGGATTCAAATAGATGAAAAATCTGTAAATATTGTATATAAAAAATATTTACATTCCAAACATATAAACATATTTCAATCACGTAATACTGCAGTGCTTTTTCAAGAATGCATTCCTCGATGTATGATAGAAGTACTGAGCTATCCTATCTGGTATCTTTCACTAGAGGAAGCCACTAACTCTCTGCATTGCATATCGCATTGTTGCCTTATTGTACCAGAAGTCTTAAGAGAAGGGTCCTTCCCATTAAATATGAGGCTTGTCTTATAAAGATTAATTTCTAAATGTTGTGCACTTCCCTGCAGCATACATGACTCCTACTTTACTTATAAAAAGTAAATACTTATAAAAACACAATTCTTACTTTACCCATACAGTACCAAACAAATACTTATGTAAATACGATTCTTACTTTACTTTTACTAAAAATAAATACTATTTTCTATTATGTATAAAAAGGATTTCACGACACCATTGGCACTGATGTGAAGTCCCCAGTTCTTGAGATGTTTCCAAACATGATAAAAATCCTACTAACGAGGTGCTATCATCTCAAGAGTCTTCCGACAGTACGCCTCAAGGTGTGAAAAGTATCCGATCGTCCAAAGCACAGACTTATTTACTCCTCTGGCATTTCCTTGAGAACCTCACTGAAATCCCGAGAGGAAATTGTCCCTTCCATTTTGAAGACAGGTTGGGATAAAAGAAAGAGGCCGTGTGGGTGGGAGGCAGGATGTCACCAGGATATCCCTTAAACAACTTATACAATCCAATTGAAAGTTTCAAATGGTCTTGAAGATCTAATGACCTACTGGGTATCATCCTTCAATTTTAGTAATTCTCAAATACTGTAGAGTAAAATCAACTATGATTGGTCTATCTTAGGCAATTGTTTGTTATGCGACTTGTTTACACCAAAGCGATACTCTTACCAAGATTAAGAAAATGCATTTCTAAAAACAACTTCAGCAGATATCAACAGAATCATACAGCTGAAGGAGATAGTAAATAATTGTGTACAAAGATGTTGACACGACTTGTGAGAGTACAACCCTTTGACAATGATGATACGGAGTCTAAGCATTGCACAGGAACTTTGTCTGGTTTACTGAGTTTGGAACCTTGAAGTGAATTCCAAAGTTATGTTATGATTTTTTATGAGACAAAATTATTCCTTTAAAGTTTATGAAGTATCAAGAATGACTTTTTCCATGTCATGAAAACGGAACTATCTGTGTCCCAAGAAGTCACCTACTTGAAATAGAGAATGTACTCCTCGATATCTATAACAATAGTTTACTATTGTCTTACTGATGCTTCTATTACAAATAGCATATAGAGACCATTGAATTGCCTTTTGAGACTTAAATCTTAAAAGTGAGTATTAAGTAAAAATAAATCTATCAAAACCAACCTAAAAAAAAGGCATAGCTCCTATTATAACAGGTGAATTACAGTACTGTATGTAAACAAACGTGCAATTCTTGCTGTTGCCCCCAAAATATTATTTGGACGAGGGATCATCAGCTACATGAGTAATTCTTATAGCTATGTCTACAGTTCTTTTACTGGAAAGAAAATAAGTTGTTTTTATATATATATATATTCTTTGATTAGAGCTTTTACCACAAGGAAGAAATGTCGGTTTCACAGTTATTTACACTATTTCAAGTGCCCTCCTTGAAGAAGTGGCACTTGTTATTATTCAGGGCATTACGATGTTTCACCTGACATGTGAAGTCGTTCTAAGTGTAATCACTTTTTATCTTCGCTCAAGAACTCACCAATTTTCATCGCCTACAATTTAATTTGACTCCTACTTTATATAAACTCTTAGATTTTAACATTCTTTAATAGTTAACGATACAAAGTGTTCTCATCTTACGAGTTATGTACTGGACTGCAACCACAACTTGCTTATCAAGGCTAGGCAACCTCTGTAACGTTTCAGCATGGATTTTAAATGACTCGCTATTGCAAACGCACGATAAGTAATTGTTTGTTGCAGTAAAGTTTTCACTTGCAACGACATGCAAAGATACCTCGTCAAAGGTCATCAATCAAAGTTTTGAAAACATCTTAGATGTTTGTAAATTACTTTATCTTTGTTCAGTGGATCCAACTTCACTGACTCTTGACAGAAGACTTAGTTTTGATGTTTTATAAAAGTTAATAATACTTCTGCTTCTTGGCAGAGCCTCTTGCAAGATGACCCTGTACTATACAAAGGGAGAAGCTCAGGGTGAATTATATAGCAAGATCCTTTGCAGGACATCAAAGAATTTTTCCAATTTGCATTGGGAGTTAGCTTAGTCATATTGATACACTGTACATTATATGGTCTTCTTTATCAAATACAATATAAAAAACTCCTTCTGAGAAATTCTACTAATTTTATCAACGCTTAACAAGAGGAGCTTCTATTCCCTGTTGGATGATCCACTAGTTCAAGAACTTGAATAAAAAGATGTCAACTCTACTTATAAAAATGCCAAGTGTACAGACGAGTTTGCGAGTCTCAAGGGGATTTAGATGTTTGTCCGTCTAAACTGAACATAGTTGAATCGGCAGCTGTAGGAAATAACACTGACACTCCAGTTGGAAGGATACTTTTAAATTTGGAGTGTCCTCTAACAGTACACACAAGTGAACATTACCTCTTTAATCTTATCTTATGTTACAGTACCCTAGCAGTACCAGCTGAACTCGGTTGAGTCCCTGATTAGGCTGAAGGAACATAGAGAGTAGAGGTCCCCTTTTTGTTTTGTTTCATTGTTGGTGTCGGCTACCCCCCAAAATTGGGGGAAGTGCCTTGGTATATGGATGGATGTTACAGCATATCATTGATGGTGAAAATTTGGAAATTCATTATCATCATCATCATTCCTCATAAAATCAAGTTTGTCACAAATCATCTCTTCTGATAATTCATCTGATTTTCATAATCCAATAATGTATTAAATGTGCCATCAAATCTAAGACTGTCCCAGTAATAAAAGGTCCAATAACATACATACTTTAAAAAAAATCAATAAACTAATCTCATTCTTTTCAAATACTTATATAAGATTTAAATCATCCTAAAGATAATTGCTTATGATGTTACTGATATGAGTTTGTAATTGACAAATCTTTATCTCAAACTCATGGTTAACTTTTGTTGCAATAATAGTAAGTCTTAGAGAAGAAAATTTATTCCTTAAGCAATATTATTATTATTATCAGTATCATTATTATTAGCTAAGCTACAGTCCCAGTTGGAAATGCAAAATGCTATAAGCCCAAGGGGTCTAACATGGAAAATAGTCCAGTGAGGAAAGGAAACAAGAGAACGACTGTCTACTGAAACTTTTGCCACTACTACTACTACTACTATTACTATTATCATTTGCAAAGCTACAACTCTAGTTGGAAAAGCAGGATGCTATAAGCCCAGGGACCTTAACAGGGAAAATAGCCCAGTGAGGAAAGGAAACAAAGAAAAATTAAATATTTTAAGAACAGTAACAACATTAAGATAAATATTTCCTATATAAACTATAAAAACTTTAACAAAACAAAAAGAAGAGAAATCAGATAGAATAGTGGGGCCGAGTGTACCATCGAGCAAGAGAACTCCAACCCAAGACAGTTGATGACATTAAAGAAATTATTTGGTCGTCTCTTAATAAACTGGTCCCTCAGCAACAACAATTAAGATTTTCATCTCAGTTCCCTGGTTAACTCCACCTATGTCTAAACATAATATAGTTTCCCTGTTTCGCTTGTCTTACTGAAACAAGCAAAGATACAGCCATCCCCAGCAGACTTTAAGTTGTTCCTCTACTTATTCATATGGTGATGATTTCACTTCATTTACTGGCAATAACAATCTCCCCTGCTGTCAACAGAGTTAAGGGTTGAAACTGTGGCACTTTATACTTTTTATATTTGATAGACTCAGATGTCACGCTACCAATATCCCAGGCATGGCAAAAGGGCAAACTTGAAGCGGGATTAATGTCATACCACAACCAATCCATAACCTTTACTAAAAAATTACTAGAATCAAATTATATATCCATATCATCTGTCCTTCTAAATCCTCTATTTGCAAAATAGAGACAAGAATGCAGGCCCAAAATGTCATGTAGCTTAACGTTTGTCTCAAGATAAGTGGATGTCCCTCATTCTCTAATGTCTTACTGCAAACCAACGTCAAAAGTTTTTATCACTTGAAACAAAGAAGAAGAATAAATTCCTTTTCATAATAGATTACTGTACAACTGACAGCAAAACAGAGACTAAAAATATTAGTTGCATGCAGTCAGAAAAAATGTATTTACATTGTACATATGAATTCAATTACATTAACAATACAGTTCCTTAACAAGTAATGAATATAGACATTCTGAGATTTATCATATGTTGATGGAGAGGGGTTCTGGGTGCTGATCATAAGAGTATATGGTCAGCCTCTAGGACATTGTCCCATACCTTGCCTCTGCCATTCATGAGCGACCTTTAAACACTTATTAACTCAAGCCACAATCATGTTGTCTCAATGTCCTTACATAAACTAAAAACAGGTTCTTGTGAGTCCCTCTCCATACAAGATATGCAAAATAGATTAGAAATAATGATCTGGTTTGTCTTGTGTCCCACATCATCTGATGTCATTTTGGTCTACAGTGTTCTACATTCATGGCTGATGTCTGATCATGATTATCACCTGATAGATTTGGCATTACCTTGGGAATCCTGGTATTGGCGTATAGGAGAGCGTTGGTAAGCAGGAGATCAAAGTTGCATGTGCGAGCGCTGAGATTTTGGCGAGCGCTCAAGTTTCGGGGAGCTCTGTTGCGCCGGTGATCGTTGGCGCGCTGGAAGGCACTGAGTTCGAGCAGGTGAAGTCGCGCGCCGAAGCGTTATAAAGCGCTGACGAGCTGGAGAGCGTGGGCACTCTGTAAAGCGTGATGGAGCAGGCTGGCGCTGACAAGATGTTGGTGAGCGCTGGTGCACTGCTGGGAGCTGGCGAGCTGAAGAGCGTTGGCACACAGCTGCACACTTAGGTTAGGCCTCAGGAGGCTGTACCGGGAACAGGAACGGTGATGGTAGGTCGGCAGGTCTGCTGGTAGGTAGCACAGGAACAGGGATGTGCCCTTTGGAAGGTCGAATATCCACAGACAAAGATCGCGAACGATCTACAGAAGGGTCCAGGACCGAAGTCCGAGGACTAGCAGCAGCATCGTCGGGAGAAGGTCCAGGAACAGGCAAAGGTAGAGGGGCCAAGAGACGACTGAAGCGGAGACTACTCTGCGGGGGACGGCTACGATGACGAGGCGCCTTTACACTGATGGTGAAGGACGACCTCTAAGGCAAAGCGGCGTGCGAGCTCTGCGACAGAGATGCCCTCTAGGGGCCGTTGGATCAGCAAGCTAACCATGAGCAGCGGCAGTCCTCCGAAGACACCAAGACGTCGACGAACGCAAGAGAATCTACCTCCTAAGTCGACGAGGACGGCTACACACTTGCACCCTGAAGCATGAGCTGCAGCAAGGAGTCCTTGGAGGGCAGACCCGGAAGCCCCAAGGACGACCATACCTGTAACACAGAAGACATAGACAAAGCCTCACCCGGGGGAGAGAGGTGGGCAGCTTCGCTAGGGGAAGCAACACTCTCTCTCGAGGACTGGGGTTGGCTGAAATTAAAAGGGTCTACGCTACTATTCGACAGTCTCTCAGAAGACCGAACCGTAAGAGCTTCGGAGGAAGGTCGGGAGACGGAAGAAGAGGCCTTAGGTTTTCCCTCTTCGAAGGAGAAATATCGCGCTTAGACTTCTTCTTCCGCCATCGCCCAAACCTCTCCCACTGGGAGGCAGACCACTCCCAACACTCACTACACTGGTTGCTGCTATCAAACCATTGACCTCTGCAGACGGGACAAAGGGTGTGGTGATCAGTCTCCACCCCTGACATATAGGTTCCGCAGGGCCAGCCATCGAGTCCAGGGCAGGTGCGAATGTTCGCAGAAGTCAATACATACACACACTTACACAAAGAAAAAGCAAAAAAGAATTAATGGCAGTCCAAATAATGATAAAGGATGAGGAACGGCAATGACCGTACACCATCCGAGCCAAAAGCAAAGTGAGCTAAATCACCAGTGTGTGAGTGAAAGCGGTAGCAAGCTATCCCCCTACCCCCGCTAACTAGCGGTATGGGTAGTTAACCCTCGCTAAATTCTAATGGCTCGTCATTTCAGATACACAGAAAGTAATACCCCTAAATAAATAGCGTAAGTTTATATTCCAGTTACGGAACAAATAACGAAAACATCCAAGTTTCAAACGCAGGAAATACTCACTTGGCTAACTTTTTTCCGAGCATTCCCCTCCGTCAATTCAAAATGCGCATGTCAAAGTATTCCATGCATAGCACAGCTCCACCAGTGGGGTTGTCTACGACTGTGTGTGGAATGCTGAACCTCACCATCCCCATCCCATTCATGGCCTTCAGATTTTCAAACTCCCCGTCGAACATCGCCTGGTGAGAATCACTTAAACAATCCAAGTTACTGTGATATCTGAAAAAAGGATAAATAAAATTAAAAACTGCTGGTAATAAAACCATCACTTTGTTAATCATACAAATAAACTGAAAGTGTGAAAATCCCGTATCCAATCCCCAGGATAATGTCAAATGACCAGAATCTATACCACAAGCTATACCACATGCCTATAAATGAGATCGGCGTTCCTAAAGATTCACTAATATAATCTAGTCTTATATGTAATAAGATACATTGCTATAAATATCATATGGAAAAGTTTAAATTACTGGATGTGTAACAATTTCATTTTTAAATATTCAGTTATCCAAGGTCATGATATAAATGGGTACAGTTCCATTTTAAAGGTTTTAATCTTTTCTTGAATAATTCTTTTATCCTACTATTATTATTACTAGCTAACCTACAGTCGGAAAAGCGGGATGCAATAAGCCCTATGAGAACTGCAACAGGGAAAATGGCCCAGTGCGTTAAGGAAATAAGTTTACAGATAGAATAGTGTGTCTGAGTGTACCCTCAAACAAGAACACTCTACCCAAAGACATTTTTTAACCATGGTACAGAGGCTATGGCACTACCCAAAACTAGAGAACAATGATTTGAGTCTGGAGTGTCCTCCTAGAAGAGCTGCTTACCATAGCTAAAGAGTTTTTTTTACCCTTACCAAGAATAAAGTTACCACTGAACAATTACAGTGCAGTAGTTAACCCCTTGAACAAAGAAGAATTGTTTAGTAATGTCAGTGTTGTCAGGTGTATGAGGAAAGAGGAAAATGTGTAAGGAACACGCCAGACTATTCGGTGTACGTGTAAGGGTTGTTTTAAGCACTTCAAATGATTGTCTAGAAAATGGGATGGAAATCCATGTTTTCTTCGCATTTGGAATGTATAGCCGAAAAAGCCCCCATTGTCTTGAACGTTTTTATGACAATAATTTGCGGAAACTAACAAGTTTAAACAAATTAGTATCAATGACATAAAACATACACAGAAGGACTATGGACTCTTCTGGGAAGGGAGACCTTGTGTCTCCCAATACAGTCTTCTTTTAGGACTCGTCGGTGTTTGAAAATCAGAAAAGTCTGACTCAAAGGCAGAATATTATGTGGACACTAAAGTTCACACCCAATGATCATCTCAATCTTTTAAACTTAGTATTCATAAAACACCTGTCGTCAAAATCAAAACCAAAGTAAAAGTAATGAAACGCAGGAGTTTTTGTTTGCCCAGAATCCTGGACGCATAGAAAACGTGACTTTCCATCCCATTTTCATTGGAGTCGTTCACGAGTCTTCATAATACTACAAATACCTCCTTACTTGAGCAAGCTAATGATTTATTAGATTTTGTGGTTTCATTATAGATACGGATGGAAAAAGCTTTTCTACCCAATAAACTTATGTTTCCTATAGAAAACTGTCCGTTTTCTTTGAAAATGACACTTATTTTCACTGCAAATAATTACTGTACTTCATTATCTAAGAAATAATAATCAATTGATTTAGCGTGCACAGTTCAGCATGTACCGCTTGCCATTACATAAGAGCTTCATTTTATTTTTTTTCCAAGAGCGAAGCAATCGCACGGCGAATCAAAAAACATTAAATTTCTAAAAAATATCCTTCTTCTTCGACAGTCTAACAGGATTTTGGTTTATTTGCTGTTGAGATTATTGCCATATTCATTGAAATCACATTATTCACAACAAGAAAATCTATTTTTTGTTCAAAATGTTGTCCCGTCCGTAACTATAATTCTACCGTTTTTTACTCTGCCGCAAGCTCGCTTTGCTAGTGGTTAAACATGACTTCATTGCTCGAATGTTCTGGCAAGCGGAACGTATCGCTACCCGTGTCCGCCCCGTGGGATAGTATTTCGGCGTTATCAATTGTAGAAATTTAAGATTTGATTACCTCGATTACTATAACCAAGCGATTCATGGTTATCGGTTTAAATTATTAATTGAAATAGTTTTGGGAAAATTGTGTTAATGTAAAAATAAACCTGCATGTTCTATAACTGATATTTTGTTTTCATTATTAAATTCTATATCTCCATTAACAGTAGCCGCCGACAGTAGGCCATGGGACTCAAAATGCTGTATTTCAAGAGACATATTATATTATGCCAGTTCCAATGTCCTTATTGATATTGTACACAATACGAATTAGATATATATATATGTGAAAATTGAATTCAAGAGTATATTGTGAACTCGCCACCTCCATTCGGTTAGTCATGTCTTTAAATTGCATGAAATGATCAAGCACAAGTAATAACTAATCATAGGTGATGGTGTGGACCAATGGACGTCATAAATCCAATCTTGCTTAGAGTCACCTTAGGGGCTTCAGCCGGTCATGTCATAAAATCAACTTGTACATTAGAAAACGTAATTACTTCAATCTAAACAGAAATAACGGAATTTATTTGCAATATAAACTTACTTTTGTGGATGATAAAGGAGGAATTAACGAAGAATTGACGAAAATCGAAGAGTTAACTTGTGTGTAATTCGAGCGGGCCGCCATGTTTGTTTACATCGTCAGGCAGCTCAGCTGATTGAATAAAAGGAGAAACTATCGTACAATGTCTAAACTAATATACGAAACTCGGTATAGAAATGTTTGTCAATTATGATATTTCTAATATAAAATGTAAAATATACATTTTATATTAACTGTGCATCAATGAAATATGACATTTTGTTATTTAGGATTTCGAAACAATATGTTATCGTACTTCTGACAAATTCTTGTTATCGTACAAATGTAAAATCTAATATACGAAACTTGGTATAGAATTGCTTTTCAATTATATTTATTCGAATATAAAAGGCAAAATATACATATTCTATTAATTTTTTCATCGATGAAATCTGATATTTTGTTATTTAGGATTTTGAAACAATCTGTTATCGTACGTCTGGCAATGAACTTTAAACATTTTGATTCTTTTAAAGAAAACGTTTTATGGTAGACTTTGATAGATTACATTGGACCTTTCTTTGTCAATATTTATATTTCATTTTAATTAAACTAAACTTTTCATGATACTTTATCGAGTATAATACAATGAATTAATGACTTTGCATTTCTAGGCCTATGTTTAGCTAAATAAACCCATAGATTTCATGATTGCTCAATTGTGTAAGGTATCTAGGTAATTGATTAAATGAAAAACGAGGCAAAAAGGCAAATAAATGTAAACTTATACCGTATGGCTAATACAATTTTTCAATCATAGTTATATCTAATTATTCCATATGAGATCAGAGCTTAATATTAGCAGGAATTAAACTCCTATAGATATATTTAAAAAATATCCTTTATTTCAAATGTGCTTGAATACGTAATTCCTGAACAGCTAATTAGCCACTTAGAAGAAATAGAAGCATTGTCGAACAGCCAGCTAGCATGCATATAGTTATATTCTAAGGAGATCTGCTAGAAATGTATTTTGATATTACTCAATTTTAGTGCTGTTTTTAATATAATTGTGCATGAACTCCTACTTAATTATCTACGGCACATTGGTATTTAAGACCAATTGATTAGTGTCTAAAGGACTACTTGGTTTACAGAAACTGTTCTGTAGGCTACGAATTGGAAACAGAGGGGTACCTTAGGGAAGTGTACTAGGCCCTATCTTATTTTGTGTCTATACTAAAGGTCTATAAAAAGTACCAAATATACATAAAGTAAAGTTTAAACTATTTGCGGATGATACACAAATTTACTTCTCCATAAATGACATAGACGATACTGTTGAAACTTCAAACTAAATTCTTATCAGTTTATGGAATGGATAACAATTAAACAACTAAAACTAAAGGAAAATTAAAATAAGTTTATGGCGATTGGGAGGTAAAAAAAGCTAAAGAAACTTAGGAGGCATCCAAATAAAAATTGTAGGTACCAGGTTGGTCAGGGCACTAGCCACCCGTTGAGATACTACCGCTAGAGAGTTTTGGGTCTTTTGACTAACCGAACATTACTACATTAGATTCCTCTCTCTGGTTACGGCTTATTTTTCTTTGCTAACACATACACCGGATAGTCTGGCCCATTCTTTCCACATTCTTCTCTGTCCTCATACATCTGACAACACTGAGATTACCAAACAATTCTTCTATCAAGAGATTAACTACAGCACTGTAATTGTTCAGTGGCTACTTTCCTCTTGGTAAGGGTAGAAGAGACTCTTTAGCTATGGTAAGTAGCTCTTTTAGGAGAAGGACACCCCAAAATCAATCCATTGTTCTCTGGTCTTGGGTAGTGCCATAGCCTCTGTACCATGGCCTTCCACTGTATTGGAGGAGAGTAATATGAAGATAATTTGTAATTACTCTCTAATGATGGCAGCCCCTATAAACAAAACTCTTCCCTGAAATACCTATTGCTCCTAAATGGTAAATTGTTACCAAATTAAGAAAATGAAATATCATTAGACTCGTTAGTTGTGTATGAGTAAGGTTTTTCCAGACTGGACCAAACTTACAAATTATTCCATTATCCATTATTTAAGACAATAACTTTCCTGTTAGAGAGTTATATCAAATGACAACCAATGGGCCTATAACAACATGTTATTATTTGGGATCATTTCCAAAAAAGTATAATATTGATGAATCAATATTGAATAAATTTCATAGAAAATGTCTCCCTTCCTCTAATAGCTCCAACACATAGACCTACTCCCCCCCACCCCCATACAATTTAGGCCTTTAAAATCACACTCCACACACACACACACACACACACCCACAAACACACGCACACACACACACACACACACACATATATATATATATATATATATATATATATATATATATATATATATATATATATATATATATATATATATATATATATATATATATATGACGACCTAGTTAAAAAAATTGATAATTTTCGTCAATAGGTTGTTTTCAAGAATGGTAGGCCTATAGCAAATGTCACAACAAATATACCATATAATCAGAATCATTATAATAGAATTGGTAATTTATGAAACCTTATTGAATTTAAAGTCAGATCAGAACAGATCCAGGTTGAGGCTTCATTTTTGCAACGGCGCCTCTGTGTCTTTTAGTTTTGTGTGTTCCTTATTTTCACTAGTTTTTCTCTTTTCATCCACATTTGTTGTAGTTCACTTTTCTTATTTTCAATATTTTCTTCACAAAAAAGGAATTTTCCAACTGTTTGTGCACTATCTTCTTCGTATGGTTGTTGGAGCTCAATTGCTTTTATTCGTATGTCACTAAACTGTGGACAATATAACATAAAGTGGTTAGCATCTTCTTCTACATCACAGAATATACAGTTTATATTTCCATCTTGGTGTCTGTTTTTTTTTTATATTCAAGTCCAATGTGTTTGTCCTTGCTCTGAATAGTAAAATTGACGAAAATGTGTTGTCTTATACTTCCTCCTCCTTGATTTCACTTTTTCAGTTTTTATACAGAATCAGGCTCTCCTTGCACTCCATTTCACTCTTCCATTTTCTTGTGTCCCATTCTCTTGTTCTCTTCTTTATGTCCTCTTTCGTACATCTCTTGACTTCTCTCATCGCCATCCCACATTCTTCAGCATACTTCTTCACATGCATCCACCGCTTCCTCTCATTTTCTTCCATATCATTGACTATTGCTGTTAGTATGTCCTTCTCTCCCTTATAAATGCTATTAAGGTACCTCAGCTTTCCATCCATTACCCTTGTTTTCATAGCAGATGCCCCTACCTCCCCTCTCAGGGCTACAATTGCTGTATTCTTTATACCCCCTAACATCCTTTCATACACTCCATTTTCTATTCTCTGCAACTTTTCTATTTCAGTTTCCGTTAAGTTGATTACATTTGTTCCATATAATATAGAAGGTAGGGTTACACTTTTCCAGTATGTTTGCCCTATCAGTATCTTATTGCAACTTTTTTTCTATGATTGAATATGTAAGATTAGCTAGCTTTTGCGCCTTAACTATCATTTCACTTTTCTGTGCTTTGAACATATTCCTACTGTCATCTACCTTAATACCTAGGTATTTAATATTGCTTACTACTCTTATTCCCTCTATGTTATCTGGTTTCTCCTTCATATTATATATAAGTACGCTACTTTTGTCTCTATTTATGTCAAAACCACACTGCTTTCGTATATCTATCACTTCGCGTATGTTCAATTCAGCATCCTCTATACTCTCAGCAAGCACTAGTAGGCTACATCATCAGCAAAAAATAATACTTCTAGCTTCATAATATCATTTTTAAAACCATTACCTTCCTTTTCTACTTGTTTTATAATCTGATAAGTAATTAATTTGAACAATGTTGTAGAGCCAGTACAGCCTTGCTTTATTCCACTACTTACGCTCAATTTTTGTCGAGAACATGTTGGCAACATGGAGTCTGGAATAATGAAGTCGGAAGTCCCTAGACTCCCAACACAAACTGACAATTTTCCCCTAAATAAGAAGCAAATTTCTCCCTAGCAGTCTTCAGCGCAATATAAAATACGTTTTATATATACTATTGTATCTTATAGCTAAATCATACGATGTAATTGATTTCAGCAAACCTATTAAAACGTTTTGCCAGAAGACGTTTAAAAACTTCAGATAATATGGGAATTATGGAAATTGGGCAGTAATCAGTGGGACTTGAGCTACCACAAACACATTTACATAGTGGAGTAACATTACCAATTCTCCAACAAGTGCTAAAAACTCCTCTTCTTGCTAACTTGCGCAAAATAACAGATAACTTTGGAGCCAAGAAATCAGCTGTCTTTATAAAAAACAAAGGAAAAATACCACTTGGGTCTACACCTCCATAAGCATCAAGGTCCATCAACAGAGCTTTAATTTCACGAGATCGAAAAGCTAAACTAATTAGTTTAGCCTCAGGAAGACAGGAATGAAGAAGTTGAAGTTTTTCATTACTCTGTTTACTGTCAAAAACATCAGCAAAAAAAGTGATTGATGAAACCCATAGACTATGGTAAAAAAAGTCGGAAAACTGGTTAACATGGAGGAGCCGATACACCACACAAGGCTAAATACCCTCCACAATAGCCACTTCAACTGATGGGAGGACAGTGAGGATGGTTTTGAGAAGAAAAAGAACCAGAAAAGGAAAAGACGATCTCTTGATAAACCACCAGTCATCCATGGCCTTTCTATTATGCCTACCCAACACACCATTTCAAAAAAACAAGAGGAAGAAAAAAAATAATAAGATAGAAAAGTGTGCCCGAGTGTACCCTTAAGCTAGAGAACTCTAACCCAAGACAGTGGAAGACCATGGTACAGAGGCTATGGCACTACCCAAGACTAGAGAACAACTGTTTGATTTTGGAGTGTCCCTCTCCTAGAAGAGCTGCTTACCATAGCTAAAGAGTCTCTTCTACCCTTACCAAGAGGAAAGTACACTGAACAATTGCAGTACAGTAATTAACCCCTCGGGCGAAGAAGTGTTTAGTATATCATTGTTGTCAGGTGTATGAGGAAAGACGAGAATATGTAAAGAATAGGCCAGACGATTCTGTGTATGTGTGGGCAAAGAAAAAATGAGCCGTAACCAGAGAGAGGGATCCAATAACTTTCTAGTGGAAGTATCTGTCCAACCTACTACCTACAAAAGAATAAAATCTCAAAGGGGGAAGTTATATCACCACCATACAATATCATTTTCACCGCGAAGGTCCATTGTATTAAAGCATCCCATGAAGGTCCATTGTATTAAAGCATCCCATCAAAGCAAAAATTACCTGTCAGCGAGCGATGATATATCTCGCTCCTGAATGAATGTTATTCACAGAGGCCGAATAAACCATTATTATCGATGGCCTCATCCCCTTAGTAAGCTCGCGGTAGAAAAGTCTGATACCTGAACTAGTTGGACGTCTGCTGCAGTCAACCAACACCAGTTGAGATGATGATGATGATGATGATGATGATGATAATGATGCTATGTGGATGACATGCTGATCACTGGAAACAACTATGATAGGAGGGGCAACATGATTAGCAACATGCTTGATATTTCTAAGAGGCCTTATTTCCTCTTCTTTCCGTCTCTGGCCGAAGGAATATATTCTCTTTTTCCCTTTTCCTCTTCTATTCATTTCTCTCTACGTCTCTTGTCCTTGTTGCTTCAAACGTTATACGCATCAGGAAGCTTCTCTCTCTCTCTCTCTCTCTCTCTCTCTCTCTCTCTCTCTCTCTCTCTCTCTCTCTCTCTCTCTCTCTCTCTCATTGTTCAGGGGCCACTTTCCTTTTGGTAAGGGTAGAAGAAACTTTTTAGCTATGGCAAGTAGCTCCTCTATGAGAAGGACACTCCAAAATCAAAACATTGTTCTCTAGTCTTGGGTAGTGCCATAGCCTCTGTACCATGATCTTCCACTGTCTTATGTTACAGTTCTCTTGTTTGAAGTTACACTTGGGCATACTATTCTATCTTATTTCTCTTCCTTTTGTTTTGTTAAAGGTTTTGTAGTTTATATAGAAGATATATAATTTAATGTTGTTACCCTTATTAAAATATTCTATTTTTCCCTATTTCCTTTCCTCACTGGGCTATTTTACCTGTTGTAGCCCCTAGGCTTATAGCATTCTGATTTTCCAACCAGGGTTGTAGCTTAGCAAGTAATGATAGGCCTAATAATGATAATATAGACTTTGATAAAGGTGTGATAAAGAAGTAGGTTTCATTTAGTCCCCCTCGAAAGTCAAGACAGAAAACGAAAGTGAACTGTTTTCTTAGTTCTTCTATTGTGTGCAAAATCTATAGAAAAGTTGCATTAATAAAAACGTCATTACAGTCAACGAGAATAATGTTTTCAAGCTTTTATTCTATCATTCAGTTTCTTTACTTATTAATTACCGATGGAGCAGGAAAGGTTTTCTCCAATTTCAGTGAACGTTCATTTTAATAGGCAAATGCTTGAAGAGTTTGGGAAGGATTCAAAGATATTTTTTTCATCATAATGATGTATTTTCAAATAGTTTGGACGTTTTTTCACCCTTTTAAGATTATTTTTTTGTTTTTATAATTATTTATGATAATTTCTATTAGAAAATTTTTGTATTAAATATAATAATCAATAATAATTTACATATATAGTACTAGAAAAAGAAATCAAAATTTTAGAAAGAGGCTGATCAAGTTTATCCTCGATTGAAGGTAGCCAAAATGGCCTCCTGTTACAGCATGTTATTATTGAATACCTCTAAGAACTAGAGGTTATTAACTAGAGAAATCTAAAGATGTCTTAGATTCTCCCCATCAGGTTCGCGATCATTTTCACGATGGAATTAACACTCCAAGGTGAACACTGTCTTGGCTTGTCACACCCAATTGCCTCTGATATCATAATGCACCTGACAATGTTGCCAGACATGGAGAATTTTCCCCAGATTTGGGGAAAAGGGGGTGAAATTCGGAGAATTTTATTGTTGAGAACCAATTATTTAGGGGATCTGGGGAATTTCATCACCGTTCGTATGAACTTCCGAAAATCTATGCAACCAGTTGATGACCAGATTGTCACTATTATTGTCGGGAAATTTTCTCCGACTTATTTAAAACGTAATGATTCTAGGCCCGATGGAGTGGGCCGATGATAAGACCTTGAAGAGGTTCCCTTTCTAAAACAATTCAGGAGGGTTTCAATAAAATATGTTCACAAAATCTGGTTTATTACAAAAATAATCATTTAAAAACACAATAACAAATCAGGCTAATACAATCTGAAGGACATCACGGGCGGTTAAGCCAATGTGTGCTTAGAAACATCACGCATAATTGAAAATTAGGTCTTCAACCTTACTGCACACGCAGTTACTTGACATTGACAAGAAATTGACTTAATCAAACAGAGGCTCTCATGGCCTTAGAACACGGTAACCCTTAAGAAGTTTGCAACATATGCTCGTAAAACTCCAAGCCCACAGTTGAGCTAAACAATGCGAAATTACAACATTATTGTAATGACTCTATGGTAAATGACATACCGCTGCCTGCAGACATCATCTGAGGCATAAATCAAGTCCCTAATCACAGGGATGACAAATTACAGACAGATAAAACTGTACATAACTCACACTGACAAAGGAACTGACCTGGTGTTGCGGTAGATAGGAGCCAGAGGCAGAGAGACACACTAAAACTTCATAGACGGTACTTACGTTGTTTGGGGCTAAGGCAGGAATGCCGAGCATCGCTCAGCATAGCTCAAAGGAAAACTACTGTCTTCCGCGCTAATTAAAGGGTCCTTGTAAAATGCGCGGGGACTCTCACTTTAATTTAATCAACAAGGGGTTTAATTGAGTTTCTTTATAGAATACAAGATAGAAAAACAGTTAAAGTCTTATGTTAGATCAAAGGATAAACTCAATACTTCGGCTGAAGGCCGTAATTTGCCAGAATCTAACAAACTAGCGAGTCCTTGGCTCTAAACATATACATCGATAATTTTGCCTGCATGAATGAATACAATATCATTTTCGTAAATTGTATATAGCAAAGACTTTGTTTCTCTGACACCCTTTCCTTCCCCGCCGGGTGGTAGAAACTTATGCCACAATACTGTCACGTATTGGACAGCACTCATTCATAGAAACGCCTGCGAGATCTTCCAGCCTTGCCCCAATTTAACGCAACGTTTGTGAAGTTGAATGGCGGGGATTTCGAATAATCAGTTCGAAATTCCCGACAATTATGTTCATCAACTTTCTTTGACATGAAATTCAAGATTTGTATGACTGCATATTTTAACAATGAGAATGTGGCCCATTCCCACCTACCAGCTAGGCGACAGGTTACTTCAGCATGTTACACGAACAGAACATGACTGACTGTCGAATACAAGTATGGAATTGGTGAGTGTTGTAATTCTCAGTCGAGTCTCCTTTGATCATCACCGAAGAGGCATTAGTTCCGTTACCACCACAGCGAGTGGTCAAGGACAGGTCAAAACGTATAGGCCTACATCGTCTTATAATATTTGCTGAGAGGTGGGTCTTAGTATCTTACATGATTTTGGCAACATATTAGCAAAATCAAAGCTGGAGACGACAGCCCCAAGTTTCCTCTCGTGTCATATTTTGTTTCCTGTCTGCTGAGTTTGCCTCATTCCAGTGCAGCTGCTGAGAGAATTTTCTCTGCTGTAAATATCAGAAGACAAAGCACAGAAACAGATTGTCTACCAAGACATTGATAGGACTGTTGCATTCAAAACAGCATTTAAGAAAGGAAACTTGCAGCATCTTTAATCCAGATATCAATCTCCTTAAAAGGATGAATTCTGATACATATATCAAGATGAAAGTGACTGAACAGATTTGCATCTAATTTCCCATTAAATGAAAGTAATGCATATATACATATACGAGGTATTGCTTGTGAACTGACTAATGAATTAAACCTAGTTTGACCTACTGATCAGTGAACTTTGAGTATTGTCCAATAGGATTTCACAATCGTAACTTTGAATACTATTAGTGATGGAGTACCTGCAAGTATGATATGTTTTCCCATGGCGGGCATGTGCCAAGTGAGTGTGCCGGTTGGAGAGAGCAACCCAGTCAGTCTGTATCTGAGGACGCATTAAACCACATGTCCCCACCATTGTGTGTCTCTTGTCCTACCTTGACATCTAATATGGCGCAGTGATTCTCAAGGACCAACGTGACCCTCACCATGCCCTTCCAGCACCGCTCAGTGCAGTCCACCCCAAGGGCCGCACGCCCCGTCGTCCCCCGTGGGCTCTTCCCTGCCCTGCAAGAAGCCAGGCAAGCCATGGCGGCACAGCAGCAAATGATCAACGTTCTCCGTGACCCCGCGTCTGCAGCCCCGGAGAAGTGTGAAATTGAGCTGAAGCCCACCGCATTTAGGTCCTGGAGGAGGTCATTGGAATGCTGGATCGAACTGTGCAGACTACCGCCCCACGAGGTCGTCCACCACATTAGGCTATACTGCACACCCCCTCTACAATGGGCGCTGGATGCCAGATTCACCTCACAGGAATGGAGTAACCTCACCGCTACGGAAGCCATGGATTTTATTCGCGATATTGTATTGCGATCTACAAACCGTGCTGTGTTATGGTCAGAGTTTTTTAATACGGTACAAGGCTCAGGAGAAAGTGTCAGTGAATATTTTTTAAAGTGTTCTCAAAAGGCCACCGATTGCAATTTCCAGTGCCCTCAGTGTCAGTGTAATCTGGCTGAATATATGTTATTACCTAAGTTAATGGTGGGCCTAAGTGATGAGGCTATGCGTCGCCATGTATACCAGTGTAGCAATGACATCAATAGTGTTAGTGCCCTTAGGGCCAGGTGCTGTGCCTACGAGGCGGCCCGCGTTGACGCCGCTGCGCGCCAATGCAACTGGAGCGAATCCGCTTGTGCGGCTGGCAACGAGACACCCGAGGCAGATCATCCGAGTGCAACCGTCACTGGCACAGGTAGGGGTCCCCCACCACATCCCTGCGGGAACTGCGGTGGGCGCCATGCCTCTGGCAGAGCTTCATGCCCCGCTAAATCCGCTGTATGCAACGGGTGCCACAAGCAGGGCCACTACTACAGATGCTGCAGAAAGTCACAGGCAAAATCGACAGGATCTCCGTCAGACGAGTCTAGTGCTACGTCTAGCGCTGTGCTTGTTGCGGGCGCCAACCTTGCCCGCCATCCAGTAGTGGAGGTGACAGTCGTTCACAACGACACTGGAGTACGAGTGCCGGTCACCGCTGTGGCGAACACCGGGGCACAGGTATGTGTGTTGGGGCCCTCCTTGCTATCGCACCTCCAAGTCCGCCCAGCAGCCCTTACACCCCGGGCTGGCTTGCGGAATGTGGCAAACCTTCCCCTGAAGTGCCTTGGATCTGCCGTGTGCCATGTCACCCTGCAAGGTCGCACCACGGAGCAGGACGTGTACTTCGTGCAGTCGGCAAAGCACCTCTTCCTGTTGCTGGACGCTTGCAGGGACTTAACGCTGGTACCCAAGGAGTTCCCCCATCCCTCCCCCGCAGTGGCACACGGGAGCCTGTTCGATAGCACAGCCAGACGGGCCGCCCAGGTACCACCCCGACCCGCCGAGGTGCCCCTGCCACCCCAGGAGGAACATGTGGCCAGGTTGGAAGCCTGGCTCCTGCAACATTTCACTACGACGACATTCAACACAGCCAGGAAGCCACTGCCAGTGATGCAGGGGAAACCGCGCCATATCCACCTGCTCCCAGGAACTACGCCTTACGCATGCTATACCCCAGCATCAGTGCCAAAACAATGGGAAGAGGAAGTGAAGGCCCAGCTCGAAGAAGATGTCGCCCGTGGCGTCTTAGAACCGGTACCTGCCGGGCAGCCAACCGAATGGTGCGCCCGTATGGTGGTCGTCGCCAAGAAGTCAGGACAGCCACGCCGTACAGTCGACTACCAGTGCCTCAACGCATCTTGCCTACGGGAGACACACCACACCCCCGCCCCATTCGATATGGTGTCCGGGGTACCTAAGCACACATTCAAGACCATGGCGGACGCGCACTGGGGATACCACCAAGTGGAGTTAGACGAAGAAAGTCGCGATCTAACCACATTCATTACCCCCTGGGGGAGATTTCGTTACCGTCGTACACCCATGGGGCACTGCTCTGCCGGCGATGCGTATACTCGACGATTCGACGACGCCATCCAGGACATCCAGAGGAAATATAAGTGCGTAGACGACACCCTACTCTACGACGACCGCATTGAAGGGGCCTTCTGGCATGCCTACGACTTCCTCGAAACATGCGCAGCCAAGGGTGTTACCCTTAAGCCGGAGAAATTCCAATTCACAGGAAGGGAAGTAGACTTCGTGGGCTTCAACCTGGGCTGGGAGGCCTACAAGCCAACAGAGGAACGTTTGGCGGACATCAAGAACTTCACGATGCCACGTCAGCCCTCTATCACCGACATAAGGAATTGGTACGGATTCGTCAACCAGCTGGCGCCCTTCCTCGCAACAGCCCCCATCATGAACCCATTAAGGGAGCTCCTCAAAAAACCAACCGGGAAGGCAGTGTACTGGTTCGAGGCACTCCGCATCAAATTTCATCACGCTCAAGATATGATCTGCCAATTAGCAAAGGACGGACTGGCCTACTACGACAAGAGCCGCCCCACAGCAGCGATCACCGACTGGAGCAAAGAAGGCATAGGGTTTGTAATCCTTCAACGGTATTGCTCATGCAGCTCCGCCAATACCCCCTTTTGCTGCACTATGCGGCAGCCACCATCTCACCGTCGCCGAAGCTGGCTACGCTGCCGTGGAGGGGGAGGCCCTTGCAGTAGCCTGGTGTCTCCAGAAGGCGAGGCTGTTCTTGCTGGGGTGCCCCAACCTCACCGTTGTGACGGGCCACCGCTCGTTAACCAAGTTACTGGGGGATCGGGCCCTCGTTGAAATCTCCAACCCCCGCCTCTTCAGGCTGAAGGAGAGAACTCTGTATTACTGATTCAGGGTCAAGTACCTGCCGGGGAAGCGTAACAGCGCGGCGGACTTCCTGTCCCGATACCCCGCCTTACAAGCCGATCCCAGCGCCCACGACATGGACCTCGATGAAGACCTCACTGACGCCATGGCGGCCGCCGTCTTGGCAGCAGTAGAGCACGACAGCTGTGTCGTGGACGAGGCGAGAGTTAGGCACGCCGCTGTCAGCGACCCCGTGTACCAGCTGCACATGGCCAGGGTCCTGGCCGGGGACTGGGCCGACAGGAAGTCCCTGGAAGTTGCATGCCTTCTGCCCTTCTACAGTGTCAGGGAGAGGCTGGCCGTTATCCAAGACTTGGTGACATACACGTTCGAACAGGGCAACTTCCGTCTAGTTATCCCGGAGCCTCTCCGTCAGCAGGTGGCTGCCAACCTACACGTGGGGCACCAAGGCCTGGACTCGATGCAACGACGAGCGCGCCAGACGGTGTACTGGCCTGGACTCGAGGGGGACCTGCAGTATCACCGATCCTCGTGTGAAGAATGCGACGTACACGCACCATCCCAGGCCGCGGAGGAACTCATCATCACGCCGCCCCCAGAGTACCCCTTCCAGATGACGGTAGCAGATATGTTCCAGCACGACGGACACTCGTACATGGCCTACGCAGACAGGCTCACAGGATGGCTGGAGCTGGCCCACTTCCCCCACGGAACCTCCTCCTCCCACATCAAGACCCAGCTACGTCGCTACTTCACCAGGTGGGGGGCCCCGGAGCAAATCTCCACGGACAGTGGCACCAATCTGGCAAGCGAGGAAATGGGGGAATTTTTCAAGTTATGGGGCGTGTCCGTGCTTCTATTATCCGCCCAGTATCCGCAGTCCAATGGCAGAGCAGAGGCCGCAGTCAAGATCGAGAAGCGGATAATAATGGCGAACACGGGCAGCGGCGGCACCCTCGACACGGACAAGTACTCTATGGCTATGTTGCAGTACCTCAACACCCCCCTCCGCGGAATAAATAAGTCACCCGCCCAGATGGCAGCGGCAGACAGCTCCGAGACGGCGTACCTACGGCCCGCTGGCACCTCACGGTAGACAAACACTGGGGGGCAACCTTACAGATGGCTGACAGTGGTGCCGCCCTCACCGGGAACGGACCATCCAGAAAGCTTCCAGCTATCAACCCGGGGTCCCAAGTGCGAGTGCAAAATCAGGCCACTAAGCTGTGGGACCGTACCGGTACCATGGCGGAAATGCTCCCATACCGACAATACCTAGTCAAACTGGATAGCAGCGGGCAACTCCGTAACAGGAAGCACCTGCGTCTCACATCATCGGGGCCCCAGCCTGGGCGGGCCACACCTGCTACGCATCCAGTCATGCCCACGCCAGAGTAGCTACTAGGCAGTCACCCTACGCCCAGCCCACAAGCAGTACGGGAGCCACGCCCATCACGGCGCACGAGAAGGCCTGCGTGGATGGATGACTACATGTGATCATCGTACATTACAGCGGCACCTGCGTATTTTTTTTTTATTGCCTTTGCTTCTCATATTATTCTATGAACATGTATTACCTGCACATTGTGTTTTGCATTACTGACAGCTATGTACCTGTCTTCCTATTCTCGCACATGCACCCAATTTAATCCATGTATATCCATGCATGTAGTGTAGTTGGAAAAGTGTATGGTAGAATACTGATTAATAGGATTAAGGATAAAACAGAGAATGCAATCTTGGAAGTACAGGGTGGTTTTAGAAGAGGTAGGGGTTGTATGAATCAGATTTTTACAGTTAGGCAGATATGCGAGAAATATTTAGCAAAAGGTAAGGAGGTGTATGTTGCGTTTATGGATCTGGAGAAAGCATATGATAGAGTTGATAGGGAAGCAATGTGGAATGTGATGAGGTTATATGGAGTTGGTGGAAGGTTGTTGCAAGCAGTGAAAAGTTTCTACACAGGTAGTAAAGCATGTGTTAGAATAGGAAATGAGGTGAGCGATTGGTTTCCGGTGAGAGTGGGGCTGAGACAGGGATGTGTGATGTCGCCGTGGTTGTTTAACTTGTATGTTGATGGAGTGGTGAGAGAGGTGAATGCTAGAGTGCTTGGACGAGGATTAAAACTGGTAGGCGAGAATGATCACGAATGGGAGGTAAATCAGTTGTTGTTTGCGGATGATACTGTACTGGTAGCAGACACAGAAGAGAAGCTTGACCGACTAGTGACAGAATTTGGAAGGGTGTGTGAGAGAAGGAAGTTGAGAGTTAATGTGGGTAAGAGTAAGGTTATGAGATGTACGAGAAGGGAAGGTGGTGCAAGGTTGAATGTCATGTTGAATGGAGAGTTACTTGAGGAGGTGGATCAGTTTAAGTACTTGGGGTCTGTTGTTGCAGCAAATGGTGGAGTGGAAGCAGATGTACGTCAGAGAGTGAATGAAGGTTGCAAAGTGTTGGGGGCAGTTAAGGGAGTAGTAAAAAATAGAGGATTGGGCATGAATGTAAAGAGAGTTCTATATGAGAAAGTGATTGTACCAACTGTGATGTATGGATCGGAGTTGTGGGGAATGAAAGTGATGGAGAGACAGAAATTGAATGTGTTTGAGATGAAGTGTCTGAGGAGTATGGCTGGTGTATCTCGAGTAGATAGGGTTAGGAACGAAGTGGTGAGGGTGAGAACGGGTGTAAGAAATGAGTTAGCGGCTAGAGTGGATATGAATGTGTTGAGGTGGTTTGGCCATGTTGAGAGAATGGAAAATAGCTGTCTGCTAAAGAAGGTGATGAATGCAAGAGTTGATGGGAGAAGTACAAGAGGAAGGCCAAGGTTTGGGTGGATGGATGGTGTGAAGAAAGCTCTGGGTGATAGGAGGATAGATGTGAGAGAGGCAAGAGAGCGTGCTAGAAATAGGAATGAATGGCGAGCGATTGTGACGCAGTTCCGGTAGGCCCTGCTGCTTCCTCCGGTGCCTTAGATGACCGCGGAGGTAGCAGCAGTAGGGGACTCAGCAGTATGAAGCTTCATCTGTGGTGGAAATGTGGGAGGTTGGGCTGTGGCACCCTAGCAGTACCAGCTGAACTCGGCTGAGTCCCTGGTTAGGCTGGAGGAACGTAGAGAGTAGAGGTCCCCTTTTTGTTTTGTTTCTTGTTGTTGTCGGCTACCCCCCAAAATTGGGGGAAGTGCCTTTGGTATATGTATGTATATCCATGCATTATTTTTTATCATTGCCTCTCCATGTATACCCATGTATTAATCTTGGGGGGGGGGATGATGGAGTACCTGCAAGTATGATATGTTTTCCCATGGCGGGCAGGCACCAAGTGAGTGAGCCGGTTGGAGAGAGCAACCCAGTCAGTCTGTATCTGAGGACGCATTAAACCACATGTCCCCACCATCGTGTGTCTCTTGTCCTACCTTGACATCTAATAATTAATGTGTGTCATTTTTATATAGAATAATTTCATAATCGATTTCAAAACCAAAATATTTTGTGAGTTTGAGTAATCTTTCTTTCTTAAATGTTTCGAAAGAGTTTTTTGTTCCGTTAATTGAATCAATCATTTAGTTAAAATTCATTGGATTTCTTAATTTAGCTAAACCTAAATTAATTGAGTTGAACGTTCTGCATGCATTAATTCACTATTGTAAAATCAAGATTCAAGTTAGTAAAATAAAAGTATTTAGGTTATTGTGTTTTTCTATTTATATTAAATGTTTTCATAGTATTTTTTTTTATCTCAAAATCTATTAGCCTACCTAATAATTTGGTAAATTTACATGGAGTGTTGCTGAAAAATGTTTTAAGCCATGGTCAGTCAACATGTGCGATATAGATTGAAGCTACCAGAGGTGCATCCATATAAAGTCAATCTTAATTGTAATTCCATACGTTGTGCAATGGACTTCCCTTGATTTACGTCTCCTTTCAATAAAATTCTCCTACAAGATTTCTAAAACATTAAATGTCCCATATAAAACTGTTGAAGGGGTAAGTAATGCACCTTTTTAAGTGTATTGTTATTGTACATAATCAGAATATATAGCCTCCAGATTATATGTAAGTGTTCTTTCTAAGATAATAAGGTATATAATTTCCCTTACCCATTGATTATAAGAATTATTGGGAAATGGGGAATATTTTAAGGTTTTTGGGGAAATTTTGACACGATTTTCGGGGAATTCTAGGCAAACCGATCTGGCAACATTGGCACCTGGCCCTAGGGTAAAAGAATAAATGGATATTGTGTATGATTATTGCATTTTTCATTATTGACCGTGTTAATCATGAGGCCCTTGTCATTATTATTATTATTATCACTAGCTAAGGTACAACCCCAATTGGAAAAGTAAGATGCTATATGCCCAAGGGCTCCAATAGGGAAAATTAGCCCAGTGAGGAAAGGAAAAAACGGATTTTGAGCGAAGCGAAAAAATCTATTTTTGGGTGAGATAGCCATGACGTCCTGATGGAAGGTTCCTTCAGCAGTTTCCTAAGGGTATATATGACTACAGTAGATATTCCCAGAGAATTAAACTAAAGGTTTCACAGAATTCTAACTTCTGGCGCGAGTACCCATAAGGTTTCCCTTTAGGATATCGTACATACTAACAGGGGACGTATGCTTGACAAGCCACATAGCAATCTGCACCCCATATACCCCATATAGTATTTACACTTCGAGGGGGAAGAGTGGTGGCAATTATGGGAGGAGCCGTTCTAGAACTCTCCTCCTGCGCTATTGTTATGGTACCTATCGATGTAAACAAACAGCTGCCATATTGGCCAATGCTACATCCGCCCGCGCCAACTCCATTCCACCCAGCGCATCGGCCAGCCTCCACGATACAATAAGAAAGGGAGGGGCTTGCCAGGTCAGAATAGAGAGTTTCGGGCGGGTCCATCAGGACGTCATGGCTATCTCACCCAAAAATAGATTTTTCGCTTCGCTCAAAATCCGTTTTTTGGGCTCAAGCCATGACGTACTGATGGAAGTGTACCAGAGAATTAGTGTATCGTGGTTGTATTTCCCAATTCAGTAGTACCTTTGACTTCCAAATAATATTCCTTTGGTCTGATGACCATAGAGACTGTGACATCTCCGTTACATGCCACTCCCAATGGCATAATCTTCCTGCCCCCCTGGCAGGGAAGTCCTAATTGGACGTAGGAAGATCTTGAAGTCACCTGTGGGAGAGGACTCAGCTTTGGACGAGGGACTTGCCGGTCTCATAGACAAGTCCTGAGCGATAAGTACTTTTTGTGGGAAAAGAATTATCACATTTCTTAGGTTAGTATCTCTACCAGGAGCAGTAAAATGACAGAATTAGGATAATTCAAACACTAAAACAGTAGTATATTTGGATATAGTAGGGCGAAATGAGACACATTTATTAGCGAAAATTCCAATTTATTTGGGAGAATTACGCAACGAGAATGAAATAATATGACAACTTATTTGCATAAAAATATCCGGATACAGACATAGGCTGGAGATTGTCAAAGACGAAGGTGTGAAATCTGAAAAGAAGGTCTTGCCACAACACACGTACGTTCCGGTGGAACTGTTAAGTCTTTGACATCTGAAAAGCACTTCATGTCCAATAAACATGTGGTACACGTGTACAAGTCTATGTCACTTCTCCAAAAGGAGGAACAGTCTCTAGTGACACTGAGTGGCACTTAAAACACTATGTATTGCACAAGGGTCAACACAGGCACCCGTTGAGTTAGTGTCACGAATAACTCACTGTCCTTCGCAGCGTTAAGCAGCAGGTTTTAGTACACTACCTGCGGTTACTATATACCGTTTGAGTTCTTGCACCTGCTTCGCATAGTGTTTGAAGAACACTTTTGAGGATTTCCAGCCTGTGAAGGATCGGAGGCTCCCGAAATCCATACTCTGGAAAAAAATTAAGGGAAGAGGCGACTTTTCTAAGATCATGACCAGCTGGTGTACTGTCAGGATCTGCTCTGCAAATAAAATAGGTGATCTTCACCTGTAATTGTTTGAGTGACAAATCGCTTCCCGACGTTTCGCCTTTAAAGAGTTGTCCTCCGCCAAAGTCTGAAGTTCTACGAAGATAGACCTTAAGACTCTCTACTGGGCATAGAGAGACATCTTCCTTCAGAGGGCAGATTCTCAAGGGGCTCCATCTCTTTGTTGGGAGCTCATTCTTTGCCAGAAACATTGGGTTAGGGAAGAGGGTAAGTTCCCCTGTCTCGGTGAACTGTATCTGGCCCTCCTCTCTAGATAAGGCCACGATTCCACTGACCCGTACTCCCGAGGCGAGAGAGAAAAGGAAAATCCCTTTTTGGGTCGGGTCTTTCAGAGGGCAAGATTCATTGTCCAGGCTAGAGGCAAATTGAAGTACCTTGTCGAGAGACAAGGAGATAGGTCTCGGTGGGGGTGCTGGACGGAGTCTAGCACTTACTTTAGGAATTTTGTTAAAGATTTCGTTGGACAGATCAACCTGGAAGGCATAGAGCAATGGTCTTGTCAAGGCCGATTTACAAGTGGAAATCGTGTTGGCTGCTAGGCCTTGTCCATGAAGGTGAATGAAGAAGGACATACAAAAATCCATAGAGATTTCTGAAGGATTCTTCGCCTTGACAAAGGACACCCACTTCTTCCAGGAAGACTCGTATTGCCTTCTGGTAGACTTTGTTTTGGATTCCTCTAGGAAGTCTAAGCTCTTCTTCGATATACCAAATCTTTTCTTCACAGCTAGTGAGAGAAAATCATGAAATGAAGGTCTCGGGTTTTCCTTAATGAAGCAAAGGCAGTCGACTTCTGGACCTGCTGGGAGAGAACTGGGTCCGGCAGGGGGATCAGTTTGGGTTTCAGTTCCAGGATGAGAGGGAACCAATTGCTCCTCGGCCATTTGGGAGCCACTAGGGCTGCCATTCCCTTGAAGGTTCTCAGCTTGGTGAGGACTTTCAGCAGAAGGTTGGTTGGAGGGAACAGGTAAATCTTGTTCCACCTGCTCCAGTCCAGGGACATGGCGTCCACCGCTTCCGCCTTGGGGTCCTCGTATGGGGTCATATAAAGAGGAAGTTGGTTGTTGTCGCTCGTCGCGAAGAGGTCGATTTGCAGTTCCGGGACTTAATGGGAGATGAAGGAGAATGATCTTGCGTCTAGGGACCATTCCGACTCTATGGGGCTTGTCCGTGATAGAGCGTCCGCCGTCACATTGCGGAATCCTTGTAAGTGAACTGCCAAGAGGTGCCATCTCTTCCTGTCTGCAAGGCGGAAGATCGGTAATACCACCCGGTTGAGATGGAGTGATCGTAAGCCCTGACGGTTGAGACATCTGACCACCACAGCGCTGTCCAGGGTGAGGTGGATGTGGATCGAAGGACGAAGGGACAGTTTCTTCAAGGTGAGAAAAACCGCTATGGCCACCAAGATGTTGATGTGGAACTTCCTGAATAGGGGAGACCACGTTCCTTGAACTTGACGTTGGTGGGAGTGACCCCCCCACCCTTCCAGTGAGGCATCCGTGTGGATGGTGATCGACGGAGATGGTGGTTGGAGAGGAACGGATCTTCTTAGGTTCTTTGTCTCCAACCAGAGTTTTAGGAGTGAGCAAAGCCTGGTTGGTAGGGGTCTCTTGAGATCTCTTCGAGCGATGAATGCGTTTCGTCTCCAGACTCCCGATGCATCCTTTAGCTGTGCTTTTAGCACTGGGTCTGTCACTGAGGCGAACTGTTGTTGTCTTGAGATCCATTTGGATTTTAGAAGTTTCTTGACAGATCCCACTATTTCCTTCCTTTTCTTCAGAGGGAGGGAAAGACGGTGTGACTGAAGATCCCAGTGGATTCCCAGCCACTGGAACTTCTGAGCTGGAGACAGTCGAGACTTTCTGGTGTTGATTTTGAAGCCCAGATGTTCCAGGAACTGGGTCACCTTTTTGCAGGCACGCAAGCATTCTTCTGCCGATGCCGCCCAGATCAGCCAATTGTCCATGTAGGCCATCACCTGGACGTCTTGAAGACGTAGCTGTTGGATGATCGTGTCTGCAAGCTTCGTGAAGATTCTTGGGGCCAGATTGAGGCTGAAGGGCATGGCCCTGAAGGCGTATTGTCTCAATCCTAGGTAGGAGGAAGCTTGATGATTCATTGGGACGTGCCAGTAGGCATCCACCAGGTCTATGGAGACTGTGTAAGTCTTGTGAGGCAGTATGGCCCTTATTTGTTGAAGGGTCAGCATCTTGAACTTGTTGTTCACAATGAACTTGTTGAGAGGGGATAAGTCCAGAATGACTCTGAGTTTGTCTGAGTCCTTCTTGGGAATGCAGAATAGCCTTCCCTAGAACCTGATGGACTTTACTCTCTTGATCACCTTCTTGTCCAAGAGATCTCGAACATAATCTTCCAGAAGGCGGGTTGATCGTTGGAAGAAATGATGAGAGACCGGTGGAAGTGATGTCCAGTTCCACCCCACTCCTTTCTTGACGATGCTGTAGGCCCAAGGATCGAAGGTCCAGCGATCCTGGAAGTGGCGGAGTCTTCCTCCCACCGGAAGCACTTCATTGCTTCTGGTTTCCCGAGGGCTCACCACCTCGGCCGCCTGCTCCTCTACCTCCTCTCCCTCTGGAAGGACGTCGAGAGGAGTCATTGCCGGAGCCTCTACTCCTGGGGCGAAAGGTAGTGGTCTGCCTTTCGTAGGCTGGGGTGAAGACTGGTGATTGGGACACCACCGGCTGAGGGACCAGTTGAAAGGTCTGTTGTGGCTGAGCCACAACTTAAGGAGTAGAGGGAGCCGGAAACTGGCGTTTAGCTTGACTCTGTTGGGGGCGTGACTTGTTGGATTTCTTCTTAGGCTGGGGGCCCTCATCCTGAGAACACTTCCTTTTGCGTGACAAGCCCCACTTATCGAGAAGGTTCCTGTTCTCAGTGGAGGCTCTGTCCACAATCTCCTTCACCAGATCCACGGGAAAGAGATATTTGCCCCAGATGTTCGAGGCGATCAGTCTCCGGGGTTCGTGTCTGATGGTCGCGTTTGCAAACACGAACTCTCTACATGCCCTTCGAGCCTTGATGAAGCTATATAGGTCCTTCAGCAAGGTGGCGAGGTGGGTTTTCGCGAGGACCACGTAGATGGTGGGGACCCGAGCATCGGAAGACATTGTCTCCAGGACCACCTGATTAGACAGGGAGGCAGCCAGCCTCTCTTTAGTGTCCAATTCTCAACGGAGGAGGTAATCTGTGAGCTTGGGAAGGTCCTCATTGAATTGACGTCCGGCGACGTCGGGTTCCAGCTTCCCAACCGAGAAAGTTAGCTGGATGTCCTTCCAGCTCTTATCGTCTGGGGGAAAGGCTAGGGAGAGAGGCCTACATTCCTACAATGTAGGGTAAGGTTTGTTCTCCTCCACCGCCTTTAACACAGCAGACAAGGCCTTTTCAGCAAAGGGGAAGACCATGGTGGGGGAAGCAAGAAATGACGGGTGTTTTTTGCTTAGGGCTGGCACCTTTGAATTGGTGTAGCCCCTGCTCTTGAGGCAGTTGGCCAGCAGAGCCTGAACCTTGGCATGCTCTAGCTCGATTACCTCCTTCGGCTCGGTCTCCTCCTTGGAGGATGGCTCAGACTTTAGATGGACGAAGAAGTCCGGATAGGCCTTGAAGCTAGGGTAGAATTTCACCTCTTCAAGGGGGACGGCACCTAGCTTAGCATTAATCACAATGCGTCCGGTAGTGATTGGCATAAACTTTGCATGCCACCAAGGGTTCGTCACTGAGCATTCGGGGAGATCCTTGACGGAGATTTCCTTGGGCGCCTTTTTCAGGCCCGGTATCTCCTTCTTGATATTTTCTTGCACCTGGCGGAGTCTTTCGTCCAGGAATGCCATCAAGACCTGGAGGGTATCCTGGGAACCCACTGGGGCGGGTACCGGGGTGGACGACGTAGAGGGAATTGGCTCCGAGATCGCAATGGAAGCCGCAGAGGGTGTACGGGCAATCTCGCCCTCAGAATCCGAGGGCTTCACAAGGTCCTCTTCCTCCTCCTGACCCCCTTCCATGAGGGTCCTCTCGGTATCGTCGGAGACCTCCGACATCTTCTCTACCTCGTCAATGTGGCACTTATCAAGGGCGGTCGAGACATCCGGTTCGACCGGTAGTTGGACTAATGGGATCTCGTCCTTGGGGATGACGGCATCCGCAGATGCTTTTGGGAAGAGCATGGCTCATCCTCTTGCTTGGGATATAGGGCCCCGTGGCGTTCTTTTGGAACCCGCACATCCACTTGCGCAGGGTGTCTCGGGCCTTGTCCCTAACCTCCGTGGATGGAGGGTTGTCGAACGCCTCATCCAGAAGTTTCTTGCACACGGTGCAGACCTGCGGGTCCCAATAGGGAAGGTGCCCTTTTAAGGTTGAGCAGCCGGCGTGGGATCGGCATGCCCGGTGACCATAAAAGTCCGGGCAACGAACGTTGCAGAAGGTGCTCTCACACTTTACTAGCTCCTCCTGTAAAAGAAAGAGGCTATGAGTACATGAAGTCAATACAAAAACTGACTTAATTTAATCTTAGATTAGAACTAAGTTTAATTATTTATAATATAAGATTCCATGTATAAGCTTAGGATAGTTAAGCTAGAAAGGAAGGTAGGGAAGACACATACCCGTGCATCCCGCCCAGTCCATTGCTGTGACCTCTCATCGTAACTGATTCCCGAGGGCTGAGTATGTCCCGGGAGGAAGGAGAACATTCATGGGGGATGAGCCAAGCTTAGTCTCCCTACAAAGAACCAGGGACGATGGGAGGGGAAAACCGAGTTCATTCAGTTAATGAGAAGGAGGGGTATGCGAACCCCCCTTCTATAGGATAGGTCCCGGCAAAGGACCGCACATGGATGCACGGAATATACTGGAAAATTAATTACTGTACAACTATACACAATAGTTTTTTAGTTAAAGGTATCTCAATACCATAAGAGTACTGGCTATTATCTATAGCTGCACAATAATCGCTGCCAGCACCGGCCGGCATGGGTAAGGAGTGACTGTCCACTATAATGTACCTGAGTGTTGCCGGCAGCCCGGCAGCATGCCAGCATGCCGGGGGCTCGACCGTCGCCGGCGGAACTCCATCAGAAAGGAACCCTTCTAAGCCAGCAGTCTAAATGGCAAGGAGAGAGGGTGACGCTATAGGGTGATGGCAGATCGCCGGTGTGCCGGCGGCTCCGACAGCCGGCAGGCAACCGGCAGCGGCATAGAATACTGACGAGACAATGGTACTGGTAGTGGGTGGGCGGCGGCGAGCCGGCGGCCTTCTCCCACCCCCGGCGAAAAGTCGGCAGTCATATACACACTGTCTGCTTTCAATGAGACAGGTAGGAAGTTAGGGTTACTGCCGGCAGGCGCCAGGAGAGGGGGCGGCAGTGGAACGGCACTGACAGAGAGAAAGATAGGAGGTGGAAGGGGGAAGGGATAACTCAGTACCCAAACCTTTCCGCCTCCGGAAGGAGTGTTCAAATGAAAGGAGGGGATGAGGTCTTTCATCCGGCGGCAAGGACTCCGCCGGCGGAACGTTGCCGGCGGTGGCTAGGTTGCCGGCGGTGGCCCAAGGGAGGGCCGAGAAACACTCAAAAGGGGGAGGTCCTCCGCCGGCAGACCGACCAGCAATGGCAACCCCATAGATCGACTATAGAGGGAAGTGTAGCAGAACGGACAGGCCGACGAGGGGACCGTGCCGGGCCTACATGTTGCCGGCACACAGCGGGGATGTAGGCTGGCAGAAACAGGGGTGTGATGGCAACCCAACACAAAGGGATAGAGGGAGGGGGGCGTGTTGAGAGAGTCCCAGAGGGAGGGGGAATGCAGAAGGGGCCGAAGTCCCCTATTGCAAACCCAAAGGAAGGGGATTCTGATCAGGGCTAGCCTGACTAGGCTGGAAGAGTACATTCCCCAGCCTAGGGTAGGATAGCCCTGAATAGGTACAGCACTGGTGTCCTGTCCTGAACTATAATGAAGCAGAATCCCCATTGTCTGCCTAACCTAAGCTAGGAGAACCTGTCTCCCAGGCCAGGAAAGGCAGGGTAAGGGCAAGTCGTTTGGCCACAGGGAGGAGGGGTCGTAACCCAACCAAGTGTGGACTAGGGGCAGGGCTAAGCCCTCCACCTTCGTTAAAGGGACCAGAAGGGGAGTACATTCCCCTAAAGGAGGGATGGAGGTGAACGACTGATACTCTGAGGGTCTGTCCCCAACTCAAGGCGCACATCGATGGCCAGGAGAAGGGGCAGAAGGGTCCTAGCCTAACCTAAACGACAGTATTGAGGATAGGGAGGCTAGGGTGTAGCCTAGTCTACCACGGAGGGAGGATATTACCTAGATAGGTAACCTGTAGGGGGGGATGAGGAAGCATTAGGAGCCCTAGCATAGGTTAGGTGCCAGGGAGACGACTACCAATATCGCAACCCCTATATACTTCCCCAAAGGCGAAAAAATCATGTATGCAATCACTGAGTCTTGTATGTATAATGCCTGAATCTTCATTTCACTTATAACACTAGGAACACTATCATATCATGCAAAAAGTAAACATGAACACTTAGGCATCTTGCTTAGGGGCTAGGCCAGTAGGCTAGCTTAGGGTTCGGCTAACATGATCGCCGATGGCGAATACTAACAGCACAATACGACTAATTCCTAGCAATGAAGACTAACTAATATAATCATCAGTTAACGGACCGGGAACGTTGCTCAGGCTAACTAAATAAAGCATGCTTGGCGAGCAACAGCGTCTCAACATGACGCATCCGGTGAAGGCACAGCTCCGCCACAAAACACGAGATTTAAGGAAAAATAATCGTTACTTTAGGGCTGGAGCTTATTTAAACAATACAAGAATATGGTACTCAACTTTCCAGAGGAAGGCGAGGCCGAAGGTTGAGACATGATGCAGAAATTACGCAAAAACTTGTAAAACACAACTGCTAGGAAAGCGCCACAGAAGTGGAATGGAGTTGGCGTGGGCGGATGTAGCATCGGCCAATATGGCGGCCGTTTGTTTACATCAATAGGTACCATAACGATAGCGCAGGAGGAGAGTTTTAGAACGGCTCCTCCCATAATTGCCACCACTCTTGCCCGTCAAAGTGTAAACACTATATGGGGTGCAGATTTCTATGTGGCGTGTCAAGCATACGTCCCCTGTTAGTATATACGATATCCTAAAGGGAAACCTTATGGGTACTCGCGCCAGAAGTTAGAATTCTGTGAAACCTTTAGTTTAATTCTCTGGGAATATCTACTGTAGTCATATATACCCTTAGGAAGCTGCTGAAGGAACCTTCCATCAGCACGTCATGGTTTGAGCCCAAAAATAACATATTTAAGAACAACACCACGGTTGCCATTTCGTGGGAAATTTCCACAAAAACTTGGGAGAAGTGGCCTTTTGTGGGAGGAATTTTTAAAAACTACTGTAGTTTTAAGGGATTTCATATGGGAATTTTACTTGTCTGTGGGATTGTTTTGTGGGAGATATCAAAGTATAATTAAATTATTAGTATCACACTACTATATATATGTTGTAAGGACAGTGAGACAAGCGTCACCAAGATCAACTGATACTTTATTTGAATGCGCAAGGAAATACATTACAAGGTGCGGACGGAAACGTAGGATTACGATGGCCCCAAGTCAGATTGAAGTGCCCGCCAAAATATATGTTTTCTTACACTTACAAATATATGAGTTATGGGTTAACAAAAACATGTCATGAAACGATACATATATCAAAATGTAGCTCTGGTAGAGCGGAATATATATACATAGGACACCACAGTGTGGCGAAGAGAGAATTTAAATAAATAAGTAGTTTGTCGATTTTCTGGACGACGAAGGGATCGGTGTCCTTACAAGTACTCCCCCCCCCCCAAGACATCGGGCGGCGTAGAGGGCCGATGATTAATCTTCGTATCTCTTCGGGCGTCGGAGGGTTCCTCTTGTTTTTGAACGGAGGGGCGCGCTGGCAGTCAGTGTAAGGATCTCTTCCTCTTGATGTCGTTTGATGATTTTTCCTTCGTTGGGCGGCTTGTTTTGTGGCGGAACTCTGGGTCTGCCAGGTCCAGCGGAGGCGGTGTCGCCTCCTTCGAGAAACGCTGGTTTCACGGGGTCTATTGAGACCCAGTCCTCTTGGCCATGGACGTCGAGAAGGAAGGCTTTCGTTGTCTTTTTAATAACCCGGTAGGGACCTTGATAAGGTCTAGTCAGTGGTTGTCGATGAGCGTCGACACGGACGAAAACGTACTTGCAGTCATCCAGGCTTTTTGGCTTGAAGTGCTTGGTTCTGTCCTGGTAAGTTTTGAGACACGGCCTGAACTTCCTGGCGATGTCCCTTAGGTGATCCAGCTGCGTGTCGTCGGTTGATGAGGGAAAGAATTCGCCAGGAACTGCGAGCGCTTCCCCGTAAACTTTTTCGGCGGGCGAAGGTTCGCCGTCTGCGCGAGGGGCGGTGCGAAGGCCGAGGAGTACCCAAGGAAGTCGTGATTTCCAGTCCCCGTCGGTGCAGCTCGCCATCAGGGACGCCTTGAGGGCGCGGTGCTTTCTTTCGACCATGCCGTTTGCCGTGGGGTTGTATGCCGTGGTGCTGTGGAGCGTCGTCCCCATCAGGTTTGCCAAAGCAAGCCATATTTCTGAGAGGAAAGCGGTGCCTCTGTCAGTCGTGATGTCGTCAGGAACGCCAAACCTGCTCACCCAGCTTGACAGGAGGGCTTCGGCACATGCTTGAGTCGTAGCTTCGGTCATCGGCGATGCCTCCAACCACCTCGTGGAGCGATCGATGATCGTAAGTAGGTAGCGAGCGGATCCAGAAGGGGGCAATGGTCCCACGACGTCGATGTGTATATGTCCGAAACGTCTTTTTGGCTGGGGAAAATCGCCCACTCCCGATTCGGTGTGACGGCTGACCTTGCTCGACTGGCAGTTGATGCATGACCTCGCCCATTCCCGGGAATCCTTTTTTATCCCTGGCCAGACAAACTTTTCAGACAGAAGGCGAGCGGTGGTGCGTCCTGAGGGGTGCGAAAGTCCATGGATGATATCGAATATTTTCCTTCTGCAGGAGGCTGGTACCCAGGGACGAGGGCGGCCCGTGCTGGTGTCGCAAAGAATAGTTACTCCTGCTGGTCCGAGGGGAACCGCACTTATCTTGAGCGCGGATGGCTCCGTCATGTGAACCTGTGCTTCTCGGTCGATGCGTTGTTCGGTTGCGAGATTGGCGTAGTCGATTCCCAGATGGATCGCGTCAATTTTGATCCTTGAAAGGGCGTCCACAACTGGGTTTTTCTTTCCTGGGACGTAACGTATGGTGCACCCGAATTCGGCGATTGATGCGAGATGACGTTGTTGTCGGGATGACCATGCGTCCGTTGATTTCGTGAAGGCGTGGACGAGGGGTTGATGATCCGTTGCAATCGTGAAGGGGGTACCCTCCAAGATGTGCCTGAAGTAGCGGACGGCGAGGTAGACGGTGAGGAGTTCCTTATCGAAGGTGCTGTATCTTGTTTCGGCGGGTTTCAATTTCTTGCTGAAGAATGCCAGCGGTCGAGGAGAACCATCGACGAGTTACTCAAGCACGGCCCCGCAGGCGACGTTGCTGGCGTCGGTCGTTAGTCGCAGGGGCGCGTCGTCATCGAAATGAGCCAGGGTGGTGGCATTCGCAAGGGCATCCTTCGTCCGAGCGAACGCCTGTTGCTGGGGCAAGCCCCACTCGAGTTTTTTTGCTTTCCCTTTCAGGATGTCGTCGAGGGGTGACAGGGTTTGTGCGATGTTGGGGATGAAGCGCCTGTAGTAATTGACCATTCCCAAGAACTCATGAAGTTGGCGAATGGTCGTAGGTATTGGGAACTTCCTGATGGCGTTGACTTTGGTTGTCATGGGTTTTACCCCGCGCGAGGATACACGGTGACCAAGGAAATCCACTCCCTCCGCACTGAAAGTACATTTGTCGAAGCGTACGACTAGGCCGTTCTCCTGTAGGCGCTTTAGGACGGTGCGGACGTGTCCCCGGTGTTCCTCCTTGGTTTTCGAGAATATCAGGATGTCGTCGACGTAGCAGACGCAGAAAGGTAGGTCACCCAGAATGCTATCCATTAGTCGTTGGAAGGTTGCCCCGGCGTTGCGTAGACCGAAGGTTGAGTATGCGAAGGTGTAGGATCCGAACGGCGTTACAATGGCAGTTTTCGGGATATCTTCCGGGAATACGGGGACCTGGAAGTAAGACTTGAGAAGGTCCATCTTGGTAAAAAACTTTGCGCCGTGCAACGAGTTCGTTAGGTCCTGCATGTTGGGCAGTGGGTAGTGATCGGGCGTTGTGATGAGGTTGAGGCGCCTGTAGTCGCCGCAAGGTCTCCAGGACCTGTCCGGCTTTTTAACCATGTGCAGGGGTGATGCCCAGGGGCTCGATGCTTTCTTACAGATACCCATGCGTTCCATGTCCTCGAAAGGCGCGTTTGGCATCCTTCAGTTTCTGAGGCGGGAGGCGGCGGAATTTGGCGTGAGTGGGAGGTCCTGTCGTTGTGATGTGGTGGTAGATACCATGCTTGGACGGGGAACCTGGCGAGTGTCGGAGCTCGGGCTTGAAAACCTCGGGAAACTCTCGTAGGAGGTCGGCGTAGGGGTGCGTTGCTACGGCGGATACGGACATTGTTGCAGGGCCGTGTTCTAGGGCGCGAGACTGGCCGGTTCCCGTGTCGATGAGACGTCTGTTAGCGACGTCGACGAGGAGTCCATAGTGGGCGAGGAAATCCGCACCGAGGAGGGGGCGATTGACGTCAGCGATAGCGAAGGGCCAAGAATACGAACGGCCCATGATGGATATCTTGAGGGTCTTGATTCCATAGCACCGTATGGGAGATCCGTTGGCGGCGATGAGAGAGGGAGCGTTTTTGTCGGGACCACGGTCTAGGTCGGACTTCGAAGGAGGGAACGTTGACTGCATTGCGCCGGTGTCCACCATGAGTCTACGGTTGGAAATGGTATCGAGGATACAGAAACCAATCTTGTTATGGTTAACTGCGGCCGCGATGGTGGCAGGTGGATGCTTCTGGCGTCGTCTTCTAGCGAAACTGCATGGTGCTCTACATTTCTTGGCGTCACTGCCGAACTGTTGGTGGTAGAAGCACCATGTTGGGGTAGGCCTAGGATTTGGTCGCGTCGGTTGCGGTGGTTTCTTTCTTGATAGAATGTTGATCTCGTCGTCCTCGAGGGCCATTGCCGAGGAGTCTATGGAAGAGCAGCTGCTGAAGGAGGAGAACGGAGGCGGTGTTGACGATGATGCTCCGAGGCGAGATGCTTTGGAGGCCTCGTGGAGCTTCTGAGCCTTCGACAGGAGTTCGTTCATCGGGAGCGTGTCGGCGTCTGTCAATTGGGCCCGTACGTCCTGTGGTAGGCGTCGAAGAAAGATCTCGCGAGATAAGCTAATCTCACGTCGTCGGCCGTTGCTGTCTGTTTCGGGAAGCATGAGCAGGCCGGTTAGCTCGTCCCACGCCTCGACAGGAGAGGTGTCACCCATGGGCTTGCCGGCGAGGTCCAGTACTTTCTGTGCCCTTGCTGAGACGGAGAGGGAGTAGATACCGATGAGTTTCGTTCTCAGGTCGTCGTATGAAACTTGGCCGGCCTGGGCGTCGAGCCATGGGGAAATCTTGTCGAATACTTCTTCAGGTATGGAGGTGAGAACGATGTCAGCCTTGGCGCAGGAGTCTCTGAGTCTAGCGATGCGGAAGAGTACGTCCGCTCTCAGGAACCAGGAAGCGGTGTTGTGTTGAGAAAAGGGTGGCAGTTTGACTTTGGGCGTGGAGGCAAGGCCGTTGGGTGCGATGGGCGTGTTGCTTCCTGCGTCGTGGCCAGACGACGAGTCGGCGAAGAGGTGAGAGGTTGATTTGTCGGTTAAGCTCATCCTACTGCCTTACGTTCACCGAAGTGTGGGAGAACCAAAGGCATGTTCTTGCCTAAGGTAACGGAGTATGTAGAAGGTAGCACGGCAGTAATAAGTCCGTTAATGGCAAAGCCAAAACCGCTGATGCTACTCTCAACTCCGGGGTCACCAGTTGCAAGGACAGTGAGACAAGCGTCACCAAGATCAACTGATACTTTATTTGAATGCGCACGGAAATACATTACAAGGTGCGGACGGAAACGTAGGATTACGTTGGCGCCAAGTCAGATTGAAGTGCCCGCCAAAATATATGTGTTTTCTTACACTTACAAATATATGAATTATGGGTTAACAAAAACATGTCATGAAACGATACATATATCAAAATGTAGCTCTGGTAGAGCGGAATATATATACATGACACCACAGTGTGGCGAAGAGAGAATTTAAATAAATAAGTAGTTTGTCGATTTTCTGGACGACGAAGGGATCGGTGTCCTTACAATATCTACAGCCTGATCCCAGACTTTATTGGATCGGTTTTCGGAAGTCCCTTGACTCCCTACCCAAAATGACAATTCGTGATGAACCATCAAATTTTCCCCCGAAATAAGAAGCAAATTTCCCCCTAGCAGTCTTCAACACAATATAAAATACGTTTTATATAGACTATTGTATCTTATAGTTACATTATACAATGTAATGGATTTCATAGATTTTTTTTGGTAACAATAAACACAAAGATTTGGGTTAATGCAGCATACTGATTAAAGGAAAATAACCTGGTCCCTAAATTTACCAGATTTTCCGAATTTGGGGATAATTTCCCTAGGAGCAGACGCCATGACAGAGAGCCCTATAAGATTCTATGTGTCAACAAGCCTAAAGACAAAATATCCAATAAAAAACCATATATAAATACTAAATATAACTATCAAACACTATAAATATTAAATCTACCATATCTGTGATATATTTCTAATAATTAATTACGTTTTTATATATATTTTATGCTTGGGATCTAATAAATAAGGAAAATAATTTCCACCGCGATACTATGGACACATATTGACGGTTAAAACAATTTGAATTGCACATGGTAAATTTCTTGTGATGGATTAGACATTTATGCTTTTAGATTAATAATCCTTTTAGTTAGTAGAAAGCTGTGTTTTAAGTCTAAAGTACTAGAAGACTTTTAGTTGCTTGGAGGTAAACTGGAATCATGCATTTCAGAATTTGAGGCAACTTATAGAGGTTCAAATTTTCAGTGTATTTATCAACGACCACATTTGCCAGTTACAGTGTTCAGAATAAACTATTTGGGAGGTGCAATTTCTTAAATACAATTTTTTTGTTAAAGGGAAAATATGTAAAGGGGTTGATTTTCTTCGCGAAGCACTAAGCAAACTCAGTGACAGTGTTTGTTTTATTTAATTCATTACACTTTAAGTATAAATACAAACTTTGCTTTAAGTCACAGAGTTGCAAGTGGTGGTGTTGCAAGAACGCACCCCCACATTTTTACAAATCCATTTACTTTTATGTCTAGCATCGAGGATCCCTCATAGGTGTGATTCCATTTTTTTTGGTCTATCGAAAATGCTACAAAGGCATGGCGCGAAGTTTAAACTATTTGCAGATGACACCCAATTTTACATCTCCACAAATGATATACATAACACTATTGAAACTCTAAACCGAATCCTTTAGTGTCAGAGAATGGATGACATTTAAACAACTAAAATTAAATGAGAGCAAAACTGAATTCATGGTGGTGGGCAAGAGAAACAGCGTGAGAAACTTGGGTGATATTCAAATGAACATAAATAATGATTCAGTGCTGATATCTAGTAAAGTTCGAGATCTAGGTGTATTTCTTGACTGTAACCTGTCTCTAAATCCCCATATAGATAATGTAATAAAAACTGCTGGTTATCATCCAAGAAATATTGCGTTTATAAAAAAGTACCTGGACGAAAATTCTATTAAGAAACTTGTGATAAACTGTGTTATTACCAGGATTAACTACTGCAACCCTATTACAATTTACCAAAAGTGCAACTTAAGAAATTACAAAACATAATAAACAGAGGAGCAAGACTGATAAAAGGTGTCCCACCTAAAGAAAGGATGTCATGTACTTGTCCGTTTATTGTCTTAGTTCTTCTTTGCGATTATTATACTCATGCAGTGATAAAAAACACGGTCGATACGGCCATCATTTATGTGGTTTTTTTTTTCAAAAAGAACTTAAGACACATTCAGTGAGTAGATTTGCATGATGTATAACACTAGCGCATAAAAGTCTAGCGTTTTTAATTCATCGGGATGACCAAAAAGAGGACGATAGTTATAATGGTCCGTGGTCCCCTAATCAAACCCCCTTTTTTGGAAGTAAGCCATTGATTTCTGGTGTTTTCGGATGCGTATGAATCCAGGTTAACTCGATCTCAGCATCACTTGTCCAAAATGTCGTCAGTAGGGCTGCTAAACGGAAATCGGACAACCTCGATATCATCTTTGACTCCGTAGTGGATACCAAGTACCAAAAAGTGGCTTCGGAAAACGAAAAAGCCAATCTCAGAAGACTATACTCTGTTCAATTTACGAAGGTCAAGGTGCATCTAAAGGCAAAAACACACGATGCCATATTTTCGACTTCGTAGTATACCGTCTCACCTCACTAAATTCCTGTAGTAATCTCCTTTGGGAATCGACCACCAATTAAAAATAAGTTTTCTTTGTTTTCTTTTGTCATATCGTCTCTTACAAAAGTTATTTGATCATTTTTGTTTGCAGATCAACATGCTCACTATACTTTCTTGTTATCAGTTTGTTTTTAACATTTCTTTAATGATACAATACCCGTTTGCCTTCTTATTATTTTTGTATTCTAACTTTATATCTTTCGTTTATTTCTTTCTCCTTATTTGTTTCCCTTCCCAGCAGGGTGCACCTTGGCTAATTACAACAACAACAACAACAACAACAACAATAATAATAATAATAATAATAATAATGATAATAATACAGGAGAATGCAAGGAATTTTATACATCTAACTTTTATTTTGAAATTAGTTTTTCTATATACAGTAGAACTTCTTTGTTGATATGAATGACAACGTAACATTTTTCTATAAGATTCCTCATTAGAGGACTCAAAACTTCTTACTAAATAACCAATATATTTATCAATCACCATATCTTGCTTTGTATGGCCCTCTTGTGTTTTACTACATTCGTCCAATTTTCTTTTGTCACCGAATGCAGTGATATCTGTTCTTTCATTTTTAAGCAGGCTTACCCTTAACCTAAATCTACCATAGGTCTTCGCTTGCGCCCAAATATGGTCAATCAGATTGTATTGGCAATGGTTTGGAGGAAGACGAATGCCCCTGTGACCATTTCAACTGCTATCTGATCAATCACGTATCTATGTTTCGGGAGTATTCCTTAACTATTTCCAAAAGTTGAAATATTTGCATATTGTACCAACCGTGTTTCACACAATTGTACATAATTCCTTTTGTATATATTATGCTTGTATCTTCGCTCTTCCCTCGCACTAAAACGAACATGAAAATTCAAGTCTGGTTTTTCCTCTGTGATATTGTCTGTCTTGTGAACTTGTCATGTCCTGTTGCCTTGAGGTTTTGTATATAAGGAGAGTGTTCCACAACAATATAACTCAGTCGTTTCCAATCTGCCTTTGAGTTCACACCCTTACTCGGCGCCGTCACAATATTGTCTCTTGGTGATACGCTTTTTTGATGAGCCATTATCTTATTTGTGCCTTGATGTTTGATGCTGTTGGAGGTTTATCTTATTTTTCCCTATGATGAGATGCGTTACCATTACAATTATGGAAGATGGGAATATATTCGGTAGCAACTGCTTACGGAACTATTGTCCAGAATTACGTCACAGTTCATTTGACTGTGATAGTAGTTTTGCTTACATTGGTTGCTTCTGCTGCGCAAAAAAAAAAAGAAAAAAAAAAGGCTTTACAAGCATCAGTAATAGGACCTCCTTTCTGTTTTTCTAAGGCAAAATATTTCGAAACATTATAAACAATCTCTCGTGCTTGACCAGTAAGTATTGTATCCCCACTGTTGCTCTGTATGGGGATGGATGACCCTACATTCTAGCGGACGAAAAGTTTATGGTGCTTTTTGTGTGTCTCCCTTGATTGGCTATAATCTTTGAAGCATCTCTGTTACAGCGTTCGTTTGTAATTCTCTCTCTCTCTCTCTCTCTCTCTCTCTCTCTCTCTCTCTCTCTCTCTCTCTCTCTCTCTCTCTCTCTCTCTCCCCTACATCTGGATGTGCAGCGCAAGCAGCAAGTTACTTTCGTTGCAGGTGGTTCCTGCCATTACCTACCCGCAAGGCAAGGAGGTTTAAAAAAGGATACTTTCTGACGAAAGCCGATTAACGAGTGATATATCCAAAAAGTAGCAATTTTGTGTCTTGTTTCTTTATAGTACGACTGAATAGTGTTACAAAACAATAACAGTTTGAAGTTGAGTTTTTATAGAATTAAAGTTTAACACTTCAAGTAATGGCATTAATTATAACCATCAAATTGCATCCTTTTCTCTTTATTTTCGAAACACAATAACAGAAATATGGCATGTGGGTTTTTTGTCTTTAGGTACATCTCAAACTTCGTAAATTTGAAAGAGTTCAGCAACAGAGTACACATCTCGTTGTGGATATTTGTGTCAATTTCTCCACGCATATCGCCCTATGAAGCTCATCACCTGAAGCACATGAATAGCATCTATTTGAGATTATATATATAAAAAAACTCTTTTTCTTGAATACGAAAATAAACTTTTTTTTTATTGCAGCGAAGTTGGCAATAGATGCATGATGCATATGTGCACCGTCATATAAATTATTTTCTATTTCGATGAGGGGGTAACTTGAAAACATGGGGAGTAGCTTGAAACCAGTTTCAAACTACCTCCCCGGTAATCTGAAACCGGTTTAAAGTTACCAGGGGGGAGGGGGGGTAGCTTGAAACTGGAGGGTAGCTTGAAACTGGGGGTAGCTTGAATCCTTTACACCGGGCGTCTAAAATACTTAAGAGAACTGCTACATATTGCGCAGCCAACAAATCGTGTCGACACGAGAATAGTTACAGATGGCTTCAAACTGTTGGAACCTAGATTTATGTCTACTTTAGGCTCCAGAGCCTTTAAATATGCAGCCCCGAGACTATATAATAAGCCCCAACGAAATATCCGAATGATTGAAGACATTAAGGCTTTCAAGAGGAAACTGAAGACTTTCTTATTTCATGAGTCCTTTGACAGTGACGATTTAACAGTAAATGAACAATACGTGATATGAAACGTTAAATACTCTAAACGAACAAGGTAAAACGACAGTGGAGGTCTTGTAGAGAGTGGGGTTCCCCTGCTGTATGGGACCGGAAAAGCAGCCATCAAAGTAAGTAAGTAGGTAAGCATAGAGGGTCACCCATTGTTGTAATTCTATTCTTTTTATGACTAGCCTAGAGGGTCAATTTTTTCTCAACGAGTCGCCCTCTTTCCCTGTGTTCTTCTATCCAGACAGACAGGTCCAAGACCAGTCTCACTAACTATCGCAGAGTCACGATGACAAAGAGATTCTTGATAAAGTATCATATTTCATTTTGTTCTGAAATCTAATTTTAGTATAAAATGTATTTTTTAACGATCTTACATTAAAGAATGATATCATTATAATTAACAAGTAATATACCTATTGTATAACCTTTAAAGTTATTCCTAATAAATGTTAATTTTATAGAATATGTAGTGAATGTGTCTCAAAATTTAATAGTAATATATATTATATACCAATAACTCTCTGTCTACCTTTAAAACACGATATATTAAAGGTACATTGTAAATGTTAGTTGGTAAAATCAAAATCAGCTGACTTTTTAGCAAGAACACATAGTAGATAGGAAAAAGAATATTTGGATAAAACATAGTGAAATTTTCAATAAAATGACCGTAGAATTTATCAAAGTTTAAGTTTGATAAAGAAAAGTGGATAAAAAAGTTAGGATATTTTTCATAATTTTGAATAGTTAAGATCTTTTGATAGAGTTTGAATTTAGCGCCAAATTCTCAAGTGAAAATAACGGCTTTGATAAAACCTATTGAGATTTAAAATAACTATAAACTATATCAAAATAATAAAGAGTAACTGTCAACTTCTCATGTAAATATTGAAGATATTGCCTGTGATATCTTGCAAATATTTGGCAAAAATACATAGTTTAAAATGTTGCCTTCTGGTGAATATGATGGTTCTGATGCAAATGTTGCTAATAACGCATCAAGTAGATTATGATGTTTGTTCTGATTAAGATCTCTTTTCTGCTCCGTTCCCTATATGGGATAAGAAAAACAAGGTTAAGAAGAAGAAAAAGAAAGAGTGTGAGAGGGAGAGACTAAGTAGTCATACAAGGTTAAAAGAGGGGCAGGGGAGGGGGAAGGAGGAGTGTGACACCAGAATAGAGAGAGAGAGAGAGAGAGAGAGAGAGAGAGAGAGAGAGAGAGAGAGAGAGAGAGAGAGAGAGAGAGAGTGTGTGAGAAGGAGTGTGGCACCAGAAGGAGAGAGGGAGACCGAGTAGTCATACAAGAACAACAAGATTAAGAAGAAGAAAGAGATTCAGAGACAGAGATAGAGAAAGAGTGAGAGAGGGAGTGTGACACCAAAAGGAGAAGGAGAGACCGAGTAGTCATACAACAATACAAGGTTAAGAAGAAGAAGAAGAAGAAAGATAGAGAAAGAGAGAAAGAGTGTGAGAGGGAGTGAGACACACCAGAAGGAGAGACCGAGTAGTCATATAACAACAAGGTTAAGAAGAAGAAGAAGAAGAAGAGAGAGAGAGAAAGAGAGAGAGAGTGATACCAGAAGGAGAGACTGAGTAGTCATACAACAACAACAACAACAACAACAGCAACAAGGTTAAGAAAAAAGAAAGAGATACAGAAAAAGAAAGAGAGTGTGAGAGGGAGTGTGAGACACCAGAAGGGGAGACCAAGTAGTCATACAACAATACAAGGTTGAGAAGAAGAAGAAGAAGAAAGAGAGTCAGAGAGAGAGAAAGAGCGTGAGGGATAGTGTGATGACACAAAAAGGAGAGACCGAGTAGTCATACAACAACACAAGGTTAAAAAGAAGAGAGAGAGAGAGAGAGAGAGAGAGAGAGAGAGAGAGAGACTGAGTAGCCATACAACAAGGTTAAGAAGGAGATCTACCCAGAGAGAGAGAGAGAGAGAGAAAGAGAGATTCAGAGAAAGAGAGGGAGTGTGATGACACCAGAGGAAGGAGAGACCGAGTAGTCATACAACAAAGTTAAGAAAGAGATACCCAGAGAGAGAGTCAGAAAGAGAGAGAAAGGATGTGAGAGGGAGTGTGAGACACCAGAGGAAGGAGGAGAAGGAGAGACCGAGTAGTCATACAACAAGGTTAAGAAAGAGATCCACTCAGAGAGAGAGAGAGAGAGAGAGAGAGAGAGAGAGAGAGAGAGAGAGAGGAAAAAAGAAAAGAAAAGAAAAAAAGAAAATAATTATTCCATAAGGGATAACATAAGTGTTCCTAATCATATAGTACCACCACAGTCAGACGGCCGAGAGAGAGAGAGAGAGAGAGAGAGAGAGAGAGAGAGAGAGAGATCCAGGAGAAGGCCCCTGATGCCTCCCAGGGAATATGATGGTTTTGATACTGCTGCCGGGTTATATTGTTAGCAAAACTCTTCTTCTTCTTATGATATTCCTTCCTTTTGTTATACAGAGGGAGAGAGGGAGTAGTCAGACAAGATTAAAAGGGAGACGGGGGGGGGGAGAGAGAGAGAGAGAGAGAGAGAGAGAGAGAGAGAGACCCCAGATGAAGAAGAAAGAGAGACCGAGTAGTCATACATCAGTACTACTAAAAGGTCGAGAAGAAAGAGATCCACCCAGAGAGAGAGAGTCAGAGAGAGAGAAAGGTTGTAAGAGGGAGTGTGAGACCCCAGTTTATATCCTATACAAAACACATTCAGTACTAACCTTACTTATAAGCAGCGTGCCGTTAGGAAGGATGTAATGGGAGGGTTCGTAGATAACCCTTCCGTTGATGGTCCAAGTAACGTTGGCCACTCCCTTTTCCGTCTGCACCGGACGACACGGAATCAACAGGCGGGGGTCCAGAACTGTCACCGTTTTCGGAGGGGGAAGGATGTCGAACCCAAAGCCCTGGCTGGATATGGACTCTGAAATATAAAAATATTACCTTGATATCATTGGATCAAAACAGAATCACATAATGAAAGAAGTTTCTGGAAGAAGAAGAAATTTTAAAATTTGTAGATTCTGGAAACCTTAAAGCAACGAAAAGCAAAATAAACAATTCACATATATGCGAGAACAGTCAAATTATGTATATATAAAGACTGCCCTTTGAGCACGTAAATTTTCTGGGTGTAGAGTCTAATCTCGACAGGACCTAATCTAACCTATAGTCGACACAAAGATTCCGGGCGAAATGAGTCAAAGCATCTACAATAACTAGGAGGTGCTTATTTCCTCTGTCTGACTCGTAAAATCCTGTTAATAAATCTAAATGCATCCTTTCAAAGGGTTGATTGGGCACGGGATAAGCCCCTAGGCTGACAGGTGTTTTCGTGTGCCCTTTGTTTTCCTGACAAGTGCGACAATTAGCTATGTGTTTATTTATATCTGTAAGCATCGTATACCAATAAAACAAGGTAACCCGTTTGGGCATCTCTTTTGCACCCTATTGCAACTTCCATTGGTAAAATTCAACTAGCAATTCCCTCTTTGCATCATATCACCTTCTGCAGGATGCAACACACGATCAGGTTACTCGCCGCCTGAAGGCTTTCATCATCCCATCCCTGCTGAACTGCGATGCTGATACCGAAGCTTCTTTAGGTGTAAAGGGCTGTCCAACAATGCCTTCGCTTTTCTGCGTATTATTAGTTACGACTAAGTCATTTTGTCTGCAATTCATTCCCATTTTCTCCATTTCTTTTCAAGGAATACTATTCTGAACAAGCTAGCTTTGAAAGCAGCTGGCCTTTTAGGGTCGTTCCAGGGAAGTTGGCTGATTTTGAACAACAGCGTTGATGACGTGTCATGCCGAGACTGATATAAGATGGGAACAAGAGATGATGCTGGAATCAGAGATAAAAGATGCAACTCCTGTGAAAAGTACAGCTCTGTCAACAGTGAAGAGGTAAAAGAACAGCTGGGCTTTGGGTCCAATACAGAAGACGAAGAAAGAGAAGACTGGAATGGCTGACAAGAGGCTTAAATCCAAAATCCCTCTTGAAGAAGTAGCACAGCGTACGCTGTCAATATGCCCACTCCAGTCTCTTTGCATTGCCTCGGACGGGATGGACGACTAATGTGACGATGACTGTAGGGCCTTCCTGGAAAAAAAGTTGACTTTATAATTACAATAACAAATAAACAAAATGTTAATAATCGTAAAATACAATATATTGTGGTATACATTACTGTACATGAGATTTATAATCATGAGTATAAAAATGCTCACATTAAGGAATGAATAGGATAAAATTAGGTAGAATCATATAATGCTTTTCTTGGCTAGATATGGTGCAGTGTAGTATCTATTAAGTCTATAACTAAGCCAAGGCTTCTACAGGGTAAATTGCACAGCAGGGAAAATGTCATAAACATAACCTGTTGATCAGCGCATCATGCATAATTATTGAATTAGCTGTAGATACTGGAGTAGAATGCAATACAGGTACTGTATTATAAAATAGTGTAGTCTTATTTCATATCACAAGAGAGGACCCCATCCTTATAACCTCACCAAGAAGCTGATAATGATCATAGAAACAGTATTATACCGTAATGAATAATTTTTTAAAAGATCTGCTAAGTACAATATGTTTTTAATTAAAAGGACAGAGACTTGAGAATAAGAAAACTAAACTGTCAAGTGGAAAGATAGGAAGCAGAACGGATCCGATATATGCAAAAGGAAGTAACATGTCTGAGCACAAAAGGATCCACAGTACATCTTTAATCATTAGCAGTTCACTTCTTGAAACTCTTTCTGTACATACTTCTAAATTCCCCCTGAGTTCCTCCTCCTTCTCCTCTTCACTAAACCCTTGTTGAGGGGTGTATGCAGAGACGATATGCCCTAGAGAGGATTGTTCTTGGAATCTGACATACAGTACTTGAATTCCCCTGTATGTATCAAGGTTGTTCAGTCATCAGATTTCTGTGTGTGCTGGGAAAGGCCTTGATGGAGAGTTTCATTGGCAGGGTTTTACAATTCTCGGAGGAAACTATAGTGACACCTGGTCTGAAATAGAAGCAAGAGAATCGGTCTGCTAACAACAATGTGTTCACGCTAGTCGTTGATCATACACTCGAACAACTGCTACAGCCTACCAAAACTTTTTTTTGAGGGGGGAAGGAAATGTTTACTATACGAAACTTCTTTGTACCAAGAGAGTCTTCCAATGAGGATGCATTCCTGATAGATACAGGTAATTACCCTAAATATTTTTCTGCATGTTGGCATCAGTGCAATGTAACAGGAACATTTTGGGGCAGAGAGTGACAGGGTGGCTGGAAATGTCCTGGTTACAAACACGTGCCAAAACGTGATCTTGGGGAAAGAAACGATCCTGATACGGAACCTCTTGAGAAGGTACAGTACAAGGATTTATTCCCGAGAGGATATGTTCTGCCTCAGAAATGAACTGGACGGAGCAGAAATTGTTCGACACTTTTTCCCGAAGTGAATGACGATGTCGAATCTCAATGATTCAGAGAGATTGTGTGAAGTTACCTGCCTTGACTCAAACTAAAGAAAGCAGGTGCCCTGTGACTTGGACATTACAGTCCCTGAAGTGTAGGCGTGAGGGTTTCTATCGCATGGAAGTCGGTCAGCTGAAGACAGGCGAGAACAAAATCTGACTAGACGGTTGGTCTGCTTGCATCATTCTGCTCCTTGTTGACGTCATGATGCTCACGTACATGTATCATGGAGACCAAGTGTTGTAAGTATCCCAGGTGCAAGTGGATTCCAGATGCTCTAGAATTTTCAGTGGAATAGATTCCAGATGAGCATGGAGTCTCGGTGCACGTGGATTCAGTTATCATAAATTCCAATTGATCAAATTATAATGGATATATACCTTACAGTCCAGTATTATACAACTATAAATTATTGATAAAGAAACTGCTAAATCAATCAGATTTGCTCTTGAATATTGGGTAAGACTCAAAGTATAAAATAATTGAGAAAGACGGAGGGTACAATAGGATGAAAGCAAAGGGGACTGATTTAAGGTACAGTAATACAGTAGTCAGCCATAAAAAGCTTCCAAGTTAATACAATACTGTACAGTACAGTACTTAATTATAATTTTAAGAATCAAGAGATCGATGTAAGATCGGTAAAACGACATAACTTGGATTATATATTTGTATAAATATTTAAAATAAGCAACTATCTATCGGAACTGACTTATCTCGAACAGACGTAAAGAGGGGCATCACTGTGTGATAAACTAGGTAAAATAGCCCCAAGGACATACAGTATAGCCTACTTGCGCTAAGCACGGTATGCTGAAACCGATGTCTCTCAAAAGAAACTTCCTGATATTTGCCAAACCCTAACTAACCTACATCAGAGATTCCGTCCTTAGAAGAACAATGAGATCTATCATAATATTAATCGGTCTCCAATCCAAGACAGATCTGAGTGTACGACAGGAAACATTATAAGCGCAACGTCAAGAAGGAAACTTCAATGCCGCCAATGGTCTAAAATCTTTTGTCCGTCTCGCAAAATCAAAAAGCAAATTATGAGAAATATATTTCCCCTTCAAGGCTTGCCGACATTTCCAAGGTAGTTTGTGTTAGAAAACATTCCATTAAAATTCTTATTTATCTTATTATAGATTTTTCCTATGGCAAAATCCATTATTTGTCTCTATTACTGTACTATCATGTTTCTTTCTATTTTCTAAATCGAAATACAACAATGCAATTAAATACATCAAACGCTGCAAACTTGTTGTGAGCGCACGCCACAACCAACGCTCGCACCACCCTAGGTATGCCGAGTACAGGACAGTAAATGAAAAAGGTTTAATTTTGGGTCAATAAGACAATGGAAAATGAGTCAGGTGAAATAGTAGATCAACTGATAACATTTAATACAATTCTTAGTCAAACCTTCGTCAGGCTGTGCCGATCAATACCCCAAGGAGGCTAAGCCATTAGCTTAAAGAAACAAGCTATAGGCTTCAGTCCTGGCGTACGATAATGCATGAAATATTGCTTTAAGGCCTAAGCCGGGGTTAGGAGGGTTATGGACACATTTACCCTCTGAGTATTATTATAGTTTAGGACAGAAACGTTTTCTAATAAAAAATGCATTTTGTTTATTTGCGGTGGAAGTAAAGGTCAATTTCATCGAAGGTAAATCATATACTGAAGGAAAAACTGTTTTTTCTTTTAGAAATGTTGTGGTGTCCTAAGCTATAATTTTACCTCCTTTTCCTTCAATAGGCTACTCTGTACCCATACACCTTGGACAGCGTCTTAATAACGGTTAAATGGCTAACTTTGGCCCAAAACCACACTTTAGATGTTATATTTCATACATATTATATAAGATTAATAAGTCCCAACAATGTAAATAACCATAAGATATAGTTATAGGGGGACCATATATACGTCCATCACAAGTGCCCAGTATACCATGGATAATTGCTCCATTAATAACCTATTATATGATGACACTAATGCCTTTAATATATCAAACAAGTATTAAGGGAGCAATTAAACTTACTATAGATTGTGGCATATTCGAAATAAGATGACATTTTTCTTTGAAATAAAACCCTAGTTGTGAAATTTCAGTTTTCATTTCTCTCTTGTATTGTCCTTCAAAGAAAACGGGTTATGGGAGACTTCGATAAATCTGAATTTTACTTTTAATGCCTAAATTCAAATTTTCAACTGATTTAAACTACAAAACTATATAAAATCTGTTGAATATATTACAAAAATATCGTAATTCTATCTATTATTAAATATTTAAGGCACCAGCTTTATAAAATACGGCTGATTTTGAAATTTTAGTGACAAAATTATCTATTTTCCTTTAAATCTTTAAATAAAAGATCCCATATGATATTAAAATCTATATAACGAATAAATAAATACCAAATAGATAAAAGAAAACTTTAATAAACTAGAATTATCAATAAACACGAAATATCCCCTTTATAATTCGGCTAGATTTAGCAAAAGTTACCAACAAAAACCTTTCTTGAAGTAAGAACAAGAGTCTTATACCAAGAAATTGCAACATTGCATACACAAAACAACATTGAATATTTAGAAAATGATATATTTCTCATGAAAAATTTCTTTGCATTATCTGATAGGCCTATTTGTGTCCATCAAGTAATTTGAAGTTTGTTGGAGTTTTGTACTGAAATATAAATTATCCAGAGATTTGGGTATATGACATTAATTAGCATACCGGTTAGGATGGTGTATGGTAAAACAGGTGACTTAAAGTGACTGGTAAAGAAGAAATAGCCAAGTTAAGACAAATGAGAGACAGTGGCTCAAGTATTTATCATTGAACAGTGAAGGTTTGAAAGTATGAAATGTATTTGGAATACATGAACATAAATTAAGAATTTATTACATAATCTATGGATATAGTTTTAAGATTTATTGTATAATCTATACACTTAATTAGGAGTGTTGGGATATAGGAAATAGAAAATAGCAATTGAAAGATTTATGTGTGTATTGGACTTTGTAGAAAGGAAACTGGCCAGTTTGGTAGGAAAGTGGACATTAGAAAAGGATGTGTTATATGCCTAACATCTTTATGGATGCTAAAAGAGGTCTGGAAAAGTACAGATGGTGTATAGGAGCAGAGATATGGCACAAGGAAATTATATTGTTGCTTGATGATAGAGGAAATCAACTGAGGAAGACGGTGAAATAGTCTTGAAGCATTTGCAAGAGGAGATAGTTTTAGATTAAGTTTGATACAGGGTAAATTGACACCACGAAAATGGAGTAATGATTGCCTGAATAGATGATGGAGGAATTGGTTGATTTCTATAAGTATATGGAAGTAAGACAATGGATGATAGCATGATAAGAGAAGAGGAGAGCCAAAGAATAATTGAAGAGAGGAAGGTAGGAAGATGTGAGCAAGAGCTTGGTAGGAAACTCGAGTTGCACGAAGGCAAGGCGAGACTACGTACGCAGGAAGTGCTGAACCAAATCGTGTCTCTTTGGTGGTGAATTTCAGATGTTGGATGGGATGGAAGAGAGAGTAGAGCTGTTGAGATGAATTCTGAATAAATATATACAATGTACAAAGAACTTAAAGAGTGAAAACTGTGGGGAGCCACACACGAGAAAAGGGTGAAAAGTTCAGCGAAACTGGAGGATTTAATCAGAGCATTTTGAAGTGGTGTGGTCATGTGGAAAGAATGGGTGAAAACAGACTTATTATCCAGATATTCTTGGATGTAGTAGTAGAGGAGTTCCTTCAAAGGACTGGAGAGATAACACTGAGCCACATAATTGAATTAAGGACCTAGATGTCAGGAACATCAATGGCACATGCAGGATAGAGGTGAACTGGGTAGTATCAATATGGATTTGATGTGCTGCTGGTGAGGCTTCTGTGCGAGTGTGTGAAGTGACTGATGAAGATTTTCACTGGTAGAGTCTACTGTTGGGATGGTTTTGACATAGCAGCATTTATCAGTAAGGACTCAACTTGAAGATTGATTGGACATTTTTTTTGTAGTGGAAGATGGTTATTTCATGAGAGAGAGAGAGAGAGAGAGAGAGAGAGAGAGAGAGAGAGAGAGAGAGAGAGAGAGAGAGAGGGGGGGGGGATGGTAAATATTTAAATAGATATGCATACACAGATTCAACCTTCCCCTAACTATAACCTCTCGCACCAGGGTATGACCGCTTCTCTCCCCATACTTTATCTCTCATTATATATATATATATATATATATATATATATATATATATATATATATATATATATATATATATATATATATATATATATGTGTGTGTGTGTGTGTGTGTGTGTGTGTAAATACAACTACTCACCTTTCTTCTCAGAATTCTTAATGTCCTTGGTGTCATCACAAAATAGTAAAATAAGTTACCCTTTCGATATTTTTTGTTGATGCTTATTTCATCCACTTTAATTATTCTTTTTTTATCAACTTCATTACATCTGCATAAGTGACATTTTATATCACAGAACTGATAAAATATTTCACACAAATTTCCAGTCTTTAAACTGGCTACTTTCTCAATGTAGATCTGCTATCACAGCACACATCCTACCTCCTTGAAAGCCTTGGCGACACTGACTCGCACTGACTCTGGAGTCCCTAACCAAAGCGTTTATTGCCTGAGGAAATGTGAGCAGTTCCATTGACTATAAGATGACTTGGAGTGACTTTAAATGTAAACAAAACAATAACACAGTTCTTCTTGCCAAATTAAGTTTGATTAAAAATAGGTCACTTTTGAAGTTACTTAGGGGTATTTTAATCGTTATTATGACTTACTCTATTATGTGATTATGTATATTTACTCAAATTTGTCCAGAATTGTATCTTGGGGTTGTACAGGATTCTATAGGACCTATAGACCTCTGGCATAAGATTATTGTCAGCCTTCTCCTTTGTATATTTCTCGTCATGGATAACTGGAGAATCTCGAAGGCCCCAGCAGATCCCCTATTCCATTTAATACTGTGGATGACTTACCAACTGGTCCAGGCAATCAGCAATCTTGACTAACTAATCTAGGTCTCATACTCTTTATGTATTCATGGCCATTGTTAAATTCAGGATAGCTTCTTTAACCACTGCATGAAGTCATTATGGAGATAGTAAACATATTTCATCAGAGTTTACTTTTACCCTTAATTGCTGTGTCCTGTCATTGGCCTTACAATCACTTGGGTTGTATCACCAGGAAGGTCTTAACCTGGGCCTGACAATTGCATAGGCTTTATCGTTAGGAAAGGCGTAATCAACTGGTTTTTGTGTTCTCGAAGCACTAACCAGAAAGGGAGCAATTTAAATCATGTGTAGGGAACTTAGCCCTTATGTTGTCTAAAGTAATTGAAGTTATAGGCCCCTACATAGTAGAGAAGAATTGCTAATAACTGAATCAAAGGTAGTAGGTTGGCCAGGGCACCAGCCACCCATTGAAATACTAACACTAGAGTACTACAGTGAATCCCTCTCTCTGGTTATGGCTCATTTTTTTTTTTTGGCCTACACATACACCGAGTAGTCTGGCCTATTTTTTTTTTTTACACATTCTCCTCTATCCACATACACCTGACAACGCTGAGTTACCAAACAATTTTGCTCAAGGGTTAACAACTGCAATGTAATTGTTCAGTGGCAACTTTCCTCTTGGTAAGGGTAGAAGAGACTCTCTAGCTATGGTAAGCTGCTCTTCTAAAAGGACACTTCAAAATCAAACTATTGTTCACTCGTCTAGGGTAGTGCCATAGCCTCTGTACCATGGTCTTTCGTTGTCTGGGGTTAGAGTTCTCTTGATTGAGGGTACACTCGGGCACACTATTCTATCATGTTTCTCTTCCTCTTTTCTTGAAGTTTTTACAGTTTATATATGAAAGATGCAATTTAATGTTACTACTGTTCTTAAAATAAGTTATTTTGATTGTTCATTACTTCTCTCGCAGTTTATTTATTTCCTTGTTCCCTTTTCTCACGGGGCTATTTTTTCCTGTTGAAGCCCTTGGGCTTATAGCATCCTGCTTTTCCAACTAGGGTTGTAGCTTAGCTTATAATAATAATACTATTTCCTTTCACAGTAGGGTAGCAATGACAATACCCTCATGTTCGCCTTCCCTTGACATTCACTTTACAATATCACTCTAAGACTTCACCCCCTTGCACCATAAGATGCCAAATTTCATAAAGCTGAATGGACCAAGTTTGCATTTCAAAAAGTCAAATACTCATGCAAGATAACAATAATTGCTTTGATGACTCGTTTTATACTTTTCATCACTTACATGCAGAGGATCAGAGAGTATCAGGAGTGACAGATGCTTACTTTAAGTAGCAGGACAAAGCCCCTTGAGAAGGACCCCGAAAACTGAGGAGAAAGAGATGACGATGAGCTGGATTAGAGGCAAATTCACGTGGTCAATGGCGAGAGAAAATGTGCTTCTCACCAGGCAAGTAGAGAACATCACTCTACGAATTCTCCTTTTTCCTTATACATATTTTCCTGTTATTTCATTGTAAATGTTATTTATATCATCATGTGCAGAATCATCTCTTCTTTTTACTTATGTATCACTCATCATTGTATGTTAATGTTGGGCCTTGCTATTTGTAAATATGTTAATGTAAAGAAACACAAATGCCCAGCATATTTTACCTGTCAGCGGCAGTCAGTCACCTGCCCCAGGGGGCCTTGCTACTTATCCGTCCGCAGACCTCTATGTCAATCACCTGTTCTGAGAATAAAACATCAGTTGGCAATGATCTGTTACTCACCCCTCACAATCCCAATAACGATATTAAAAGTATACGAACGTATGACCCTTTGCTTGCCACAAGAATCTTTAACTCATTAAAGTTTACATGGTAATGTATTTTTTCTTAATCCTAATAAGACAGGTAGGCTACTAGAAGTTGCAAATATTATTTGACTCATTTCAGAAAGCAACAGCAAACCTTAATAAACATTGTTCCCAATTCTCTATGCTGAGGTTTTTGAAAGCTGCCTTGACCTACATTACACGATGTCAGTACCATAGTGCCACAAAGTGTAAGTACATTTTATTTAGTCTCTCAGTGTCATTCATTTACAATTTTGAACTGCCTTTTCCATCATTACAATATTGGAATGAATTGACATGAATTGGAAAATATTGCAACTTACTAATCATGTGAAATGGAAGTCAATAATTTTGATGCCTGGGAAGTATGTACTGTATTACAAAGCTTGGCCAAACTATAACTTCAAGTAAAATTATATAGTTGTAAATAAATGTGAAAGATACTGACACATCCTCAAGATAGAAATATGACAAATTTGGAAAAACAAAATTGTTTCCTAACTATAAAAACCTGAAGCTCTTCACACATGGGAGTATTATTTCTGGGATAGCTGAAATCAGTCATTAAAGCTTTTGCGAGGTGTAACTAACCTTCGCTACTAGCGAGGGCAGACTAACCTCCCCGCTTACACATGCACTAGCAAACAAACGTCACTTTGCAATTGCGGCACGACTTCCGGGGGAAGGTGATAGCGGGACCAATATGAGTAAAGAGCTTCAGGTTTCCATAGTTAGGGTAGCATCTGCACTCAAACGACTGCTACTTATCCTACAAGGTAGCTGAGGTGTTAACTGACCCTGTTTTTCACAGCTAACACAGGACCTAAGGTAATGTGTCTAGGTTTCTTTTAGTTATGTCTTGCAGGTAGTGGGCAGTGAACGTAGTTTGTTGTTTCCACACACCAGCTTGTAACACCTGCGTCACAGAGAAACTCTTCTTAAACGCCAGGGATGTACTGATACCCCTGATGTCGTGGGCACGGGGACGGCGACTGGAGGTTGAATGATCTTGTTGAATGGCTCTCTCAATCCCCTGCCTCAGCCAGGAAGATATCAACTTTGTGATCGTCCTTTTATTTCTCCTCATAACACCTGCATCACAAAGAAATTCTTCTTAAATGCCAGGGATGTACTAATACCCCTGATGTCGTGGGTATGGGACGGCGACTGGAAGGTGAGTGATCTTGTTGAATGGCTCTCTAAACCCCCTGCCTCATCCAGGAAGATATCAACTTCTTTGGGATCTTCCTTTCATTTCTCCCCGTGCTATGAAGAGCCTGCTGATCTGAAGGCGGCTCTTTTGGTCTTTTCAAATATTTCCTCAGTGCCCTTACAGGGCAGAGTAATAGCTGATCAGAATCATCTGTTACAGACCAGAGAATCTCAATCTGGAAGGGCCCAAATCTAAGATCTGCTACCACCGGATTTTGAGTTTTAGCTACAAACGCAGGGACAAAACTGGATGTCAAATGCCCCCATCTTCTTGATTGGGTGATGTCATAGAGCAGAACATGAAGCTTATTGACCCTCTTCACAGGGCCCAAAGCTAGAAAGAAGACTGTCTTGCGGGTCAAGTCTCGATCTGAGGCTTGACGAAGAGGTTCATAAGGGGCTCCTTTCAGCAAACGTAGAACCTTGATTACGTTCCAAGGAGGAAATCTGACTTTTGACAGAGGGGATGTGTGCTCAAAATTCCGTATGAGAAGAAACAACTCCATCGAGAAGGAAATATCTGTGTTTAGTTTTAAGGCGAGGCCCAAGGCCGAGTAATAATCTTTTACCGCCGACACCAAACGAAGTTTTTCCCCCTGAGGTGCAATAAGACTCACCTATTAAGAATAGTGGCACTGAGAGGAGCGATACCCCATCCACAACACCAACCAAAAAAGACAAACCCCTTTGCCTGACATACAGCACTGAGGCAGACAACTCCCAGAGGTATACTGCCGTTCTCTTTGCAACTGGTTTAACAAACCCCTTCTTCACGAGCAGTTGCTGGATAACCGCCAGGTGTGAAGACAAACTGATGGGATCGCTTGATGGAATCTCTCCATATGTATTTTCTAAATGTCGGGCACAAAAAAAGGGAAAAATTAAAGGTTTTAAAATTTCTATCATTGGTCCATATCTTAGTTCTAGAGGGGGACGGGGCAATGGCATCCTTTGCAGGAGCAGAATCGCTCTCCTGATGAGCCAACACTTCCAGTAGCCTGTCCTTTGAATGGAAGCCCTTCAGACCCCAAGGAAGACCACAAAAGATGTAAGGTGTCCTGGACGCTTGACTCTCCTTGCCTGGAAGCTCTACCCCTTTTTAAATTTATATCATTGAGCATACAATCTTGCTTGACTCATCAGAGTAAAGTGTCAATCATTAGTGAAAAATTGTCTGTTTTCAAAATCTAACTTCAACAAGGTCAGGTTACTTATATAAACCAAAACAAAACACTTTAATTTCTTGGAGTAATCATCATCATCATCATCTTCTCCTACACCTATTAACGCGAAGGGCCTCTGTTAGATTTCGCCAGTCGTCTCTATCTTGAGATTTTAAATCAATACTTCTCCATTCATCATCTACTTCACGTTTCATAGTCCTCAGCCATGTAGGTCTGGATCTTCCAACTCTTCTAGTGCCTTGTGGAGCCTAGTTGAAAGTTTGGTGAACTAATCTATCTTGGGGAGTGCGAAGAACATGTCCCAACCTCATAGTGTCAACAAATCACTTAAATTGTTTGCCAAGGTGAAGTGAACAGTGTCGCTTAAAGTATTATAAAGGAATCTTAATACAATCAAACTTTCACCCACTTGCCCCTATGACTTCAGAGCTTCATGGCTTATGTTCACTTAACTCGTTTGTTAACTGCCAATGTCTCAGATCTAGAAGTAAATATCACAAATTCTAAATGGTTTCTCTCCTGAGACCTGTTCATTTCATAATAAGGTCGTGTGAAAGGAACTAAGTGTAATTGAAATACTAAAATTATTATAAAAATTATTCATTCAATTGTAAAATGCATGTTTAAAAATACAATAACTCAAGTTAACAATTATTTGTTACGACATAAGAATATTACAAAATAAGCTTCAATTACATACAAACAAGCATGAAAAAAATTAGAACAAATATTCAAAGTCAACAAAAACATTTCCTTTTCTTTATAATCCAACTGACAAAAATATCAATTTAAAAAGAACTTTAAAGTAACGTAATGTTTTGTACTTAGGAAGTCTGAACTTTCCCTAAGAATTCATATTGAAAAGGAACCTTTCTATTAGCAAGGACACAAATCAGGTAAGAAAACTAGTGCCAAAGTTTGACACACTATCAATGCACAGGAAGAGGATGTAAGATAACTCGCAATGTCTTTTGCAACGCTAGCTTTGACACAGCCTGTCACAAGATTGTCAGCCCGTCAAAGATGGTTGGGTTGGCTGGAAAGATCATTGGTTACTTTGAAAAGTATAAAATGATGATCATGAGTAGAGTCATACTGAGGAAGTACACAAAATCACTCAGTCCACATAGCAATGTTAGAGTATCACAGTACTTTGGTGTCAGAGCAAATTCAGTATTGGGAAACACAGGGGATGAATGAGCAACAAAAGACACCAGTGGTGGGGACTCGAGGAGGACTTACTGGCTTGTATGTATCAACATGGAGCTTAACCTGTTCACTACGAGACAGCGGATCGGTCCTCAACAGTTGCATACGAGATTTGTTACTTACTCTGATAGCTTACATTTGCATGTTCATTTGTTTTTTATTTTTAAAAAGCTTGCTTTATTTTACATTGTATTTTACTTTAAACAAACTAAAATATCCTTTCTTTTCATTATGAAGTTATTATAGAATAATCCATATGAATTATATTTATATTATTTTACTCTAAATAATAGTAAAGCACTATGAATCTATGTGTAAAAACTTTTATATTCATTGTGAAGTGATTATGTGATTCCGTGATAACTCCACGATATATAGCTGTCGGAAGATATAGAAATGAAACATTTCTGCCACTGCGAGAGAGAGAGAGAGAGAGAGAGAGAGAGAGAGAGAGAGAGAGAGAGAGAGAGAGAGAGAGAGAGAGATGGAATTCCTGTAGGGTGATATATTCTTATCACTTTCAGGGACTGGCAGATGCTGAGGGGAAGAAAAAGAGGGCAGTGCTGACGGAACACCTCAGATTCTTGTTTTGGTCACAAAACGCATTTTGAGCAAACCGAAAAATCTAATTTTGGGTGAGATACCCATGTCGTCCTGATGGAAGGTTCCTTTAGGTAGCTTTCTAAGGGATATTTTGCTACAGTGATACTCCCAGAGAATTAACCATAGGTCTCCAGAATTCTAATTCCTGGTGCATGTATCCTTAATATATCTTTAAGAATATCGAATAATATCAGGGGACATATTTTTTGATACGACACATAGCAATCTTCACCACGAATAGATTTAAACCTTTGAGAGGGAAGAGTGGCGAACAAAAGGGGAGCCGTTAGCAAGGTATCCGGTGACCTCCTCTCCGTACTACTACGGTCCATCATTCCTAACTTGCATTTAAGCTGGATTAGCCACAGATAGAGTAGTTTCGGGTGGGGTCATTTAAGGAAGAAGGGTGGGTCCATCAGGACGACATGGCTATCTCACCCAGAAATAGATTTTTTGCTTTGCTCAAAATCGGATTTTTGGGCTCGGCCATGTCGTCCTGATGGAAGCTTACCAGAGAATTAACCTGAAAGTACTATATCTGTGGGTTTGTATAAGTGCCTTTACTTTGAATGAGTTCCTTATATGGTCTCCTAGATCTGTATATATGACATTACCATTGTTTGTCATATCCACCAAGCTTGGAACTCGCTTAGGGCTTCCTGCCCCCTGCAGGGAAAATGACTTTGACTATAAGGATTCAAAGTTTGTATCTCCATAAGGACGCAAGGGAAACTTTCTTAGAGATTACCTATTCGTACTTTGGAAATCGGTACCATCATGCTTTCTATTTAAGGAAATAGAATGAAACTCTGTACTCTTTTATTTTATATACTGAGGGATAAAAGAAGATGCAGATACATTTTTTCTATTTATTTTCTTAAGCAAAATAGATTAACAATGTATACATCATAAGTAGGAATTTAACCTTGCACATATAAACATCATGGTTGTATATATTTCTGACCTGTAAGGGAAGAATATACATATATTAATTCATTTTAAAATTCCACTCAATGAATGTGAAGCTAAACCTGTCTAGTTTCACTTAGATGTTGAATATGCATCAACACTGTGTTCAAATGTTCACACGGCACTGGTGTTATTGGTTAGATTCTGCACCTGTATAGAACAGTCTATTAATCACCATAATGATTTTCAATAAAAGGTATTAATACCTATTCATCCGATGCACTGTTGAGCCCCAAAACAGTCCACTGTTCATTGCAGCACTAGACGACAGGTTTTATGACGCTACCTGCCGCCACCACAAAGTGTTTTATCTCGTGCACTTGCTTCGCATAATGTTTATAGAAGACTCTGGATGATTTCCACCCCGTATATGAGCGGAGTCTCTCAAAGTCCATATGTTGAAAGAAATTCAATGAAGCAGCAACTTTACTTGGATCATGACCTGCGGGTGTGCTGTCAGGATCCACTCTGCGAATAAAGTAGGTGAGTTTCGCTCTCAGTTGTCTGAGATAAGTTTGATCCTGAGGTTTTGCCTCGGAAAAGCTGTCTCTCCTTGAAGTATGAAGTTCTTCGAAGATAGACCTTTAGACACTACTGGGCATAGAGAGACATCTTCCTTCCATGGGCAGATTCTCCAAGGACCCCACCTTTTGGTGGGCAGCTCGTTTTTGGCGAGAAAAGCAGGATCAGGGAAGAGATTCAGTTCTCCTATTTCCAGGAACTGGATATGGCCTTCATTTCTGGATAAGGCCACTATTTCACTAACTCTAGCCCCTGAGGCTATAGCAAACAGAAATATGACTTTCTGTGTTAGATCCTTTAGGGTGCAATCTTCATTGTTGAGATTCGAAGCATAGTGCAAGGCTTTGTCCAACGACCATGTTATGGGCTTTGGAGGGGTTGCCGGCTTGAGTCTAGCGCATGCTTTTGGTATCTCATTGAAGATCTCACATGAGAGGTCCACCTGAAAGGCGTATTGAAGAGGTCTAATCAAAGCCGACTTACACGCAGTTAAGGTGGTGGAAGCAAGGCCTTGTTTGTGTAGGTGGATGAAGAAAGAAAGACAGAAGTCTATTGATATTTCTGTCAGTTTCCTTGCTTTTACAAAGGAAACCCACTTCTTCCAAGACGATTCTTATTGTCTCCTAGTTGAACTTGACTTGTATTCTGCAATGAAGTCGATTTTGTCCTTTGAGATCCCAAACAGTTTCTTGGCTGCTAGGGCGAGAAAATCATGAGATGTAGGTTGTTGGTTCTCAAGGATGAAGCGTAAACAGTCGACTTCTGAACCAGTTGGGATAAAACTGGATTCGGCAGAGGAATCTGCTTCAGTTTCAATTCTAGAACTAAAGGGAACCAATTGCTTCTGGGCCATTTGAGGACCACTACTGCTGCTGTTTCTCTGAAGGATCTTAGCTTGTCGAGGACTTTTAGCAGGAGATTAGTTGGTGGGAACAGATAGATCAGATTCTATCTGTTCCACTCGAGAGACATGGCGTCTATCGCTTCTGCTTGAGGGTCCTTGTAAGGGGCTACATAACGAGGTAGTTTCTTGTCGCTCGTTGCAAAGAGGTCGATCTGCAGTTCTGGGACTTTTTTCTGAGAAGAAGGAGAATGGGTCTGCGTCTAGGGACCATTCTGTCTCTTTCAGCTTTCGCCTGGATAGAGCATCCGCCGTCACATTGCGCAACCCTTGAAGGTGAACTGCTGATAAGTGCCATTTTCTCTTCCTTGCCAGGTAGAAGATGGCTAACATCACATGTTTGATGTGAGGTTATCTTGAGCCTTGTCGATTTAGATATTTTACTATCACTTCGCTGTCCAAGACCAGTGTGATGTGGACTGCTCTGCGAGGGGATAGTTTCTTCAACGTTAGGAAGACTGCCATAGCCTCCAAGATGTTGATGTGAAAGGTTTTGAACAGGTGCGACAAATTCCCCTGCACTTTTTTTTTTCTTGCCAATGGCCTCACCATCCTTCCAGGGAGGCCTCTGTGCGTATTACCATTGATGTTGAGGTTGTTGCAAGGGAATTGTCCGTGCTAGCCTCTTGGCTGTTGACCACGGCCTTAGTAGTGTACGCAATCGGGTCGGTGTCAACCTTTGTTGATCTCTTCGAGCGTTTGATGCGTATCTTCTCCAGACTCCTGACGCATCCTTTAACTGTGCTTTTAGCACTGGGTCTGTCACTGCTGCGAACTGAAGAGAGCCCAATACTCTTTCCTGTTGGCGCCTTGAAATCCTCTTGCGTTTGATTAGTCTCTTGACAGATCCCGCTATCTTTCTCCTCTTCTTTAGTGGAATGGAGAGATGGTGTGACTGTAAGTTCCAATGGATTCCTAATCATTGAAACTTCTGAGCTGGAGAAAGGCGAGACTTCTTGCGGTTGATCTTGAAGCCTAGGTGTTCCAGGAACTGGATCACCTTTCCGGCCGCTTGCAGACAAGTCGTCTTGGATGCTGCCTACACCAGCCAATCGTCCAGGTAAGCCACTACCTGAATTCCTTCTGAGCGTAGTTGTTGGACAATTGTATCCGCTAGTTTTGTGAATATCCTTGGGGCTAAGTTTAGTCCAAAGGGCATGGCTGTGAAGACATATTTTGTCTTCTGTATCCTGAATCCTAGGTAGGAGGAGAGGGGGCGACTGACTGTGAGGTGCCAGTAAGCATCTGCCAGGTCTATTGAGACTGTGTATGCCCATTTTGGTAGAAGGGTCCTTATGTGTTGTAAGGTAAGCATCCGGAACTTGTTGTTCTCGATGAACTTATTGAGTGGAGACAAGTCTAAAATGACTCTTAGTTTGTCCGAGTCTTTCTTGGGAACACAGAACAGCCTTCCCTGGAATCTGATGGACTTCACTTTCCTTATTACCTTCTTGTTCAAGAGTTCTGAGGTATATTCTTCCAACAAGGGGGTGGAGTGTTGGAAGAATTCTGGAAAAGGGGGTGGAATTTTGTTCCATTTCCAACCGAGTCCATTCGTGATTAGGCTGTGGGCCCAGGGATCGAAGGTCCAACGATCACGAAAGAGAAAGAGTCTGCCTCTCATTGCTTAGAGGTTCCTGAGGACTTGTTTCTGTGACCACGGCCTCCTCTACCACTTGGGGGGTTTCTTGAGGAGCCTCTTTTTGGGCCTTTACCTTTGTAGGGCCGAAAGGTAGTTGTGTGCCTCTCAAAACCTGGGTTGAAAACAGGTGATTGGGTCACCAGCTGCTGAGGGACCATCTGAAAGGTGGTTTGTGGCTGGGTTACCCTGTGAGGCACTGTGGCCATGGTCACGGCCGGAAGTTGTGCAGGTCTACTTGGTTTCTTTGCCTTCTTGTTCTTAGGCTGGGGACCACTGTCTGAGGATGATTTCCTTTTAAAGGACATGCCCCCCTTTTGAAGAAGGTTCCTATTCTCCGAGGCGGCTTTGGCAATAACTTCCTGGACCATATCTTGTGGGAAAAGGTCTTTGCCCCAGATGCATGATGAGATCAGCTTCCTGGGTTCGTGTTTTACCGTTGCTGCGGCAAACACATGCTCTCTACAGGTCCTCCTTGACCTGATGAAGGCATATAAGTCCTTCACAAGGGTACCCATGTGGGACTTGGCTAAGACCATGTACATGTCTGGGGCATTGGTTAGACCTGCACACATTTCCAGGCAGTTCTGATGAGACAAGGAAGCGGCGAGTCTTTATTGTGTCTCCTGTTCCCTTCTCAAAAGATGTTCTGGCAACTTTGGAAGGTTATCGTTGAACTGCTGGGCTGCTATCTCCGGATCCAACTTTGAGACGGAGAAGGTTAGATGTACTTCTTTCCACTTCTCCTCACAGGTAGGCATGGCTAGAGATAATGGTTTGCAATCCTCTAGGACTGGGTAAGGTTTGCCCTCTTCGACTGCTTTCATGACACAGTCAAGGGCTTTCACTGAAAAGGGGAAAGCTCTGGAGGAAGGAGCAATGAAGGTTGGGTGCCTCTTGCTCAACGCCGAGACTTTGGAGTTGGTATATCCGGCTCCTTTCAGGGTCTTGGTTAGGATGGCTTGTGCCTTGTCATGCTCGAAGACAATGACTTTCTAAGGTAGCGTCTCCTCGCGGGATGCAGGTTCATCTCGCAGTCTCACGTAGCGATCTGGGTATGCTGAAAAGGTGGGCCAGAATTGAAGATCTTCTCGGAGATGTACAGCTTCCCATTCATCATGGGCATGTGCTCCGTATACCTCCAGGGGTTGGTTTCAGAGCAGTGAGGGAGGTCAGATACTCTAAGGGGCTTAGCAGAGCCTGGCGTTTCCCTTCCTGTACCTCTCTCTTTGTCTCTTTGAGATCTTGCTTAATCTCCTCTTGTTCCTTCCGGAACACTGCCAACATCAGCTGGATCGACTCTAGGAGTGCTTTGCTCCTGCCGACCTAGGTAGATGGTTGGGGAGTTGGGGCTGAAGAGGTTGACGGCATAGGTTGATATACTGTCACAGTGAACTGAGGGTCCTCAGTCACCGTCGAAATGGATCCTTCTTCCTCCGTAGGTGGTTGAACCACTTCTTCTTCAGGGCCTTCTTGCAGTAGGTCCTGTTTGGTGTCGGTGGACACCTCTGATATCCATTCTTGGTGGATGTCCATGCCTTGCAGTGCCTTGTTGATGTCCGCATCCACTGTTAGGTCGATGAAGGGAGGCTGGACCAGTACCTGGGGCACAACCACACTGGATAGAGCCTTGGGGAACAGAAGACACTTCAGAGATTTGTTAGGTAGGTAAGGTCCTGGAGATTTCTTCTGGAACCCTCTTATCCACCTTCGAAGGGTTTCCCTTGCTGTATCCCTTGACTCCGCGGTGTCAGGGATATCTTCTCCAAAGCCGTCGGTCAGCAAGGTCGAGCAGTTGGAGCAACCCTTTGTGTCCCAGTACCTCAGGGATCCAGATACGGTGCAGCACGGGGCATGAGACCTGCACATCGTATGCCCATAAAAGTCCTTACTCTTTGTTGTTGCAGAATACAACTGCACACTTCACCATTGGCTCCTTCTGTAAGAGAAAAAAGGGTGAAATGAGTATTCAGTTGTTTATATCATTGATATAAATGCATGCTTATAAATAGTAATACTTACTTTTATACTTAATAGCTTAGGATAATAAGCTAGAAAGGAAAATAAGAAAGACGCATATCTGTGTTTCCTCTCCCAAGCAATCGCTGAGACCTCTGTCAATAATAAAATTTAAATTTTTTATAAGGGAAAATACAGGGTGGAATAACTCTTGTACGTAGAGCCGGAGTTAGTGAATATTTATACTATCTTTTCCACCTGTAGAATATTAATACTGAACAGTGTTTCATGAGTGTCCCGCTAATCAAAGGGATTCATCAGGGTGTTGAGGGAATACTTCAACCTCAACATGTTATGCGGTCCCAACATTAGAGTGTGATAGGATACACAGAGTATGTTAGAAATACTTGTACTACTGTATTGTTGTATACTGTAGTTTTACCAACTACTGTATTGTTGTATACAGTAGTTTTACCAACTACTGTATTGTCGTATACTGTAGTTTTACTGACTACTTTATTGTTGTATACTGTAGTTTTACCGGTAGACTACCGAGGTTAGGCTATTGCCTGGCGGCACTAACTGATAGAGAGAGAAAAAGAATGGAAAGGAGGATTTCCTAGTATTACGGTTTAGCACAATAATTGGAAGTGTAGGAGGGCTACTGCCGCCTACTGTCTCCTTGCCAGAATGAGAGTCCTAATGGAAGGGGAGGAATGCATCTGATTCTAGCTTCCATCCAGCCACAACTTTTGCCGCCAGCTGTAATGCCAGTTGCAAGGTTTGTGGATTGCAGGCCGAGAGAGAGGACTGAAGAATTCTCAACAGTATGATGGGTTTCCCACCGGCAGCCGTCAGGGCTAGCTCAGTCTTTCCCTCCGGGGCATTCGCTTCCGGTGGAGGAAGGACATAAGGAGGAGTTGGCCGAGGCGGCAAACTAACCGCCGCTGGTAGGGTCCGGGCCGGCAACTTAGTCAACCCAGTAAGCCGGCATGACTGTCAGAATACCGGCGAAAGAATGTTGTGACGCCTAGGCCGACACTAAAAGACAGAGGGGGGAGGGCAAAGGGTCATATAGTTTGCAGGGGAGAAAGGTGGCAGCAGGTAAGCCGCCTACTTTCGGCTGTAAACTAAGGAAGCATGGCTTTCTGTGCCGATGCCATTGCGGTCGGCAGAGGAACAAAGATTCCCCTGTCGCCGACATTGTCGGCTGTAAGACGTGTCTAATAGTTTACAGGGGAGAAAGGCGGCGGCGGGTATGCCGCCTACTCTCGGCTGTAAACTACGGAAGCGTAGCTTCCGTGCCGACAACGTCGTGGGCGGCAGAGGAACAAAGAACGGATTTTGAGCGAAGAGAAAATCTATTTTTGGGTGAGATAGCCATGTCGTCCTGATGGAAGGTTCCTTCAGTAGCTTCCTTAGGGTATATATGACTACAGTAGATATTCCCAGAGAATTGAACTAAAGGTTTTCACAGAATTCTAACTTCTGGCGTGAGTACCCTAAAGGTTTTCCTCTAGGATATCGTATATCAACAGGGGACGCATGCATTAACACGCCACATGGCTATCTGCACCCCACATAGCGTTAACGCTTCGATGGGGAAAGGTGGCGGGATAACTAAGGAGCCGCTCCAAAGTTACCCTCCTTCGTTACTGCAACGGTACTTGCATCGTAAACAAACGGCCACCATACTGTGTGACGTCACGTCCGTCCTCATTCCGAAGTACAGCTTCTACCTATCTCCGCGATACAGTATGTCAGGGAGGGGCCTAGTAGGCTGAACTGGAACAGTCGGGCGGGTTCATCAGGACGACATGGCTATCTCACCCGAAAATAGATTTTTCGCTTCGCTCAAAATCCGTTTTTTGAGCTCAAGCCATGTCGTCCTGATGGAAGTGTACCAGAGAATTAATGTATCATGGGTTTTTCCCCCATTCCAGGTGCCTTCTACTTCGAACAATATTCCTATGGTCTGGTGACCGTAGAGACCGTGACATCTCCTTTAAATGTCACTACCAGTGGTCTTACAACGACCTGGCTTCCTGCCCCCCTGGCATGGAAGTCCTGTTTGGACAAGAGGGATATCTCGAAGTAATCTGACGAAGATAGACTCACCTGGGCGAAGAGATCGTGTCGGTCTCGAAGACAGATCAGAAGGTTAATATTTGTGTAAGAACAATATTATGCCATTAGGTGAGTGTATAATAGACAGTAGGTATATTAGACTTGAAATAACCATAGGATAGGGGCAAATAAAACTATAACAGTAATCTATTTCCATATGAAAGATAGGAGCAAAATAAGACGCGTATGGTAAAATAAAATAATTATTTTATTTGAAAATTTGCAAGTAATTATAGAAATTATTTACAATAATAATATTGGATAGCAGACATAGAATTCTAGTAAAGACGGTGATGTGGAATCTGAAAGGGAAAGCTTTTTGCCTTTAAACACAAGTTCCCAGGGGAACGCTAGTCTTTAGAGTCAATATACACTTCATGTCCAAGAACATGTGGCACACGTGTAAGAATCTATGTCACTTCACCTTGATGAAGAACAGTCTATCAGTAACACTAAGTGTCCCTTGAAATCACTATGTATCGCACTAGGGTCAACACAGGCACCCGTTGAGTTAGAGTCCGGATATAACTCACTGTTCTGCGCAGATCTAAACAGCAGGTTTCATTACAATGCCGGCTGCTATCATGAAATGTTTTATTTCGTGCACCTGCTTTGCATAGTGTTTGAAGAACACTCGCGATGATTTCCAGCCCGTAAAGCTTCAGAGGCTTTCAAAATCCATTCCTTGGAAAAAGTTCAAGGAAGAGGCGACTTTCCTAGGATCGTGACCTGCGGGTGTACTGTCAGGATCCGCTCTGCGAATAAAGTAGGTGATTTTCGCTCTTAGTTGTTTCAGTGACAGGTCACTACCCGAGGTTTCTCCTTTAAAGAGTTGTCTCCCACCAAAGTCTGAAGTTCTTCGAAGATAGACCTTAAGATTCTCCACTTGGCATAGAGAGACATCTTCCTTCAGGGGGCAGATTCTCCAGGGGCCCCATCTTTTGGTGGGTAGTTCGTTTTTAGCGAGAAACGCGGGGTCGGGGAAGAGGGTAAGTTCTCCTGTGTCGGCGAACTGTATCTGTCCCTCTTCTCTTGATAATGCCACTATTTCACTGACTCGGGCTCCCGAGGCGAGAGCAAAAAGGAAAATTACTTTTTGAGTCAAGTTTTTCAGAGGGCAAGACTCGTTGTCGAGGCTAGAGGCAAAATGGAGCACTTTATCCAGGGACCAGGTGATGGGTCTCGGTGGAGGTGCTGGACAGAGTCTAGCACATGCCTTCGGTAGTTTATTGAAGATTTCGCTGGACAAATCTATTTGGAAGGCCTACAGTAGTGGTCTAGTAAAGGCCGATTTGCAAGTGGAAATCGTATTGGCAGCTAATCCTTGTCCATGAAGGTGAATGAAGGACATGCAAAATTCTATGGAGATTTCCGTAGGGTTTTTTGCCTTGATGAAGGATACCCACTTCTTCCAGGATGATTCGTATTGCCTTCTGGTAGACTTTGTTTTGTATTCCTCTTGGAAATCTAAACTTTTCTTCGAGATCCCAAACCTTTTCTTTACGGCTAGGGAGAGAAAATCATGAGATGAAGGTCCTTGACTTTCTTTGATGAAGCGAAGACAGTCGACTTCTGTACCTGTTGGGAGAGAACTGGGCCCGGCAGCTCCAGGACCAGGGGAAACCAGTTGCTCCGAGGCCACTTGGGAGCCACTAGAGCTGCTGTCCCCTTGAAGGTTCTCAGTTTGGAGAGGACTTTCAGCAGAAGGTTGGGTGAAGGGAACAGGTAAATCTTGGACCATCTTTTCCAATCCAGGGACATGGCGTCCACTGCTTCCGCTTTGGGGTCCTCGTAAGGGGCCACATATCGAGGAAGTTGCTTGTTGTCGCTCGTCATGAAGAGATCGATCTGTAGTTCCGGGACTTGACGAGAGATGAAGGAGAATGATCTTGCATCTAGAGACCATTCCGACTCTATGGGGCTTGTACTCGATAGAGCGTCCGCTGTCACACTGCGGAATCTTTGTAGGTGAACTGCAGACAAGTGCCATTTCTTCCTGTCCGCCAGGCGGAATATGGGTAATATCACCTGGTTTATGTGGGGTGATCTCGAGCACTGACGGTTGAGACATCTGACTACCACCAAGCTGTCCAGAGTCAGACGGATGTGGATCGAGGGACGCGGGGATAGTTTCTTCAGGGTAAGAAGAACCACCATGGCCTCCAAGACTTCCGCGGCATCCTTTAGCTGTGCTCGTAGCACTGGGTTTGTAACTGAGGAGAACTGTAGGGAGCCAAGTACTTCCTCCTGTTGTCGTCTTGAAATCTGTTTGGATTTTAGAAGTCTTCTGACAGACCCGGCTATTTCTTTCCTTTTCTTGCTCGATGCCGGCATCTTAGAGTTGGTAAAACCCCGGCTCTTAAGACAATGTACCAGCATGGCTTGGGCTTTTGAGTGATCGAACACGATCACTTCCTTGGGTTCGGTCTCCTCCTTGGAGGCTGGTTCGGACCTGAGTCGGACGTAACAGTCCGGGTAAGCCTCAAAGTTGGGGAAGAATTCCACTTCTTCCAAGAGGATGGATCCGAGTTTGTCGTTATTGAAGATTTTGCCAGTTGTAATTGGCATATGCTCGCCGTACCTCCAAGGGTTAGACTCCAAGCAGTGGGGGAGGTCCTTAACCGAGATCTTCTTCGGTTGCTGAATTCCATGAGAGTACTCTTGATCTGCTCCTGATTCTCTCGGAGTTTCTTGTCCATCAGAGCCACTAACATCTGGATGGCATCTACGGTGGCGGTTGGCAAGTGTTGTGAGGCGGCGGAGGTAGAGGGGACAGGCTCCTCGGCCACTACAGGGGCTACCGGAGGTGTTGGGGCGACCTCGCCCTCCGAATCAGGGTACTCCACCTGATCTTCTTCCTCCGGATCCTCACCCATGAGGGTCCTCTCGGTGTCGTCAGACACTTCCGACATCTTCTCCACCTCGTCTAGATGACACTGTCAGAGTGTAGCCGAAATGTCAGGTTCGACCACGAATTGAACGGTGGGAATCTGGTCCTGGGGAACCACAGAATCTGCTGATGCTTTAGTTAAAAGCATGGCCCTCATTTTCACATTTGGGAGATAAGGCCCGGTGGCGTTCTTCTGGAAACCGCGCACCCACTTGCGCAGTTTCTCTCGAGCGATGTCCCTGACCTCCGTGGACAGAGGGTTGTCGAACGCCTCATCAAGGAGGCCTTTGCAGGTTGAACAGGTCTGCGGATCCCAGTACTTGAGGTCACCCTTCTTGGCGACACAGGGGGCATGGGTCCAGCACGCCTTATGCCCGTAGAAGTCCGGGCGGCGAACTCAGCAGAAGGAGCTCTCACACTTCACGTACTCTTCCTGTAAAAGAAAGAGACTATGAGTATATGGAAGACATAGTTATGGCTTATATTACTCTTAAGATTAAGATTGACTTAACTCTGTAAAATTAGTTTATTATGAGCTCAGGATAGTTGAGCTAGAAAGGAAGTAGGAAGACACATACTTGTGAATCCCGTCCAGCCGGTTACCGTGACCTTTTCTGCAGTCAATTCCTTAGGACCTGAAGGTTCTAAAGGAGGAAGAGCATCCTTATGGATGAGCCAAGCTTAAGCTTCCTTATTAAGGAATTGTCTACAGAATGGAAAGGATCTGAAATCATTCAGAACCTAGGGAGGGAGAGGGGGGAAAATAGGATAAACCCCCTCAAATAGTTGGGTAGGCCCCAGCAAGAGACTGCACTAAGAAGCACAGAGTATGCTGGAAATGTTGTACTGTGCAACTGTACACCATAGCCACTGTTTTAGAAGGTATTAAATACCAAAGGAAAGTGGTCAGGCTATCCGGCTGCATCAGAGCGACTGCCGGCGCGGGGCCGGCAGCCGGGGAAGGGGTGCTTGTCCATTAGAGCCTCAGGTGGCGGCGCCAGCAGATCGGCGGAGAGTCGGAGGCCGGTCCGGCGGGGTGAATCCATCTAAGGGCACACACTGAGCAGCAGAGAGATGGTAGACACCGAGAGGGGCGATCGCCAGCACGGTGGCAGGTCGCCGGCAGGACCATGACCTCCGGCAGCCGGCAGGCTGTCGGCATTGGTGAACCTTAGCTAACCTCATAAGATGTAGGGGACGGATACCTGGGATGTCGGCGGTTAGCGTCGGCAAGGAGCGGCAGCCCCCGGCAGTCGGCAGGCTGTCGCCATAGGTAATCCTAGGATGGTATCATCTTATGGAGTGGAGAGGTCACCTGGGGTGTCGGCGGCTAGCACCGGCAAGCGGAGGCGGCAATGGACTGGCACCATGATAAGAGAGAGAGAAAGGTAAGGAGGGAAGGTAAGGAAGGGTAATGTCCGATACCCGACCGGCTTCCCTCCAAAAGGAGTGCTCTCATGATAGGAGAGGATACACCTATCATCCGGCGGCAGGGAGCCGGCAGACGGCTGGAAGCCTGTGGTAACCCAAGGGAGGGACAGAGGGCACTCAAAGAGGAGGAATCTTCCGCCGGCACCACCCCCATAGTACGACTATGAAGGGGAAGTGTAGCAGAGGGGCCAACCAAGCAGAAGAGCACAGCTAACCCTACAACTCTCCCCAGGGGAGGAGTTGTAGGACAGCGGACAGGAGTGTGGAGGAGTTGTAGGACAGCGGACAGGAGTGTGGAGGCAAGCCAACACAAAGGGATAGAGTGGGGGGGGGGGATTAGGGGTCTTTAGAGGGTGGGGGGAATCTGTAGGTGCTAGTCTGCCTGGGCAGGGGAGAAACGCTCCCCAACCTAAGGAGAGTTAGCTCAGATCAGGTACAGCACTGGTGTACTGTCCTGAACTATAATAAAACAGGAATCCCCCAAGGCCTAACCTAAACCAGGAGAACCTTTCTCCTAGGTTAGGGAGGTCTGGGAAAGACACATCGCTAGGTTGCAGGGAGGAAGGGAGTGTCCCAACCAAATGCAGTCTAGGGGGAAAGGCAGAGCCCTTCCCCTTTGGTCTTAGTCGAAACCCTAAGGGGAAGTCGTTCCCCTAAGGTGGACTGAGAAGAGCGATAGGTACTCGGGTTCTGTCCTAGGTCCCTCCATATACTATGTAGGGAAGGGGGAAGAACCACCTAGCCTAACCTACCCGAGAACTATCCCGGGCAGGGGGTTAGGATATAGCAACGCTACCCAGAGGGAGTTTACTCGTAAGTAAGGGGGATATAAGGAAGCATACAAGGGTTAGGGGAGTGTGGTATGGGTAGACCAAGCACGGTCTCTTGTATGGTCCCTAGAAGCCGAAAGTACATGTGCAGCACTGTATCTTGTATGTTTAAAAATGCCTATATCTTCATTTATAATAACCTAGGAACACTTATTATATCATGCAAAGCAAACATGAACACTAGGCTATCGAGCCTAGGGGCTAGGCTAGCGATCTAGCATGGGGTTAGGCAAACACTAGTTGCCTAAAATGAATACTAACAGCAAAATATAATTAATTCCTAGCAATGAAGACTAAATAACTAATGATATTAATTAGTTATAAGACCAGGAGGGCTGTTCTGGCTAAATAACTAAAGAGTGCGAGGCGAACAGAGGCGTCGTAAAATGGCGCCTCCGGTTGAGGCACAGCTCTGCCACAAAACACAAGATTTAAGGATAAATAATCGTTACTTTACGGCCAGAGCTTATTAAACAATACAAGAACCTGGTACTCAACTTTCCAGAAGAAGGCGAGGCCGAAAGCTGCGACAGGACGATCGATGAACACAGATAAAGAAAGGCATTCCGGGAAAAACCAGCTGCGGTAGAAGCTACAAAGCAAGGAATGAGGATGGACATGACATCACACAGTATGGTGGCCGTTTGTTTACGTTGCCAGTACCGTAGCAGTAATGAAGGAGGGTAACTTTGGAGCGGCTCCTCAGTTATCCCGCCACCTTTCCCCATCGAAGCGTTGACGCTATGTGGGGTGCAGATAGCCATGTGGCGTGTTAATGCATGCGTCCCCTGTTGATATACGATATCCTAGAGGGAAACCTTTAGGGTACTCGCGCCAGAAGTTAGAATTCTGTGAAAACCTTTAATTTAATTCTCTGGGAATATCTACTGTAGTCATATATATCCTAAGGATGCTACTGAAGGAACCTTCCATCAGGACGACATGGCTTGAGCCCAAAAATTCCCTTATCGGCGACGTTGTCGGCTGCAAGACAGTACACACTGAGTTACCGTCTTACTTCAAAACCGGGATAATCAGCGGCAAAGAAGACAGACGGCATAAGACTATCTAAATCAAGCCGGAGTTTACCACTCGCTGGCGATAATGAAAGATAGGGTTTGCCGCTTGTAATGTCGGCGGCTCAGGGAGGGAGAAAGGGTTTAGCCTCTTTTCTCTAAAAGAGAAAAATATCGAATCATATCCATAAATTCTAGGGAATATCTATCCCCAACCAAATTAATAGGGAAGGATATGATGAGGTTAAACAGAGAGAATTACTTTACTAACATATACAAAACGGGTTAGGCTAGCCTAACTCCGGTGGGGACCGTGACCAGGTTGGTACCACCGGGGTCCCCATCGTATACGAAAGTAACGTTACATATCGGAAGAGGAAATATTATAATGTATGCGATTTCTTCACTAGTATAATTTGCCTAACTAGCTAAAAAGTTTTCTTTTACAGCTAAATACCGGGAGCGTCGCACTACTGACTAAATAAAATGCATTTATGACGTGCGACAGCGATCTCAAAATGGCCGCCTCCGGTGTCGGCTACGCTCCACCAATCACACTTAAATTATACAAATTTAACTGTGAGAAGGGAGCCTTACAATTATACACAGGAAAGATTAAATACTCAACTTTCCAGAGGCTGAAGATGCTGGAGATTGCATAATAATATTCCAAAATCAGTAACAAACACGGAGAGAAGCTTTGGAGGGCACTTTGCTTAAATGCTACAGATTAAATTAATGATGGGCCGTAGTAGTACGGAGAGGAAGTCTACTGGGTACCTTGATAACGGCTCCCCTTTTGTTCGCCACTCTTCCCCCTCAAAGAGTTAAATCTATTCGGGGTGAAGATTGCTATGTGTCCTATCAAAAAATACGTTCCCTGATATTATGCGATATCCTTAAAGATATATTAAGGATACTTGCGCCAGGAGTTAGAATTCTGGAGACTTATGGTTAATTCTCTGGGAGTATCACTGTAGCAAAATATCCCTTAGAAAGCTACCTAAAGGAACCTTCCATCAGGACGACATGGCCGAGCCCAAAAACACATGGTAGATATGACAGCAAGGGACACGCTGCCAAACGGGAAAAAGTATGTTTCATAACGGCAGGTACCACATAAATTGTGACATAATTAAGCTACCTGGGGCCTGCCCACCAGTTACTACTACTAATACTACTACTACTACCTGAAGTCATAATCGTATCAAAGGTTGAAGGTTTGCATGGTGTATAAAAAAAAATATAATAGAAGTCAAAATACAAAACAATTTCAGCATAATAATATATCAATTGACTGGAATTTCCCTTAGTGCCAAGATCATAAAAGAAAGATGCACCACAGTAATCATGTCCCTCCTCCAGCACATACAGCATAAGAGATCAGCAGACAAATGCACATAAAACACTTTTATTTTCTGTTGTCCAAGTATTTCCTTTAATCTTCTAATTTCCACAAAAACGCTTCAGGTTTCTAACTGTTAAATGTTCCTATGTAAGAGAGGATGTGAATAATTAGTAAGTCAGAGGAACAGTACAGTATACAGGAAAACTGGTGATACTTTTTTTAATTTTGTTCATAAGTTGCCACTTAGTATTAAATATTATATTTCACTTTGTAAACATGTGTATGTATAAGGCATTGTTGGTCACTTGTTATAGATAATTTTATCATTGAATAATGTTAGATTGTTAAAAAAAACATTTCATGGTAAAACTGTATTTCAGAACAAAAATTATATATGTTACTGTAGCACAAATCCCTTTGTCAACATGACTCCGCGAATCAGTGAGACTAGTCTTTGAACTGTGTCTGAACAGAAGGATTCAGACTGGGAAACAGGGCGTCTGCATGGAGAACAGTTTAAGCAGAGCCCTAGTGTCTAATAATAACAATTTATGCATTTGGGGTATGATTTCAAAGTTATTACTTACTTTTTGCTTATTTCGTTTAGCGTATAAAACAAATGTTAGTTAGGATCGTGATTTCAAAACTTGCAAAAGATTATTACAAGTCATAGCTTAGACTATAGTCAACGCTACTTATATAATCCTAGTCTTCAAATGGGTTTCTTCAGTTTGAGGAAAAATAAATAAATAAATGAGCGAGGTGGTGAGTTATCTTCGCTATTAGGAATACAATTAATTCTATCTTTTTATCATTTTACTTTTACTTTATGAACGGAAGACTTTGATCAGTTCAGAAATATTCAGCCACACGTGTTATGTGCAGATTCTAAAGAAATACAATAACAACGTATCTTAAATTACAATAATAATATTAAACAATAATAACAATAACAATAATAATAAAAATAATAAATATTAACAATAAATGGATTTTGAGCGAAGCGAAAAATCTATTTTTGGGTGAGGTAGCCATGTCGTCCTGATGGAAGTTCCTTCGAAGGTAGCTTCCTAGGTATATTTGACCTACAGTGATATATCCCAGAGAATTTACCAAAGGTATCCAGAATTCTAACTCCTGGAGCGAATATCCCTTAAAATTTTATGCAGGGATATCGCGTAATATCAGAGGACGTATTCTTGACACGTCTCATGGCTCTCTACGCCCCCAATAGAGCTTTCACTTCGAGGGGAAAGAGAGGCAGGAACAAGGAGAGTCGTTACAGAGACATCACTCTCGACGCTCCCTACTGCTCTGCAAATAGTGCGCCAATCCGCCACCGCGAGGCGCCACCGTCATTCTTTGTAGCTTTGTAAATGTTGCAGATACAGTACCATAGGGAGGGATTCATTATCCTTTTGTCAAAAAGAGGGTGGGTCCATCAGGACGACATGGCTACCTCACCCAAAAATAGATTTTTCGCTTCGCTCAAAATCCGTTTTTTGAGCTTAGGAAGTGTACCAGAGCATTAATTAATAGTGCCGTTCATCTCGAGCTAAATCTTTCCTCTTTGGTCTTTAGACCTAGAGACACTTGATGTTACTGTTATACATCGATCAGCTGATTATGAAATATGTCAGTGCTTCCTGCCCCCTACAGGGAAGAGTCTGAGTAGACTCGAGGAAAAAACCCGAGGATTGTGAGTTCAAGGAACAATCTGGCAAACAGTTTGTATATCAGTTTCAACATATACGTAAAGCATAGTCTGTACTAGGATGATATTGGATTGGGCAGGTTACTGTACCTCCCGGGTCTGTCGATGAAGAGACGGACAGGTTTATATACGTGTAGGAAACCTTAAACAGTAAAATGAACAGTCTAGTACAACAAGATCTTACCTGTTTGCCTGGAACACAATGAATCTTAGTTCTGGTATTTACTTAAATATCAAAAAGAGTCAAGGATGCTCTGACTTATACATACAAGTAAATATTTGGGGCGAAAGAGACGCAAATATTCGTTCTATTGTTTATTACAAAAATAGAAATCATGGTTGTAAACAATTACAATGTATGCTGAATAATTCTGCATAAAAGCATAAACAGTAATAACAGGAATAATAGGGTTTACCTGAAAAGGAAAACATTAGCCACTCTACGGGAAATATGAAATTTCACAATACATTCTGTTGTTACTAGGAACACTGTGCATATAAGAATGCCTGGCACTTGTGTCAGCTTATTATGCTTAATGTCACCTATGTAGGGAGAACAGTCTATAGTGTTATCACATAAACACAAAACTCAACATGATATGTCTACGAGTCTATCATGTACACCCTTCACTATAGATCCCGAATAGTGCACTGTTCTTCGCAGTAATCAAGCAGCGGATTTTATTACACTGCCCGCCGCCACCACATGAAATTTAATCTCTTGTAATTGCTTCGCGTAGTGCTTGAAGAAGACCCTCGAGGACTTCCATCCAGTATAAGCACGAAGACTTTCAAACGACATCGTTTGGAAGAAATTCAGAGACGAGGCAACTTTCCTCGGATCATGACCTGCGGGTGTACTGTCTGGATTCGCTCTGCGAATGAAGTAGGTGATTTTCACCCTAATCTGTTTCAAGGATAACGTTGAACCGGAAGTCTCTCCCCTGAAAAGCTGACCTCCCTTAAAGTCTGAAGTTCTATGAAGATAGACCTTTAGGCATTCCACTAGGCAGAGGGATGCTTCTTCCTTCAGAGGGCAGATTCTCCAGGGACCCCATCTCTTAGTGGGCAGCTCGTTCTTGGCGAGAAATGTCGGGTCCGGAAAGAGGTTCAGCTCTCCATTGTCTGTGAACTGAATGTGGCCATCATCCCTCGAGAGGGCCACTATTTCGCTAACTCTGGCTCCCGAGGCTAGTGCAAATAAGAATATCACCTTTTGAGTCAAGTCTTTCAGCGAGCAATCCTCATTGTTCAGGGTTGATGCTAAATGAAGAACTTTGTCCAAAGACCATGAAATGGGTTTAGGAGGAGCTGCGGGCCGAAATTTTGCGCAGGCTTTAGGGATCTTGTTGGAAAAGTCTACCTGGAAGGCGTAAAATATTGGTCTGGCCAGGGCGGATTTACATGTAGTAATCGTATTGGCTGCTAAACCTTGTTCATGAAGATGGATGAAGAAGGACAAACAGAAGTCCGCAGAAATCTCCTTAGGTTTCTTCGCCTTGACAAAGGCCACCCATTTCTTCCAGGAAGACTCATATTGTCTTCTTGTTGACTTTGACTTGTATTCCTCTAAGAAGTTAATACTGTCCCTAGATATCACAAACCGTTTCTTGACCGCTAAGGCAAGAAAATCATGAGATGAAGGTTCTGGGTTTTCACTGATGAAGCTGAGACAGTCAATTTCTGCACTTGCTGAGTCAGAACTGGGTCCGGCAACGGGATCAGTTTCAGGCGTAGTTCCGTTACCAGGGGGAACCAGACGCTGTTGGGCCATTGTGGGCCACTATTGCTGCCGTCCCCCAAAAGGATCTCAGTTTGTCGAGGACTTTCAGCAGAAGGTTGGTTGGAGGGAATGGATAGATCTTGGACCATCTGTTCCAATCTATGGACATTGCATCCGTTGCCTCCGCTAGAGGATCCTCGTACGGGCCTACGTACCGGGGTAGCTTCTTGTTGTCGCTCGTTGCGAAGAGGTCTATCTGCAGTCCTGGGACTTTGCGTAAGATGAAGGAGAACGATCTTGCGTCTAGGGACTATTCTGACTCTATCGGTTTGGTCCTGGATAGAGCGTCCGCTGTCACATTGCGGAACCCTTGAAGGTGGACTGCTGACAAGTGCCATCTCTTCTTCTCCGCTAGGCGGAGGATGGCTAGTTTCACTTGATTTATGTGAGGCGATCTCGAGCCCTATCGATTTAGGCATCTCATAATGACTTCGTTGTCTAGAACCAGACGGATGTGGATTGAGCAGCGGAGATTCAGTTTCTTTAGGGAAAGAAGAACTGCCATGGCTTCCAGAAAGTTGATGTGGAAGGTTTTGAAGAGAGGAGACCAGGTTCCTTGGACTTTCCGATGATGAGAGTGACCTCCCCACCCTTCTTTCGAGGCATCCGTGTGAACGGTGACTGATGGTGGAGGTGGTTGTAAGGGAACCTTGTTCTTTAGGTTCTTGGCCTCCGACCATGGCTTGAGTAGGTATCGCAGACGATTTGGTATCGGTCTTTTTAGATCTCTTCGAGCTTTTGATGCGTATTTTCTCCAGACTCCTGATGCATCTTTTAATTGTGCTCTCAATACTGGATCTGTCACTGAGTCGAACTGGAGAGACCCCAATACTCTCTCCTGTTGTCTTCTTGATATCCTTGCGGACCGAAGAAGGCTTCTGGCAGATCCTGCTATCTCTTTCCTTTTCTTTGATGGAATGGAAAGGCAGTGCGACTGCAAGTTCCAGTGGACGCCCAGCCACTGAAACTTCTGAACTGGAGACAGTCGGGATTTTTCCAGGTTGATCTTGAATCCCAAGTGTTCCAGGAACTGGATCACTTTCTTGGAGGCTTGCCTGCACTCTTCTTCGGATGCTGCCCACACCAGCCAGTCGTCCAGGTAGGCTACCACCTGGATTGCCTTTAGGCGTAGTTGATAAATGACTGCATTCGCAAGCTTGGTGAATACCCTTGGATCTATGTACGCATCCATCATGTCTATGGAGACTGTGTATGCCCGTTTGGACAACAGGGTCCTGATGTGTTGAAGTGTCAGCATTTTGAACTTGTAGTTCACTATGAACTTATTGAGTGGTGACAAGTCCAGAATTACTCTGAGCTTTTCCGAGTCCTTCTTCGGAACACAAAATAGCCTTCCTTGGAATCTGACAGACTTCGCCTTCTGTATAACTTTTTTGCTCAAGAGTTCCTGAACATATTCTTCCAATATGGGGGTTGAGTGTTGGAAGAATTGAGGGAAGGTTGGTAGAGTTGAGCTCCAACTCCACCCTAGTCCATTCTTGATTAGGCTGAGGGCCCAGGGATCGAAGGTCCAACGATCCCGGAAGTAGAAGAGTCTCCCTCCTATCGGTAGCATCTCACTTTGAGTGCTGGGAGGAGGATTTACCTCCTTGGCCACGTCCACCCCTGTTGCCCCTACCTATGGAGGGGCGTCTGGAGGAACCTCGAAAGGATCCTTGAGACTTCGGCCGAAAGGTCGTAGACTGCCTTTTAAACACTGGGGTGAACACTGGTGACTGAGTCGCCAGTGTTTGGGGCACCAGTTGGAAGGTAGTGGGTGATTGTGCCACCGTCTGGGACACCGTGGCCGTGGGAAGCTGTTGTTGTTGCTTAGGCCGAGAAGGCACTTTAGGTCGTTTTGGTCTATTCTTTGGCTGGGGACCCTCGTCAGCTGAAGATTTCCTTTTGGAGGACAAGCCCCATTTGGAAAGAAGGTTTCTATTTTCAGTGGCGGCTTTGTCCACGACCTCTTTGACCACTTCACTTGGGAAGAGGTCTTTTCCCAAGATGTTAGAAGCTATCAGCTTCCTGGGTTTGTGTCTCACTGCAGCCGAGGCGAACCCAAACTCTCTCCAAGCCCTTTGGGCTTTAATAAAGTTGTACAGGTCTTTAGTTACTGTCGCCAGATGGGCTTTGGCGAAGACCATGTACATGTCCGGGGTATCTGGGATGCTTGCCATTGTCTCCAGGCCAGTCTGCAGAGACAAGGAAGCGGCTAAGCGTTCTTTCGTCTCCTGTTCCCTACGCAGGAGAAAGTCCAACAGCTTGGGGAGGTCTTTGCCGAACTGTCGTCCGGCAATATCTGCCTCCAGCTTCCCGACTGTGAAGGTGTTGTGTACATCCTTCCAGTCCGCATCGTCTGATGGGAAGGCAAGGGAGAAGGGTCTACACTCCTCCAGTGTAGGGCATGGTTTCCCTGCCTCAACTGCCTTTAAGGCTGCCTTGAGCCCTTTGTCCATAAAGGGAAAGGCACGTTTAGGATCAGCAATGAAGGACGGGTGCTTCTTGGTGAGAGCCAGCACCTTAGAGCTGGTATAGGCCCTCTCTTTTAAGGTGGTGGTATATAAGGCCTGAGCCTTAGAGAGTTCAAGGACAATAGTTTCCTTCGGCTCTGTTTCCTCTCTGGATGCAGGTTCCGTCCTGAGACGGACATAGCAATCCGGGTAGGCCCCTTTGCTGGGCCAGAACTCAATTTCCTCTACTGGGACAGTGCCCAGTTTTTCTGAGAGGAAGATCTTTTCGCCCGACATGGGCATGTGCTCTGCGTACCTCCAGGGGTTAACGTCAGAGAATGCGGGGCGATCTTTAACGTTTAGTTTCTTCGGGGCCAAACGTGTCGCAACTAGCTGATGCATCTCAGTCCGAAGAGAGGCCTCCTTCTCGGACGATTTCTTTTGAATGTCCTGCACCATGGACAGCAACGAGTGGAACGTACTTGTGATCGAATCTAGTTGAGGTGCAGTGGAGGAGGTCGAAGGCACCGGCTCATTCACTGTGGCCGATGATACCGAAATCGTTTTGGCTTTCTCAGTTTCCGTCTCAGGTGGAACGTCATCTGCCTGATCCAACTCCTTCACTAGGAGATTGTTCTCGGTCTCCTCTGAGACAACTGACATGTTGTCTTCTAGTTGGATGCTCTCCAAGGCATCCGAAACTTCAGATTCTACCGGAATCTGAACCAGGGGAATCTCAGGTTGAGCCTGGGGAATAACTGCATCCGAAGATGCCCTAGGGAAAAGACAAGCCCTCATATTTTCATTAGGAAGGTATGGTCAAGAAGTATTCTTCTGGAAACCCCTGACCCATTTACGCAGCACTTCCCTTGCTGCGTCCATTGACTCAGTGGACTTTTGGTCATCAAAAGCCTCTCTTACCAGTTTTTCACAAACGGTACATATCTGCGGGTCCCAATACTTGAGAGCCCCCTTGGTGACTGCGCAGCGAGCATGGGCCCTGCATATGTCGTGGCCGCAGAAGTTCCTACTGCGGACCCTGCAAAAACTATTCCCGCACTCGGGATGCTCCTCCTGTAAAGAAAGGAAAAGTCTATAAGTATTCGGTGAAATTCTCAAATTTCAACATACATATAATATTTTATATTAGCTTGGATAGGGTAAGCTATAAATAGGAAAGACACCTACATCTGTTTCCTGTCCAGCGAATTGCTATGACCTCCTCCAATATAGAAAGTAGAATGCTTAAGAATTTTCAGAGGAAGATGATATCCTATGATATAAAGTGTCTCTTAACACAATCTTCCAGTTTCAATATTGGGTATTAAGGACAATAATTGATCATAACCATTAAAGGAAGAGAGAATCGCTCTCTTATATGTGATGGTCTCACAATAGGCTGCCCATGAAGCACCTTGTAGGTTGGAAAAACTTTGGGCTACAGCACTGACTGTTTGGTAACAAGTTGCCAGTCCTGTCAGGCCTACCGGCACCTGCCGGGCCTGCCGGCGTCTGCCGGGCAAGCCGGCACATGCAGGCCTATTCTGGGTTATTGAAGGCAATTATTATCTTCATAAAATTGTGTGATAGGCCGCCGGTTTCCGGCAGTTTCTGCCGGCGGATCTGCCGGCCGGCAGTGGCTCTACCAACTGCCGGCGGCTCTGTCGGCGGCGGCAGTTCTGCCGGCCGGCAGTGGTACTGCCGGCTGGCAGTGGATCTACCAGCCGGCAGCTGAGGATCCTTCCGTCAAGGGGACCCAGCGGCAGTCGGCGGCAGATGACCAGGTATGGGTGGCCGGGTGCCGGCCGGCAACTCAGCAGCCGGCAGTCGGTCCCCGAATGTCCAATGTCTTTGGGTTGTCGGTCAACTATGTTCCCAACAAGCGCCAGCAGGGCAACTGCCGGCCGGCAGACAATGGACATGGCCCAGTATGAAAGTACGAGAGAAAGAGAGGATGGAGGAAGGCAAGGATTCATCCTTGCCAGCCTGCATCCAGAATGAGGGTTCAAGTGGAAGGGGGAATTAAATTCAGGCTTCCACCCAACCATATCCCAGTCATAAGGGCTATGGAAGGCAGTCCAAGAGAGGACTGAAGAACACTCTAAAGAATATGAGGTACCCGCCGGCAGCCGGCCTGGCCGGCGGCAGACGGGGAACCTCACGCCAGTCCTACAAGAACCCTAGGGTCAATGTAGAACGACGGCCAGGAGGGTGTTGGATCATTCAACATGAAAGAGATAGCGGGGAGGGGGTAGGTGTCCTATAGGTAAGGTAATGGCCTAAGGCACTACCTAACCTAAAAGGATTCTGGTCTCATGAAGTAACCTCAGGTAGGAGAAATCATTTCCCCAGGTTGGTTTAGTCAAGGGAGAGAATGTCCGTAGGACACCATCTCACAGGAGAGCAGAATCTTGTACTAGAGACCCTAGGCAGTGAAGAAATCCTTTCTTCGGTCTAGGGTCTACCAGCACAGGACTGTCTGCTAGGCCAGGGAAGGGGGAATTGTCATACAAAAACCCCCAAAGTATGGCCTAGGGAGTTCTAGCCTCCTGAAAGAGCAGCTTAACCTGACATGGGAAATCATTTCACCAAGATAGGGAGATGCCTAACACAGACTGATATTCTGATGTCCCGTCCTAAACTCAAAACCGACTCAGTGGTTAGGAGAAAGAAAATGGAACGTCTCAGTAAAACTTTGCCAGAACTCTATTCACAGCAAAGAAAACTGAGAATAGCCTAGGCTAATCAGAGGGAAGGGGGATTGCTCTTAAATCTCCTAGAAGATTGGTATCAGCTTAAAAGGTATAGGAGGTGTCAGTCTCCCCTTAAAAGGCAATACAAGAGCAATGGGGACATGTATGAAAGTATACTAAAGCCCCTAGGCTAGTAGCCTTGGAGCATTGAGAATCGTTCACCGAAACTCTCTGTATACTATCTTGGAAGAGGAAAGCATAATTAAGTAATATCATAAATGTGTAAAATATTGCCTGTGCTTCAATAAAACTTTATCAGGAAGGTTATATCATGCATGAAGTGTGTAGGTGCCTAGTCTAGGAAGCCTAGCACTCGTGAGGCTCGATCATAAATAGCCAAATCTACGACAACAATGACATAATATAAGAATCCCTAGCTAAATATCTAAATAGCTAAAGTTATTAAAGTGTAAAAATGCCAGGAAAGGGTCGTTCTGGCTAACTAAATGAACAGAAAGAACGACCGCGTCTGTGACGCCATCCGGCTGGCAACAGCTCTTGTTACGTTAATTACGATCTCAATCGAAAAGCAAAACTGGCAAGAGCTTACATTTACACAAGATAAAGATATTACTTAACTTTCCAGAAGCTGATGAGGCTAGGGAAGACATCATAGCGTCCAAAATAATCCAAAATAGCACGAAAGAACAGGGAAAACACCGGTCAAGCGAAGCTACGATAGAAAGAATGATGGTAGCGCCTCGCGGTGGCAGATTGGCACACTATTTGCAGAGCAGTAGGGAGCGTCGAGAGCGATGTCTCTGTAACGACTCTCCTTGTTCTTGCCTCTCTTTCCCCTCGAAGTGAAAGCTCTATTGGGGGCGTAGATAGCCATGAGACGTGTCAAGAATATGTCCTCTGATATTACGCGATATCCCTGCATAAAATTTTAAGGGATATTCGCTCTAGGAGTTAGAATTCTGGATACCTTTGGTAAATTCTCTGGGATATATCACTGTTGGTCAAATATACCTAGGAAGCTACCTTCGAAGGAACTTCCCTCACGACGACATGGCCTAACCCCAAAAAATAATACTAATAATAATGGTGATGATGATGATGATAGGATGGCCCTGGAGTCTAGGCCTATGCTATTAGCTTTATAAGTCTTCGTCTTCTTCTGCGGTTGTGCAGCAGCAGGGTTCTCTCATTGATGTTAAGAAGATTGGTTCTATCAATTTTTTTTTTTTATAGAGAATCTGGTGAAATAAGCTTAACTAGAGTTACAGTTATCCTGTAGCTGTTGGGTAGCTCTAACCATATTTGACACATGACTTGCTTGTGAGAGTGCCACTGTGTGACTGCCAGTTGATGTCCGGTTTGAACCCGCACACAACTACATCTCTGATACATTCTTCATGTTAAATACATAACTATGGTGGTTAAAAAGGCAGACACATTAAGGGGACCGTCCGCTATGATTTTTGACATAGTTTTAAATAATCAAAAATTGTTTTATTGTTTCTAGGCATACAGAAACATATCGTACATTCTCTCTAGAAGTTTCAACTGATTATTTTCACAAATAATGAAGATAAATGATGACGTCATCCTTACTGCGTCGTCTGCATGACTGAGTTTGACAAATCATCTTTGTATGTTTATTTTTGCATATATATATATATATATATATATATATATATATATATATATATATATATATATATATATATATATAGCGATTTTTTCACTTGTGTTTTGAAATCTCTTACATCTGGGAGAGATGGAAGGCATTGGTAAAGGGTAGGCTAACGCAAACTACGATCTTCGAGAAGACCAGCCAGAGTTTCCAAAGACGTATCGAAGTTACGTTGTACGTGTGTTTGTTTACTTGCTGTTCTTATGTACATTGTGTTTTCACAGCGTCCTCGAGAACTTTATAGCAAGGCCAATGTTACCTAACGTCAAAGAAAGAAGAAAAAGTAAGCAGAGAGCAACAAAATATAACCAAGACGAGAGGGAAACATGAAAAAGATTACAATGCTGGAACATTATAACTAAAACTGGCAACGAGAGGCCAATGGCAACTCATGACATCCTTACACCAAGTGTATTAGTAAACTTAGGGTTTAAATACATAGTGTAGTTTATCGAGCCTTCGTGTAGGAATAAAGAATAAAAGTACACAGTAAGGGTATCATAATAATGTTATCTTGATTTTTTAAAGAAAAAAGCGAAAATTTATAGAAACTCTTTAGGAGCCCATAACTCAAAAACATATTTATTCACACTTAGGTAAATTTTTATCACTTATTTATTGTTCAATTTTAGAGAGAAAAAATCATTGAAAAGGAATAAAAATCCCACAATTTTGTGTAACAGAATTTTGATTTTCCTTTTTTCATGATTATTTTACGTCTAGACAAAGAAAATTAAGAAAAATTCATTAAAAAAAGAATAAGGAAAATCGAAAATCTGTCACGCAGAATTATTCTATTTATAAAGAATTTTTGATGGTATGATTTTCATTACAGTTGGTGTCATATTAAAGGAGGACAATGTACCTAACATTTTTTAAATCATGATTTTTGCTAATAAATCCAAAAGATTTTGATCAAATGACTTGAAATTTTTATATAATGAAGGTACTATATATATATATATATATATGTACATATATATATATATATATATATATATATATATATATATGTATATATATATGTATATATATATATATATATATATATATATATATATATATATATATATATATATATATATATATATATATATATATATATATATATATTATGTATTTTGAATCATTATAAAAAAAATGCAGGAGATAGTGGACAGTCCCATTAAGTATTTATCTTTTTATCATTTTCATCATAATTGACGATTATTGGGTTAATTTTTTCACATTGATCTAGCTGATATTTTGATAAAAAAAAATAGCATATATTCTCTAAATTCATGCTTAATGAACTGTATCTTTTATTGAGCGAAGTTTCAAAATACTTTGTCCCGGGAACTTAATCTCATTAGAAATGTGAAGAATGTGACAGTTGCCAGTTAGTGACTTTCGATCAAAAATCACAGAATTCAGGTATCACCAGTTTTGCTGTATACTGTACAACAAAGGAAGGGCATAACTAGTTAACAAGAGATGACAACATCACAAATTAACTGAACATCACCAAGGAAACACGGAAGTTCTCATTCAGTCAAACTTGTTTTTCTTGCTTGATCAAAATTCCATTCAACTTGTTTGTAAATGTCCCATAAAGAATCATTTTCAAGGGAGCGGACTCAATTTCAGTTAATTAAACTAACAACTGAAAGTACAACTAGAGTCCAGCAAATTTGGAAATTTGTAACAGCATTCTCCACTTTTCAAAAGACCACAACTTCTCAATTCCTTACAAATTGTCTCCAGCACAAATCTTCATATGCCTTTTCATTTTTGCTTTCCTGCTAAAAGCCTTATTACAGACACTGCAATTAAATGGCTTCTCCCCAGTATGAATTCTATCATGATCTGTAAGATGATGTCTCCGAGAAAAGGCTTTGTCGCAAAAACTGCACTTAAATGGCTTCTCCCCAGTATGAATCATATGATGCTGTGTAAGATAATGCCTCTGAGAAAATGCTTTGTTACAGAAATTGCACTTAAATGGCTTCTCCCCAGCATGAATTCTATGATGCTCTGAGAGGTAGTTTTTCTGAGAAAATGCTTTGTCACAGACACTGCATTTAAATGACGTCTCCCGCTTCCCAGTGTGAATTCTATGATGCTGTGTGAGATGAGGTCTCCGAGTAAATGCTTTGTCACAGAGATTGCACTTGAATGGCTTCTCCCCAGTATGAATTATATGATGCTGTGTAAGATGATGTCTCTGAGGAAATGCTTTGTTACAAAAATTACACTTGAATGGCTTCTCCCCAGTGTGAATTTTATGATGCTTTGTGAGATGATGTCTCTGAGAAAATGCTTTGTCACAGACATCGCACTTGAAGGGCTTCTCCCCAGTGTGAATTTTATGATGCTTTGTGAGATGATGTCTCTGGGAAAATTCTTTGTCACAGACACTACACTTAAATGGCGTCTCCCCAGTATGTGTTCTTAAATGTATTATGAGATCCTTTTTCCGAAAAAACCCTCTGCCACATTCACTACAACTGAATGACCTCCTCTCAGTGTGAGTTTCATAATGTGTTTTACGATCAATTTCGTTAGAAAATGTTTTGTCACATTCTCTGCATCTGAACTGGCCTCCAGTGTGAATTAGCTTGTGAGTGTTGGGTTTAAATACTCCAATATATTGTTTTTCATAATTCCCACCCACAAATGACTCTCTCATACCAACATCAGTGTGAGTTTTGGAATCAGTTTCTTGACAAAGAGGTTTTTCACAGCCACTGTTTTCGATCTGCTCCTCCTTATTCTGTAAACCTTCTTTCCCTCTTCCTCTTCCCATTCCTTTGTCCTATTTCCTACTGGATCCCAAAAGTATACCCCATTCCTCTTTCACATCTGTCTTTACACTCTCCTCCTCCTCTTTATTGACTTCCCTTTTGCTGATTTGTAAATCCTCCTCACTCACTGATGCATCTGAGCTGAAAGAATATTCCACGTCACCTGCGTTTGGCTCAAATATTTCTGGCTCTGCTTCAAATTCGGGCTCTGCTTTGAATTCCATGTCTGGATCCATGAGAAGAGAGTCATCATCAAAGAGTCCAGGACTCTTCATTAAATCTTCATTTTCCAACTTAACTCCAGTGTGTGGAAAGGAATCTTCCATTTCGCATTTTATTGGAAATTCTGATGATTCAGAGTTCTGCATCCTCTCCCTACCACTAGATGACATCCTCTTCAATATGATCTCCAAATGTCCGAAGATAAATTTAATGCTAAACTCCCTATTCCATTTAAATCAAAGTCTTACAACATAAATCTACACAGACCCTTCTTTCTTTTTCTCATTCCTGTATCTCTTCTTTTTCTTCTTCTTCTTCTTCCTTTTTCTCAGTCCTGTATATCTTCTTCTTCTTCTTCCTTTTTCCCACTCCTGTATCTTTTGCAGATATCTTGTCACAAGCGGTGGATGATCATTTCCTTTGAGATGAAGTCTGAAACAACAGAGAATGACTATCAATGAAAAGGGTAAGAGGAAAATATTGGAGTTTTCTGAAATAAAATGACAATTTTCTGACTAGAATAACAAAATCTTGAAGTAATTTATATTTGTTTTCTATCCATACAAACATGAGTCTTTTAATTAGGGAGACTCACTGATTAGATGGTCGGAAGTCCCCTTGGAACCAAATCTAGAAGGTTCTGTAACTTCCCTGGAACTGTTCCAGTCCTGATCTGTGGAGAAACAAAGAGAGACCACTATCGCCCACTGTGAAATAGAGTACCCTACCCTAGAGAGACGAACTGTAGGCGGGCCATCTTGCAGGAGATACACAGGTTTTAGACAATTAATGAAAACCCAGTCTCCACTGCCATGAGTGGTATTTTAAAAAGCCTTTGGTTTGTGATGGATAATGAGGAAAGGGCCTGTGTAAGGGGGTGTCAGCGGTGGCTTGCTAGTGTCGGTGCACACAAAGACATGTTTTCGGTGTTTAAATCTTTCGGTATGTGTTGCTTTGCTCGGGGTTTGTACCTCTGCCAGCAAGGTGTAAATATTCCTACAACGTGAAGTAGGTGCTGGAGATAGTCGAAGGAGGTTTCACACAGAAAACATTCAGCAGGGACGACCAACGAGTCACAATACTCCATTTAAGTTGCCGAGACATCGAGGGTGTCCTTAGGAATGGTCTTTGATCCCAGGAGGTCCAGGGAAGCTGAATAAACCAGTTGGAGCCATTGCAGAGGGGCATCAATGTTACTATTATTATTATTATTATTATTATTATTATTATTATTATTATTATTATTATTATTATTAGCTAAGCTACAACCCTAGTTGGAAAAGCAGGATGCTATAAGCACAAGGGCTCCAACAGGGAAAAATAGCCCAGTGAGGAAAGGAAATAAGGGAATAAACTATATGTAAAGTGAAAAAAAATCGAAATAAAATATTCTAAGAACATTAACAACATTAAAACAGGTCTTTCATATACATTCTATAAAACGAAGCTTACATCAGCTTGTTCACCATAAAAGCATTTGCTGCAAGTTTAAACTTTTGAAATTCTACCTATTCAACTACTCGATTAGGAAGATCATTCCTTAACTTGGACACAGCTGGAATAAAGCTTCTAGAATAATGTGTAGTATTGAGCCTCATGATGTAGAAGGCCTGACTATTAGGATTAACTGCATACATAGTATTACAAACAGGTTGGTACTGTCCAGGAAGATCTGAATGTAAAGGATGGTCAAAATTATGAAAAATCTTATGCAACACGTATAACGAACTAATTGGACAATGGTGCCAGAGATTAATGTCTAGATCAGAAATAAGAAATCTAACAGACCATAAGTTCCTCCAACAAATTAAGATGAAAATCGGCAGCTGAAGACCAGACAGGAGAACAATACTCGAAACAAGGTAGAAAGAAAGAATTAACACACTTTTTTCAGAATAGACTGATCACCGAAAATCTTAAAAGACTTTCTCAATAAGCCAATTTGTTGTGCAATTGAAGAAGAGACAGACCTAATGTGTTTCTCAGAAGTATATTTGTTGTTCAGAATTCCACCTAAAATTCTAAGTCATTTATATTTTTCCTAGCAATACAAATCTGGAGCTCTTTACTATGGAGTATTTATTTCGACAAAGCTGAAACCAGCCGATAAGCTTTTTGTGAAGGTGAACTACTCACCGCTAGTCAGCAGGGAAGGATCGAGGTGGGCTACACCACCCCCCCACCTCCGCTCACACCAACACTACTGACTAACCGTCACTTTTGTAATTGATTGATTGGTCGAGAATTTTTCGTCATCTGACATCTAAGGTCATTGATGCCAATATCATCTGTTATAAATAAAGAATAAAAGGAAATTCTATTTAAAACAATAAAAGTGAAGATGCCCTTATAAAAGGTAAATAGCTTTCAGAGGACCTGCTTCTGAAATAAATCTAAAAAAACTGCTTGCACTGAAGGACACATTATTCCCAAGAATCTTGCAAGGATGTACCTGCCCTCCTTACCTCGAGCCGCCAACAGATATCCATTTCTTAAGAAGCTAAAAGTGGGACATTCACTGTCAATGGTACCTAACAGTCATCGCAATATGGCTGGTGTTTCCCAGTCATCAGAAACTTGTGTGTTAACCGAGTATGACCATTGCGATGCCAAAGAGTAGTTTCCCACTTTCAGGGCATCAGGGTATACAGTACCTCTAAGGAGATATAGCATCTGTTATTTCTCTCATCTTATTTCCATCTAAAATATCCCAACGCTGTTGCCAATTATTATAACACAAACTCTTAATGCTCTGTAAAAAAAAAAATATGAATTTCAAAGTACTAGTGTGTACTTGTACTTTGATGTACTTTAATCAAAATGTTATAGAGTCATTCATGGCTCATACTCAACAAGACTACCAAGTTTGGTCAAAATTGGAAGTTTTTTTTGTAACGTTTAAAATCAACTTCTTTCATGGCCCATTTTAGAGATTTTATACCAGTAGCCTTTTGATAAAGTTCAGAACTTTAGACAAAAAATTTTTAAAAGGTTAATAAAAGTTGCAAAGTTAAGAGGAAGGGATAGTTTCTTGATATCAACTCAGCTGCAGCATTCTTTGCCCCGTAAATCTGCCTTCTTATTCCCGGACACACCTACGTATGCTAGAACCCAACAAAATCAAACTGTTATACCTCTCGGGCCAATAATGAAAAGCCACTCTAAAATCTTTAAAACTAAAGGGTTACTGGAATTAAAAGCTTCTAAAGCTTGAAGGACACTTCCTGCATCACTAATAAAAGGTAAAATTGCTCTCCTCTTTTGATACTATTTTATCAATAGCGATCAGTATGCCATATAGTTTTGCAGTAAATATAGAAGAGACCAGAGGAAGTGCACCTATACCATTAAAAGCATCACTATATACTCCAAATCCAATGCCACCATTAGAATTGGAGCCATCAGTATTTATAAAAGTCGTTTTCCTATGTTCTGCAACACGTTACATAAGAAGAACCCCATTTCTTGGTATATCAAGGCTTTATTAATTATTTTACCCGAAAACCATAAGGTTGAGGAGTTTTTGGGTGCAACTCAAAATATCTATAATGTCATACAAGGTTTCCAGTCTGATACACTAAAGAATTAGGAAGTTTTTGCAACCTAAACCAATACCGAACAATAGAAGACTTTCGGTAATGGTTTAAAGGTAATTCTCCAGCTTCAATAAGGAGGCTTGGAATAGGAGATGTTCTAAATGCTCCTGTGGCCAATCTCATACCAGTATGGTATATAGAATCTAAAATCTTTAATTGGCTTGGGGTGGCTGAGGAGTATATTTCACACCAATAGCTAATTTTTGAAAAAAAAATTAAAGCTTTGTCTAACTTTAAACGAGATTTGGAGTCTGTCCCCCATGATGTATGGGACAAAACTTTTAAAAGATTCGGAGTCCCCCGACATTTTACATTCAAGTCTTTCAAATGAAGAATCCATGTAATCCTGCAATCAAATTAACTTTTGATGTATATTTCTGGGTCTGGATGTACTCTCCGAATACAACAGAAATGGATAACAACAGTTTTTCCTTTCAAAAACTTAAATCCAGTTACATCAACCAACTGAATTGTTTTGTCAATGGAAAGTTGTATTTTTCTCTCAACTATTGCCATTCTAGATCCAGCAGATGATATGGAGAGATCATCTACAAATAGTGTTGAAAGAATATCTTGGGGTGGGGAATGACAGAGAATATCCCATTAATGGCTAATGCAAATATGGTTACACTTAGCGCACTACCCTGTGGAACTCATTCTTCCAGACATTTCCTCTCTTGACAGAGTTTCACCTACTCTAATTTGAAAAAATTTATGTGAAACAATGCTTGAATGAACAATGGTAGCTCTACTCTCAATCCCAAATTATGAATGGTTTTAAGTAAGCCATGTCTCCATGCAGTATCATATGCTTTTTCAAGATAAAAAAAAAAAAGATTGTTACATGGTGCCGTTTGGAAGCAAAGGCTTCACAAATAGAGGACTCAAGTCCTATCAACACATTAGTCATTGGGTGCATTTTTATAAATCCAAACTGCATAAGTGATAAAATACCTTTCTTCTCCAGGTATCAGACCAGTCTTGCATTGACCATCTTCTTCATGACCTTACACAAACATGTCAATGCAAATGATTGATAGTTTGCTGCTATAAACTTCCCGTTACCAGGTTATAAAAATGCTAAAATAATGGCTAGTTCCCAAACACTAGGATAACTATGATCATGCCATATTCTATTGAAAATGCTTAAAATGAATAACTTGGTATAAACATATACAGGTTTAATCATTGCATATGGAATTCCATCATGTCCAGGGGCTGTATCATTGCAAGTAGTAAGTGAAGAATAAAATTCCCTTTCAGCAAAAGGAACATTGTAAGATTCCTCTTTTTCTGTTGTGAAATTTAGCATTTTCCATTCTTCAATGCTTCTATACTGGTGACCAGGAGCTGCTTCACACTTGCATGATACATTGGAGAAATGATCGGCCAAGGCATTGCTAACATTAGTTGCTCCAGTTACATACTGACCATTCACCTTCAACACTGGTGGTGGGTTGGTGGTAAATTTGCCTGCTATCTGATTACTTTCTTCCATACAGCAGATGGTGTTCTACTGTTCACTGAGGAAACAAAAGATACGCAAGAGTGGTGCCTAGTTTCTTTCATTGCATGGCAGAACTGTATTTTATATTTCTTGTATATTATTAAATTCTCATCAGTACGGCATCTGCGCAATGGAGTTAACAGATCTTCTTGCAGTTCTGTGCTGGGCAATTAGTTCTGAAGACCACCAGGGAATTGGTCGCCTTTTAAATAACCCTGTTGTTTTGGGAATTGAATTGACTCCTGCTGTATGAAGAGTTCCATTCAGTAAGTCTAAGGCATCATCAGCACTTTCAAACTGTTCTGCATTTCTTTCAATTTCGTTCAACTCATGAAATTTATCCCAGTCTGCTTGTCAAGATTCCATAATGGTGAGCTATGTAAAGGTGGACTATTATTGGTGTTTGTATTGATTGGTGCATGGTCACTAGTGTGCCAGTCATCTAATGTCCTCCAATCAAAATTGAAAAGGCAATTAGAGCTTGCGATTGATGGGTCAATGCATGACAAGGTACCTGTTTGAATATGAAAGTGCATGGGCTCTCCTGAGGCGTCAATGACCTTAGATGTCAGGATGCCTGAAAACTTTAAATCATTCATTCATTCTCCTGAATTAAGGAGTCCTACATCTTCATTCTCCACAACTGATGATATGATATTACCCCTTGCGTTTGCTAAATCATTGCCTCATAAAGGATGTCTACCATTCAAATCTCTCAATAAGAGAAAAGGTTGAGGAAATTGTTGAATCGCCTCTACTAAATTATCATATGATATGTTATCATTTGGAGGCAAATAAAGAGAGAAAATTGTGTATTTTCTCCCTATACCTATTTGTATAGCCACTGTCTGTAAAGAAGTACAGATAGACAAAGATATTTGGGGAACATCTCGTCGAATGTATATAGGACTTCCGCCTTGGTTCTCTGCTTGTTGATCATATCGTGCCCTATAACAAGAGAGGACTAGGTGTATTAGCATCGAGCTTGCTCTACTGTAGACATACAATTAAAGGGGAGTACTCATGGATAAGGATCTTAAGTTCTCCATATTTGGTCCTTAAACCTTGACGATTCCATTGCAAAATGGAAGAAAAAAACTATGATTTTTTTTTTGGAAGACACCTTTGATGCAGTCTGTTCATTGGCAATTTTTGATCTAACACTATTTCCCAGAGGTTTCTTGAGAGAGGGTCTTGATATATTGGGTTTTATGTTTGTCTTTTTATTTGAGTCTTATTGATCAAATTGTCTTCCGGTTGATCAGAAACATCAACAGACAAAATACCAAATCTATTTGATGTCATAACTTTAATGTTTCTTATGGAAGGGGGTGAGAGAGATGAAGGTCTCTCTCTTTTCCGATTAATAGGTGGTGAGCTACCAGGTTGTTGCACCTTCCCCACTACAGGTGCACCAGGAAAGTTGGTTTTAAGTGGAACATCCATTAAATCAGGTAAGGACATAGCCTGAGAGAGGTTTGTACTATTGTTGGTAATGGAGGACGAAGGTTGTACAGAAATGGGCCATGCCCCAGTTTTAATACACAGTGGCAAAGCATCAGAAGGCAATATGCTTACCTTGTAATGCAACACTTTATCATTAGATGATGTTTTTCTTTTCTTGGAACTACAGGTAGTACTAGGTGGGCTTGATGTCTCCTGTGGTATATTTTCTCTTGATTTTAATACCTTTTGCATAGACGTTTGGTTTATTCAGTTTCTTTTGGCATGACCCACATTTATGTGTTCTACACTTGATTTGTTATTGGCAGCTTATTCCAATTTATAAAGATCACAGCTCCTATCAGTGGATTTACGGTTTGAGTTTCAAACACCTAGCCTCAAGTGTACATTCTCTATGGTAAGATCTGGGACAAATGTTACACATTTTTTTCATTTTTGCATACTTTAGAAGGGTGTCCAAATTTGAAACAATTGAAATATTGTACTGACATCTGTTTGAAAGTTTGAACTTTAATTCTTTAATTTTCAATTACAAAGTGGAAAGGCACATCAGCATCCTGGAAAGTAAGGATTATCATTGACGTCCCAGGAACCTTATGCACTTTCTACACTGTTAATGGACACATGGCCAATATTTCCTCTTCTGTAAATTCATACAGGTCTTTATTGAAGACTACTCCTCTTCCGTAACTAAAATTTAGGTGGGATCTGACATCTAACATATCATCATCACTACTTGTCTTCAGGTTAGACAGTATTACCGATAATGCACATGATTTGGCACGGATGAGGAAGCTATTTTTTCAAAGTGAGGCATATCACCTGGGGCAATGGTTTCTACCCTTTTCTGAATTAGTTTGCAAATTTTAAAATAAATCCCAGTGCTCCCTTTAGGTTTGGCAACAAGCCACAATGGTGGTTTTGGCTTTCTATGAGAAGGTATAATTAAACCAACATGTTTTTCAAAACAGTCTGCAGGTCTATATTTCTCCCATCAACTCTTGCATTCATCACCTTCTTCAGCAGACAGCCACTTTCCATTCTCTCTACATGGTCAAAACACCTCAACACATATATATCCACTCTAGCTGCTAAATCACTCGAGCATTCGCCTCTCTCACAACTCCTTCAACAAACAAATTGAACAACCATGGCGACATTACACATAATTGTTTCAGCCCCACTCCCACTGGAAACCAATCGCTCACTTCATTTACTATCCTAAAACATGCTTTACTTCCTATAAAGAAACTCTTCAATGCTTGCAACAACCTTCCACCAATTCCATATAACCTCATCACATTCCACATCGCTTCCCTGTCAACTCTATCATATGCTTTCTTCAGATCCATAAACTCAGCATATACCTCCTTACCTTTTGCTATATATTTCTCGCATATCTGCCTAATTTTAAAAATCTGATTCATACATCCCCTACCTTTTCTAAGACCACCCTGTACTTCTAAGATTGCATCTTCTGTTTTATCATTAATCCTATTAATTAGTACTCTACCATACTTTTTCCAAGCACACTCAACAAACTAATACCCTTTGAATTACAACACTCACACACATCTCCCTTACCTTTATATAGCGGTACAAAACATGCACACACCCAGTCTAAGGGTGCCATTGACAACATAAAACATATATCAAACCATCTCAACAACCATTAAGTATAGTCACACCCCCTTCATTTGACATTGCAGACCTCACACCATCTATACCAGGTGCTTTTCCTACTCTCGTTTCATCTAGTGCTCTCTTTACTTCCTCTCTTGTAATCTCTCTCTCTCTCTCATTCTCATCTCCCATCACTGGCACCTCAACACCTGCAACAGCAATTGCATCTGCATCCCTAATTATCCACAACATTCAGTAATCTTTCAAAATATTTTGCCCACCTATTCCTTGTCCCCTCTCCTTTTACCAACCTTTCATTTCCATCTTTCACTTTCTCTTCAATTCTCAAACCACCCGTCCTTACTCTCTTCGCTTCTTTCCAAAACTTCTTATTCTCTTCATATGAGAGACCCAATCCCTGACCCCATCTCCAGTCAGCCGCCCTCTTTGCCTTGGCTATCTTACATTTTACTTCCACATTTTTCTCTATTTTTTTTTATACTTCTCTACACTGTTACTCTGCTGCATCTTTTTCCCTCCCACTTTCATCTTCATTCCTTCATTCCACCATTTACTACCCTTCCTCATGCTACCTCCAACCATCTTCTTGCCACACACATCACCTGCAATCTCAAAAAAAAAAATTCTTTTACTAACTTCCACTCCTCTAAATTACCAGTTTATCTAACTTTCCCTGTCATATGCCACTTCCAACCTTTCTGGATATTCACTTTCTACCTCTGGTTTTATCAAATCTTCCACCTTCACTACCTCTCTTTTACATCCCCCACACTTTTGCTACAACTAATTTTCCTTCAACCAAAAAATGATCAGACATACCGTTAGCCATACCCGAAACACAAGGCTGTCCCGGAATCACATGTGCTCCAGTCGTACTCGGTCGACTCAGTCGGTCTGACTGAGCAGTCAGAATGGGGAGATTGAGCCGACAGAGAAAGGCGGTAAAGTTTCTTTCCTTTTGAAGTGGACCTTGAAGAGGAAGAATATCTCTTAGCCTTTTTCTTCCATGCCTGCCAAATCTTAGCCCCTGTGAGGGTGACCATTCCCTACACTCAGCACAAGGAGAATCCTGTATGCAAGAGTGACCTCTACACACGGGGCAGAAACCGTGATGATCAGTCTCCTTAGCCAACATAAAGGTTCGCATCGGCGCCCTTTGGTGCCTGGCCAAACCAGCATAATTCATATCCTCACGGGCACTCACACCTAAAAAAGGAAAAGGATGGAAATGATTTCAGCTTTGGGCCGAATTAAAAGGTGACGGTTAGTCACTCGTGCTGGTGTGAGCGGGGAAGGGGGACTAGCCTACCCTGCTACTCAGCCCACTAACTAACGAAGGATAGTTACACCTCGCAAAAGCTTTTTCAGCTAGAGTCAGCTTTGCCAAAATAAATACTCCTACGTAAAGAGCGGAAGGTTTGTATGTTGCACGGGAACAAACATGCAATGACCGGCTTAAACAGGTTTTTCTATTTGTGGGAGAGAGCGAGACAAAGAAAGCAATAGCATTACAGTGTGTGAGCGTATATGAAACGTGCGCAGTACATGGCTCCCCCCTAAAAAAGACATACTCTTACATGTGAAATAGGGCGCCCTGCCCTAGAGAGACGAACTGTAGGCAGGTCATCTTGCAGGAAATACGCAGGTTTTAGGCCATCAATGAAGACTCAGTCTTCTTTACCACAAATGTTATTAAAAAAGCCTTCAGTTTGCAATGAATAACGAGGAAAGGGCCTGTAAGGGGGGCGTCAGCGGCGGCTTGCTAGTATCGGTGCGCACGCAGACATGTATTTCGGTCTTTAAATCTTTCGGTATGTGTTGCTTCACTGGGGGCTTGTAAGTCTGGCGGCAGGGTGTAAATTTTCCAAAAACGTGTGGTAGTTGCTAGAGATTGTTGGAGGAGGATGCAGATGGAAAACAATTCAGCAGGGACGACCAACGGGTCGCAATACACCATTTCAGTTGCTGAGCTATTGAGGGTATCCTTAGGAATGGTCTTTAATCCAAGGACGACCTAGGGAAGCTGACTAAACCAGTTGAAGTCATTGCAGTGGGATTTCAAAGCTGCTTTGAGGGCGAGATGAAAACGTTCAACCTTTTAGGTGGCAGCAGGGTTGTAGGCAGTTATCTGATGTAGGGTGATGCCCAGGAGATTTGATAATCATGTCCACAATTGAGAGGTGAAAGTGATACCCCTTTCATAAGTAATATGCTCAGGGATACCAAATTTCACTACCCACCCTAAGAGTAAGGCAGACGTACATGAGGCAAACGTTGCAGTTTGCATGAGGATGGCTTCTGGCCGAGTAGAGCGGTCCATGACGGTAAACAGGTAACAGTGTCCTTGTGATGTGGGTAGTGGACCTACAACGTAGACGTGAATGTGTGCAAAACAATGCTGACGTTGAGGAAAGGTACCCACTCCAGAATCTGTGTCGATGTACTTTTGAAGTTTAGCATGAAGTAAAGAAGCGTATCCACTCCTTAGCATCCTTATCAATGCCATGCCAAATGAACTTCATCTTCATTTGCTGTGCAGTAGATCGGCGTGGGGGATGTGAGAGGCCATGGATAGAATAAAAAACCTGTCAGCCCATGGGGGCAGGTATCCTTGGCCGTGGCCTACTAGTACTGACGTAACAGAGGAGGGTGGCAGAGTCGTTGAGGGCGTCATCTTGCCAACGAACAGATTTGCAGGATTTCCTACATGCTTGATACTCTGGATGTTTTCATCGGGCTTCTGCCAAGGTGTTATAATCCAACCCCAGTTGAATGGCAGCCAATGTATTTCTTGATAGGGCATCGGCAACAGGATTCATTTTCCCAGTGATGTGTTGAAGGGTGTAGATGTATTCACCCAAGGTGGAGAGATGTCTGCGCTGATGGGCAGACCAGGCGTCGGACTGTTGAGAGAAGGCATGCACCAAAGGCATGTGATTAATGCAAATGACGAGGGTGTGCATTCAAAGAAGTGGAGAAAGTGACGGCCAGTCAAGTGCACCGCCAGAAATCCGCGGTCGAAGGTAGAGTTGCTGCATTCCGTCTTGGTCAGTTTTCTACTAAAGAAGGCCAATGGGCAGGGTGAGCCTTTGACCACCTGCATGAGTACTGCCCCAATAGCGACGTCGCTGGCATTGGTGGTGAGAAGGAGAGGTGCATGTGGCACGGGAAAAGTGAGAGCAGCAGAGGTTGATAGGGCATTCTTTGCATTGCAGAAGGTTGCTTCTTAAAGGGGGACACCACTTCAGGTCTTTTGGTTTGCCCTTGAGGGAGGTGTAGAGAGGGGCAAGAGTGGCAGCGATGGCTAGCAAGAAATGTTGATAATAGTTTATCATCCCCAAGGGCGTGGGGAAGTTATGAACAACTGATACAATCTCAAGGAATGGCTGGACGCCTTCAGGAATGACACAGTGCCCTGAGACCAATACAGTACTTCATTAACTCCAAAGGTACACTAGTCATACCGGACTACAAGGCCGTTCTGTTGTAGGCGGTCGAGAACGATGCGTAAGTGACGGCGTTTCTCTTTGGAGGGAGAAAATGCAAGTATGTTGTCCATGTAAAATATGCAGAAGGGGAGGTGCCTTAAGATGCCATCCATGATATGTTGAAAAGTGGCCCCATCATTACGAAGGCCAAAACAGGAATAATTGAAGGTGTGTGTACCGAACGGGTGATGGCGGTTTTGGGAATGTCTTCTGGGTTCATGGGCACTTTCAGAAGGTCGAGCGTGGAGAAAACCTTCACTCTGTGCAAGTAGGAGGTCATGTCGTCGATGTTTGGAAGGGGGTCGTGATCCAGTTCTGTCTGCTTGTTCAGGCGCCTATAATCCTCACACAGATGCAAAGAGCCTTCTTTCTTCAGAACGATGTGTACGGTTGACGACCTTGGGCTTGAAGCTTTTTGGCAAACGCCCATTTCTTCCATTTCGGTGAACGTTTGTTTAGTGGCTGCCAAACGATCGGGTACCAGACGCCTGAATCTGGCGAACACTGGGTGCCCTGTTGTCTTGATATGGTGATAAATACCGTGTTTGGCGGGAACCAAGGGGGGTAAGGTAAGCTTATGCATCGATGGTTGCACTGATGTGGAGAGAGAAGTCGGAGGGGACTGGTTGGAGAGGTGTTGACGAGTAAGATTCAGCGTTGACTAGCTGTCGGTGAGCAACATCAACCAGGAGGTGGTAATGTGAGAGGAAATCCACGGCACTGATTGGCAATGTGACATCAGCAATGAGGAACTTCTAGTGGTATTTGGTGCTTCCAAACTATAATATGAGGTTCTCATAACCGTAGGTGGGTTTCGTTGATCTGTTGGCAGCTACCAGGCGGACGTCGGTAGATTTAGACAGACTACATCGTGTCCTGGAGAGCGGCCTTGATAAAAGAGAATGACAAGCACCTATATCTACCCAAAAATTGCATGGCCGTACTTGTATCATGTACAAAGAAAAGATTAGTGACAGGGGGGCCACTGCAACAGGCGATGACCTACTTACACGTTTTTTTGGTCACTGACAACTGATCGCACATTTCTTCACAGCAGTCCCGAATATGCGGCCAATGGACGTCAGTAAGTGGCAGTAGAGGTCGTTGGTTGGAGCATGAGTGAGTGGTGGGTGGTGAGCAGTTTTGTTGCCACTCCAGCATGTCACAGGGTGGCCGACTGTGTCCTACCACATACACATCAGCTTCTGTCAATCTTGAATAGTTGTCCTCTTCATCAGAAGTGGTGGCGTTGATGGAGGTCTTGAAGGTGGTGAAGTGGCTTTCCATAAGGGCAACGACTTTGGTCATCAGGTCCTTCATGGGCAAAATATCGACATCGGATATGGCAGAGCGAACTGGTTCAGGTAGGCATCGTACCCAAAGGGCTCAAAGTAGGTTCACCTCATGAAAAGAAACGTCTGCGGAAGGTTGTAGGCGAGCAATACTGGTCATTTACCTGAGGGCGAGCGAAGCCATTTGGTTCCAAAACAGTTGTTGAGAGAACTGAAAAATTTTGGCTATTAGGGTGGTTGGCAATGGCAAGTACTGCTCCAGGAGGTATGTTTTGAGGGGGTTGTACGTTATTTGGATGTCCCCTTGCTCGCAAAGCCAATTAGAGATTTCCGGGAAAGTATCCTCGGGGATTGCCGCGAGAACACAGTCTGCTTTGGTGCTGGACTGAGTCACACCCTTATGGCGAAACTGGACTTGGGCACACTGAAACCAGCCGAATGACTCTGTACTGGCGATTGATTGATTGATTGAAAGTTTTCTGGCATCCTGACATCTAAGGTCATTGACGCCGATACCATTTACTGTATATGAAAATTAAAAGAGAATTCGATTAAAACCATAAAAATTAAGAAGTCATTAAAATAGTTAAATAGTTTTCAGAAGACCTGCTTCTGAAATAAATCTAAAAATTCCGCTCGCATAGTAAGACACATCATGTCCAAGAATCTTGGCAAGGATAAACCTGCCATCCTCACCTTGAGCCTCAAACAGATATCTATTTCTTAAGTTAGTAAAATTAGGGCATTCGGTCAACAAATGCCTCACTGTTAAAGGTACTAAGCAGTCCTCGCAATACGGTTGGTGTTGGCCCTTCAGCAGAAACTCGTGTGTCAACCGTGTGTGACCAATACGGAGACGACAAAGAGTCGTCTCCCATTTTCGGGGAATCATGTTATACCTCCAAGGTGATATGATATTTGTTACTTCCCTCATTTTATTGCCGTCTTGACTGTCCCAGTGCTGTTGCCATTTATCACAAACCAATTTCTTGATGTAAGGTAGGAGATCGTTACATGGAATGGGATACCTCCTTGGTAACAACTCGGATGCCGCATTCTTCGCCAGTAAATCTGCCTTCTCATTCCCAGACACACCTACATGTGCTGGAACCCAACAAAATCGAACAGTTATACCTTTCCGTCCAATAATAAAAAGCCATTCTAAAATCTTTAAAACTAGAGGGTTACTAGAATTAAAAACTTCTAAAGCTTGAAGAACACTCCTTGCATCACTAAAAACTGTAAAATTACCCTCCTTTTCCAAAGCTATTTTCTCAATAGCGGTTAATATGCCATACAGTTCGGCAGTAAATATGGAAGCTGTTAGAGGAAGTGCACCTCTACAATTAAAATCATTACTATGTACTCCAAATCCAACGCCAGCATCAGATTTGGAGCCATCAGTATATATTCGTGTGAAAGTGTTAGAACTAAGCATTGTGACTTGACCAGGTAAGCATAGTATCAGGTTACACCATGGTCAATGATACCCACCTGCATTCAGAAGAGGTCGGCTTACAACGTTTCTCGGATGCTGAAACATCATATGAAGTCACTCGCAGATTCATTCAAGGCTTACTCGCGGGTAACATCTGCCCTCAACCAACTGCCACATGTCCTACATGGGAGCTGAGGTGTTCGTGACCAAGTTTTGAGCAGTCACCGCAGGACCTATCGAGAAAGTGTCTAGGTTCCTGTGGATTACGTCATGCAGGTAGGGTGCCGTGAATGGTACTTGTTGTTTCTACACACCCACTTATAATAACTACGTCACTGAATATGACAAATTTGGAATTAATTTGTATTTTTCCTCATGATACAAACCTGGAGCTATTTATAGGGGATACCACTTTCGGCGAAGCTGGAAGATGAGACATAAGATTTTAGCAACTTCAGAGCTCCATGGCTTACGTTCTTCTTCTTTGATTACTCGTTTGTTAACTGCCAATGTCTCAGATCTACAAGTAAATATCACAAATTCTAAATGGTTTCTCTGTTGAGACCTGTTCATTTCATAATAAGGAAGTGTGAAAGGTACGAAAGTGTAAATGAAATACTAAAATTATTATGAAAATTATTTATTCAATTGTAAAATGCATATTTAAAAATACAATATCTCATATTAACAATTATTTTTTATGGCATAAGAATATTACAAAATAAGCTTCAATTACATACAAACAAGCATGAAAAAATTAGGATAAATATTTAAAAGTCAATTTACAATTTTACAGACAAAAAAAATTCCACTTTCTTTATAGTCCACTGACAAAAATATCAATTTAAGAAGAACTTCAAAGTAATATAATGTTTTGTACTTAGGAAGTCTGAACTTTGCCTCAGAATTCAAATTGAAAAGGAACCTTTCTATCAGCAAGGACACAAATCAGGTAAGAAAACTAGTGGCAAAGTTTAACACACTATCAATGCACAAGAAGGGATGCAATACCTGTATAACTTGCAGTGTCTTTTGCAACGCTATCTTTGGCATAGCCTGTCCCAAGATTGTCAGCCAGTCAAAGATAGTTGGGTTGGCTGGAAAGATCACTGATTAGTTTGAAAGGTATGAAATGATGATCATGAGTAGAGTTATACTGAAGAAGTACACAATATGTATATTCAATAGACCAACCTTATCACTCAGTCCACATAGCAATGTTAGAGTATCACAGCACTTTGGTGTCAGAGCAAATTCAGTATTGGGAAACACAGGGGATGAATGAGCAACAAAAGACGCCAGTGGAGGGGACTCGAGGAGGTTTTTCTGGCTTGTCTGTATCAACATGGAGCTTAAACCCTTCTACACTCAGCAGCCATCTGCTAAGGGAACACCTCAGATTATTGTTGTGGTCACAAACACATGGTAGATAAGAGAGGAAGGGACATGCCACCAAATGCGAAAAAGCATAGTCCATAACGGCAGGTACCACAGAAACTGTGACATAATTAAGCTACCTGGGGCCTACCAACCCACTACTACTACAACTACTACTAAAACCTGAAGTCATAATCGTATCAAAGGTCGAAGGTTTGCATGGCGTATAAGAAAAAACATATAATAGAAGTCAAAATACAAAACAATTTCAGCATAATAATATATCAATTGAGTGGAATTTCACTTAGTGCCAAGATCATAAAAGAAGATGCACCACAGTAATCATGTCCCTCCTCCAGCACATACAGCATAAGAGATCAGCAGACAAATGCATATAAAACACTTTTATTTCCTGTTGTCCAAGTATTTCCTTTAATCTTTTAATTTCCGCAAATACTCTTCATGTTTCTAACTGTTGAATGTTCCTATGTAAGAAAGGAGACAGAGATACAGTACAGTATGCAGGAAAACTGGTGATACTTTTTTATTTTTTCTTCGGACAAGCGTTGTTCTTAAGGTGCCACTTAGTATTAAATCTTATACAGTCAGACCTCGATTATCGCGATAGTTAGGTCACAGAGAGAGCTGCGATAAGTGAAAATTCTAACCTATAAAGACATTGCCCCTTGCCACAAGCGGATGCCCCAGCTGATGATTAACACAGTAAATACTGCCCAATAGTTTTAATTTCGTTTCTACAACAGTTTATAATCGTATGTACAGTGTACTGAACATTTGTACACATATACACTATGTACTGGACACAGTGAGGTTACAGTACATTATTGTGCTGAGGTAAAGTTTACCGAGTGGTCATCATCCCCTTACTGTTTTGTATAGCAAAAGTTATTCGTATTTAGTAAGAATGTACTGTAACCTAATACTCACTGACACTGTAATATACTGTATGTGCAGTAATATTACTACAGTACAGCTTAACTGTACTTACTGTAAATGTTCGGTGTTTCCGTTCAGACGACTGTAGACTACGTCGCTCACCTAGAAGCATGACGCAACTTATGTGTTGTCTCTTGGGCAGTATGTTATCTATGCTTTCTAAAAAAGAAATAACGCTTATTTTATAAACTAAAAACTTAAACATCTCGATAATAATTGTTTCTTTTGAATAAACAAACAAAATCTGTGCATTTGATTACTTTTCAACAGCTAATCTCTCTCTCTCTCTCTCTCTCTCTCTCGCTCTCTCTCTCTCTCATTCAATTTCGTTTTGGAAGCATTATTGCATTCAGGAAAATTACGATTATTTAAACAGGTAACTGAGCTTTAATTAAACATATACCGTATATTACCGCGTAAAGGATGGCAAACCCCAAAATTTCCTTTAAAAAAAGCGTTTTTATCATATACTCCATGAAATGGGCAGATGACAATTTCAAGGCCAGCCTGTTACTATACTTTGGTTATAAATATTCTATCACAAATATTATAATCTTTATTCATTATAAAATCTTTACTAAAAGCTTTTAGTATCATTGGTTATCACTTGCATGTGTAAATGCGTTCGTTTTTTCATCATGGTCGGCAATAAAATGTAAATGAAAGATTTTGTTTCAGGCGGCGTTTTTAAGAAAAACATGGCATAAAATCTCTCTTATTTCATCTATGTTGAATTTCTAACCTAAAGACAGATGGGTAAATGCGTTTATTTGTTCGTTATGATCGGGGATGGAACATAAACTAAGCAATGAATTCAGTTTTAAGTGGCGTGTTTAGCAAAAGTATGATATAAAATCATCTTTATCTTATTTAGTTTGGATTTCTGAGTATACAGCAAATTCATTTGCAATTTAGACAAAATGGAGGACGATGACAGTGTGCTACTGGGCTAGTAGTGCAAATGAAAGCAACAACGATTATCCCCAAGACAATAGTGTCCTGATGAATTTTTTAAACCCCTTTTAATAGTTCGAATGGCAGTGATGATTTTGATGGATTTTAATTTCAAGTATACCACAGTTTAGGTACCGATAACCTGCAAATTTTGAGGTTTCAGACAACCACCACTACCACCATCTCTTGGGAAATAATGAAAACATTCCTAGTTGTCCGAAACAAGTGATCATATCAGCCGATTTGATCACGTCATCCAAAATACTTAGCTTGATAAAATACACCCGAAATTTAAAACAAAGCAAATAAATGTTTTATTAAAGCAAAATTAACTATTCAAATAATAGTAATTTTCTAAAATGCAATAATGCTCCCGAAACGAAATCGAATATATAGTGAGAGAGAGAGAGAGAGAGAGAGAGAGAGAGAGAGAGAGAGAGAGAGAGAGAGAGAGAGAGAGATTAGCTGTTGAAAAGTAATCAAATGTGACAGTTGCCAGTTAGTGACTTTCGAACGAAAATCACTGAATTCAGGTATCACCAGTTTTGCTGTATATTGTACAACAAAGGAAGAACATAACTAGTTAACAAGAGATGACAACATCACAAATTAACTGAACATCACCAAGGAAACCCGGAAGATCTCATTCAGTCGAACATGTTTTTCTTGCTTGATCAAAATTACATTCAACTTGTTTGTAAATGTCCCATAAAGAATCATTTTTAAAGGAACAGACTCAATTCCAGTTAATTAAACTAACAAGAGAAAGTACAACTGCAGTCCAGCAAGTTTGGAAATTTCATCACTTTGTAACACCATTCTCTTCTTTTCAAATGAACACTACTTCCCCAATTCCTTACAATTTTTTTTCTGTCACAAATTTTCATGTGTCTTTCCATGTGTTTTCAAAGTAAATGCCATATCAGAGAGACTGCACTTAAAAGGTTTCTCCCTTTGTCTTAATACCTTAATTGGTTTTACTTTATATTAGTGATGAAATGAACCTCAATCTGGGGTCTATGTTTGCACCTCTATACTCCACTAACCTTGTATACGAGGCCTCTTTTTAAGATGGTCACGGTTCCCTTGATGGCAGCAATCTGCACCTCATTGATGGTTGGGCAACTTGGTATCGCCTAAAGGTAATGTCTTAGGTTTTTCTTCACAAGTCCTGTTGCCCCCCCCCCCCATCACAGGTATTATTCCTACTTCTTTCAGTTCCCAAGTATTTTTCAGCAGATCATTCTTTAGTTCTTGATTTTTTTATTTTTTGCCTCTCAGCTCTATTGAGGCCAAAATCACTGGGTACGGTCACATCCATAATCTCTGCTGTTTTTTTTTCTTTATTCCAGATCACAATATCAGGTTTTATAGCACATCCTTCTATATATCTTCCTGTCGGAATTATGTCATCATAAAAGATGGTAATGTATCTGTTGGAGGTAGCTGGATTAGTCATCTTTGTATTTTTATGTTTGGAATTATTATCTGGCCCTCAGAGTGTTTAGGACATTTGGTGGTCTTCCACCTAACCATCTAGGCTAACAGGAATGATCCTATTTCCTCACTGATATTATATAATTCCAGACATTTAAGTATACCGGAGTGTGGCACACTGTCAAATGCCTTCTTATAGTCTATCCAAGCCATATTGAGATTCCTTTACCTTTTCTTACAGTCTTCTAATATTGTTTTGTTAATTAGCAATTGATCTTTGGTTCCAAGTTTGTTTCTTATACATCCCTTTTGTTCTTTTTCCATATATTTGCCTTGATTTAGGTGTTCATAGATCTCATCTGCTATGACTCCTGTGAGCTATTTGTAGGCTGTTGGTAGACAGCAGATGGGCCTATATTTGTTGGGGAGTTTGGTCTCAGAGCTCTTGGGAAGGAGTGGTATTTTCCGTTGTGAGCCATTCTGGTGATTCTTCTTCTCCTTGTATCATTCTTGAAAAGACTTGCTCAGTGTTGGTGTAGTGCTGTGATCCTTTTTAGCCAGAAATTTGGAATCTTGTCTACTCCTGGAGTCTTAAAATTATTATCTTCTTTGATTTTTCTGGCTAACTTTTCTGTGGTGAACCTTATACGAGGCATTTGTTGTTTCTGGATGTTCTTTTGTCTAATGGTGTTAATCCATGAAGTCTCTTGGTGTTGTCTCTGGTCTTTAAACAGTGGCTTCCAAAACCTCTCCAGATCTTCCATGCTCGGTGGTGTTCGTACCTCGACTGTTTCTTTTGCCCCATTTTTATACATAATTTTTGGATTTTTACCAACCTGCCTGTTTATCTGTTTTGCTTTTATCTTATGTTCTTTGTTTCTTATTTGTGCAGCTAGGGCCTTTACTTTGGCTTGGTGTTCTGCTAGTTTTCCGCTCGTTTGTATCTATTCAATAATTTTTCTTTATTTTTCTTATTTTCTTCAGCAGGTTTTGAGAGTGATTTTGCTCTTTCATATACATGGACATTTGCAAAATCTCTGCCCTTAACTGGTTTATTTTATCATATTGTTTCTTTTTCCATATTGGCTCTACAATTCTTTTCTTTGGCTGGATTACTCCTGGTATGATCTTACTTTGTATGTACCAGGCTACACCATAATTGATATTGTTAATTTCTGTCAGACTTACTCCTGCCGGGACCTCTAGCAAGCCTTGTGTTGACTTTATTCACCCAGGCTTTTAGTTCTTCCTTTTCTTTAAGTTTGATCAGCTTAGTCGATATTCTATTAATATTGTTTTGATTTCTTCAGTTTTACTGGCCAGTTCCTCTTCTAATTCCTGTTGTTCTGGGTCAAGCTCTGTTTCGATGTTTCTTGGTCGCCTAGGTAGTGTGTGGTTTCCATTTCTTCTTAGTTCTGGTGGTGCCGTCCTCACTTGTCTTTCTTGCCTTAGGGTTGTGGTGCTCTGAGGTGCTGGTGGTAATGGTCTTTGCTGGACTTGATCTGTATTTTCCACAGTATTCCTCTATGGGGCATTTGTTGTTTTTTACCTTGTCTCAAACATCCTCCCTCATCTTTTAAATTTCGGCTTCATTAAATTTTATGTGCAATGAAATCAAATTTCTGGAGGGTGAGGTTTGATCTTGATATACCAATCTTATTTGGGCAGTGATGATGGAATATTCTCTGCCCCTTGTTACATCCTTCTCTTTGTCTGGTGAACTTTACTTGGGCAAACTCCATTGCCCATATCAATACCCATTCCTCATTTCTGTCCCCTCTACTTTTTTCGATATTCTTGTTGTTCACTTGCCTCTCTTCATAGTCACTCTTTGCTTTAGCCTCAGCTTCTTTTTTTATATTTTATATTTCTTCTTCAGGGAGATATTTTGTAATTTTTAAAACTATCAATGCTAATAGTCCCATATTGGTAGCAGCAATTTTCTCAGGTGGTAAATTGGAATCTAATTTTTTCCTTGAATGCTTGGTTTCTATGTCTGCCCCACCCCTCATACCTTGAGTAGGTGAAGCAGTACAGGAGTACTCTTTTTTTCTCCGCAAGGGACCATTTAACACTTTGAAATAGTCTTCTTTTCCTTTTGGTTCTTTGCCTTGATGGTTGCTGTGGCCCAGGATCAGGACTTTTCTGATCTGGTGGGGATCCCTGCTGGGTGCTCATGCACGGATTGAAGTTGCACCATCGCTCTCAACAACCCGCCTAGTGCAGGGACAAGTTAAGGAGACCGTTTTATTCTGGTCGCTACCTTTCCAGCATCTTTGCTCATTGCTTGACATCTTTTTATTTGAGTTCCTCATTGTCCACAGCTTCTTATCTAATTCCAAGCTGCCCTCACCTTAATTATTCATAGTGAGGGGGTGCCCCCATTTGCAACCTGAGGAATGCGCTGGATGACCTGAGTGTGAATTTTATTATGATGTGTGAGAGTACTTCTGTGAGAAAAGGCTTTGTTACAGACACTGCACTTAAATGGCTTCTCCCCAGTGTGAATTCTATGATGCCGTGTGAGATGACTTCTGAGAGAAAATGCTTTGTCACAGACACTGCACTTAAATGGCTTCTCCCCAGTGTGAATTCTATGATGCTCTGTGAGAGTAGCTCTACGAGAAAATGCTTTATCACAGACACCGCACTTAAATGGATTCTCCCCAGTATGAATTCTACGATGCTCTGTGAGATTAGTTCTGAGAGAAAATGCTTTGTCACAGACACTGCACTTAAATGGCTTCTCCCCAGTGTGAATTCTATGATGCTCTGTGAGAGTAGCTCTACGAGAAAATGCTTTATCACAGACACCGCACTCAAATGGATTCTCCCCAGTATGAATTCTACGATGCTGTGTGAGATGACTTCTGAGAGAAAATACTTTGTCACAGACACCGCACTTAAATGGCTTCTCCCCAGTATGAATTCTATGATGCTCTGTGAGAGTATTTCTTTGAGAAAATGCTTTGTCACAGACACTGCACTTGAATGGCTTCTCCCCAGTGTGAATTCTATGATGCCGTGTGAGATGACTTCTGAGAGAAAATGCTTTGTCACAGACACCGCACTTAAATGGCTTCTCCCCAGTATGAATTCTATGATGCTCTGTGAGAGTATTTCTTTCAGAAAATGCTTTGTCACAGACACTGCACTTGAATGGCTTCTCCCCAGTGTGAATTCTATGATGCCGTGTGAGATAACTTCTGAGAGAAAATGATTTGTCACAGACACCGCACTTAAATGGCTTCTCCCCAGTATGAATTCTATGATGCTCTGTGAGAGTATTTCTTTGAGAAAATGCTTTGTCACAGACACTGCACTTGAATGGCTTCTCCCCAGTGTGAATTCTATGATGCCGTGTGAGATGACTTCTGGGAGAAAATGCTTTGTCACAGACACCGCACTTAAATGACTTCTCCCCAGTATGAATTCTATGATGCTCTGTGAGAGTATTTCTTTGAGAAAATGCTTTGTCACAGACACTGCACTTGAATGGCTTCTCCCCAGTGTGAATTCTATGATGCTCTTTGAGATTATTTCTTTGAGAAAATGCTTTGTCACAGACACTGCACTTAAATGGCTTCTCCCCAGTGTGAATTCTATGATGCTCTGTGAGATGAGCTCTACGAGAAAATGCTTTATCACAGACACCGCACTTAAATGGCTTCTCCCCAGTATGAATTCTACGATGCCGTGTGAGAATATTTCTTTCAGAAAATGCTTTATCACAGACACTGCACTTGAATGGCTTCTCCCCAGTGTGAATTCTATGATGCCGTGTGAGATGACTTCTGAGAGAAAATGCTTTATCACAGACACCGCACTTAAATGGCTTCTCCCCAGTGTGAATTCTATGATGATGTGTGAGATGAGCTCTCTGAGAAAATGCTTTGTCACAGAAACTGCACTTAAATGGCTTCTCCCCAGTGTGAATATTATGATGCTGTGTGAGAAGATATCTTTGGGAAAATTCTTTGTCACAGACACTGCATTTAAATGGCGTCTCCCCATTGTGTGTTCTTAAATGTATTATGAGATCCTTTTTCCGAAAAAACCCTTTGCCACATTCACTACAATTGAATGACCTCCTCCCAGTGTGAGTTTCATAATGTGCTTTACGATCAACTTCCTTAGAAAATGGTTTGTCACATTCTCTGCATCTGAACTGGCCTCCAGTGTGAATTAGCTTGTGAGTGTTGGGGAGTTCAACTACTCCAATAAATTGTTTTTCAAAATTCCCACCCACAAATGACTTCTCTCTCAAACCAACATCAGCGTGAGTTTTGGAATCAATTTCTTGACAAAGAGGTTTTTCACAGCTACTGTTTTCGATCTGCTCCTCCTTATTCTGTAAACCTTCTTTCCCTCTTCCTCTTCCCTTTCCTTTGTCCTCTTTTCTACTGGATCCCAACTGTATGCCACATTCCTCCTTCACACCTGTCTTTACACTCTTCTCCTCCTCCTCTTTATTGACTTCCCTTTTGCTGATTTGTACATCCTCCTCACTCTCGGAGACATCAGAGTCGAAAGAATATTTCATGTCACCTTCGGTTGACTCAAATATTTCTGGCTCTGCTTCAAATTCTGGCTCTGCTTTGAATTCCATGTCTGGATCCATGAAAAGAGAGTCATCATCAAAGAGTCCAACACTGTCCATAAAATCATAATTTTCCAACTTGACTGCAGAGCGTGAAAAGGAATCTTCAATTTCGCTCTTTATTGAAATTTCTGATGATTCAGAGTTTTTCATCCTCTCCCTATTACTGGATGACATCCTCTTCAATATTATCTCCAAGAGTGTCCAAAGATAAAGTTAATACTAAAGTTCCAAATCTTACTGCATGAACCTACACAGACCTTTCTTATTTTTTCCCATTCCTGTATCTCTTTTTCGTCTTCTTACTTTTTCCCAGTCCTGTATCTTTTGCAGATATCTTTGATACTTTACACAATCTTGTAACAAGAGGCGGATGATTATTTCCTTTGAGATGAAAATTCTGAAATAATAAGAGAACAACTATCATTGGAAAAGGGCAAGATGAAAATGTTGGAGTTTTCTGAAATAAAATGATAATTTTCTAAATTAAAATAAAAATTTAAGGTAATTTGTATTTTTTCCTATCCATACAAACCTGAGTCCTTTATTTGGGGAGACTCACTGATTAGATGGCTGGAAATCCCCTTGAAAACAAATCTGGAAGGTTCTGTAACTTTCCTGGAACTGTTCCAGTCCTGATCTGTGGAGAAGCAAAGAAAGACCACTATCGCCCCCTATCTCTTTCTAATAAGAGAAAGTGATAGGCCCTGGGTCATACATGAATATTACCGTCCCATATAAAGAAAATTCGTAATCCCTACAGGGGATGTCAGCAAGATTCACATACCAAGTATAAGAATAATGGGTTGGTAGGGTCGCGAGGTAGCTGTTAGGTACTACCAGAAGGGCAAGGTGAGTGTAAGTGCCTTTATTCAACAAGATAACGAGCTTATGTACAAACGGTTGAGGGCAACCATGGCACAAAAATTCAAAAAATTTGAAACATGCAATGGCAACATAAACAGGTTTTCCCATTTGTGGGAGAGTGCGAGAGATAGAAAAAAAAGAGCAATAGCATTACAGCATATGAGAGTGTATGAAATAAGTGCAGTACATGACTCCCCCCCCCTAAAAAATACATACATGTGAAATAGAGTGCTCTGTTCAAGAAAGATGAACGGTAAGCAGGAGATAGGCAGGTTTTAGACCATTAATGAAGATCCAGTCTTCTTTGCCATGAATGGTAATTTAAAAAGCCTTTGGTTTGCGATGGACAATGAGGAAAGGGCCCTTGAAAGGGGGTGTCAGCAGTGGCTTGCTAGTGTTGGTGCACACGAAGATATGTATTTCAGTGTTTAAATCTTTCGGTATGTGTTGCCTTGCTGGGGGCTTGTACGTCTGGCGGCAAGGTGTAAATTTTCCCACAACGTGAGGTGAGCGCTGGAGATTGTCAGAGGAGGTTGCAGACGGAAATCATTTAGCATGGATGACCAACGGGTCACCATCTCCATTTCAGTTGCCGAGACATTGAGGGTGTCCTTAGGATAGTCTTTGACATTAGGAATGGTCTTAGATCCCAGGAGGACCAGGGAAGTTGAATAAACCAATTGGACCCATTGCAGAGGGACATCAATATTATTATTATTATTATTATTATTATTATTATTATTATTATTGTTGTTGTTGTCATTATCATTATTAGCTAAGCTACAACCCTATTTGGAAAAGCAAGAAACTATAAGCCAAAGGACTTCATCAGGGAAAAAAAGCCCAGTGAGGAAAGGAAATAAGGACATAAATAATATATGGCAAGTAATACAAAATTAAAATAAAATATTCTAAGAACATAACAATATTAAAACAATAGAATATTTTAGGAACAGTAACAACATTGAAAGAGATCTTTCATATATATAAACTATAAAAAGAGGCTTATGTCAGCCTGCTCAACATAAAAACATTTGCTGCAAGTTTGAACTTTTGAAGTTCTACTAATTCAACTATCCGATTAGGTGGATCATTCTGCAAATTAGTCATAGCTGGAATAAAACTTCTAGAATACTATGTAGCATTGAAACTCCTGATGGAGAAGGCCTGACTATTAGAGTTAACTGCATACCTAGTATTACAAACTTGGTGGTATTGTCCAGGAAGATCTGAATGTGAAGAATGGTCAGAATTATGAAAAATGATATTTTAATTATAAAATAAATTTTTGAATATACTTACCCGGTGAATATAAATTAAACGACCCTCCCTTCCTCCCCAATAGAGACGCAGTGGGATGAGGAGAAAATTGAGCCTTTGTTTACATAGAGTTTGGTATCTGGCCGACAGTTGGCGCTGGTGAGCACACCCGCAACCTGTGTGGCGATCGCTAGCGAGTTTTTTTTTTGTACAGTTTTTTGTCTGTCGAGCAACAGAGTTGCAGCTATATATTCACCGGCTAAGTTAAATATTTAAAAATCTTATGCAACATGCCTAACCAACTAATTAAAAGACAGGAGAACAAAACGCAAAACAAGGTAGATTCAAAGAATTAAAACACTTCTTCAGAATAGACTGATCATTGAAAATCCTAAAAGACTTTCTCAATAAACCAATTTTTTGTGTAACTGAAGAAGAGACAGACCTAATGTGTTTCTCAGAAGTAATTCTTCCGATACTCATATAAGCCCTACGCTATTCATCAGGGACTATAATTTTGGCAAAGCTGAAAGTAGCTATAAGACTTCTAGTGAGGTGGTGCTACCACACTGCTAGTTAGCAGGGGTAGGCAGGATAGCCAGCTACCCCCGCTCACACACACCTATGTTGTCTAGGTACTTTTCACTTTTGGCTCAGGAAAACCAGACACTCGTCTCCTTCCTCTCCAACTGTTTCTTCTAACCTTTGATTTACTTTGTTTTTGTTCTTTTTCCTTATTACACGATTCCGAGTATTTCTGTTTTCTACAGCACTCTCTACCTCTGCTTCTTTGTTCTAATGCTAAGGCAAAGGAACAAGGGCAGGGGCAAACTGGGTGCCTCAGTCATTCTAGTGGGGGGAAGGATCCCTTCGAGGAGATTTGAGGAGGGGAAACCTAGATCTGTGCGACCTAGATTGCATATGTCACGTAGTAAAAGGCTACCACCTATCTCCTCGAGGAAACGCCTGATCCCCATAGAGACAGGTGCCATATAAACTTACCCTTGGAAGTAGGGTGAGAGGAGTTGGGCGCAGACCTGGTCGCGTGCCCTCTCGTCTTGCTGGGCGCCCAGTACGCCCAAACGACACTCCACTAGGTTGCAATCTTAGGAGTAATGTTTGCCTACGACTTAACATGTGAGACGAGTAACGTGTGCCCCTCCCTCCTGCTTGACTTGCATAGAAATTAAGATTGTAATTTTTAGTTAATAAACCAGATTTGAGACTTGAGACAAATTTCTATTCTACTGAAGGAAGAAGATTAATAGTGACTTGCTCTGTATCCCTTACTCCCCGAGTGTGTCTGTAATTTACATGTGATTCATTGTTATGTACAAATTATGAGCATTTTACCGTAAACTGTTCTAGTAATTTGAAAGTTAGCGAGAGACTAATATTTCCTCTGTTATGTAATCAGAGAGATTCAGAGTTCTGTTGGTGATTTACTTGAAGAGATACATATATTCACTTTGAAGAAGATTTCTCCTCACGTTTCGGTGAAAATTAACTTAGACAATAAGTCCTCTTTACGATGTAAAAGTCGTCTAATTTTCTGCCTCCCATCATCTATTAATTAACTGCCATAAACCTAGTGATAACTCTTCTCTTTCAAAGGTTTCTTCGAAGCAGATGAAACCCAACACTTCTTCCGCTTCCTGACCTTCCTCCGAAGCTCCCATTTAACCAACGGTCAATCTTGGTCCTTGAGAGATGGTGCTGCCTCCCCTAGTGAGGTGGGCCCGGCTCTCGCCCCGAGGGAAGCAGTGTCTCTTTCTCCGCTTTTATGGGTTTAGCCTACTTTGGGGTTGCCCGGTCTTGCCTCCAAGGAAGCGCTGCTGCAGTTACTTCACCCAGGTGCTGAGATACAGCGATCATCAGCTTCAGATGTCCACCCCTTGTCTATGGTCGACATGATGGTGTCAGAGGCCTTGTCTGTTGCCCTGATGAGGCTTCTTCTGATTACTCTGCCGTTGCTGCCGAGGACTGTGATTATACCCCTGACTAACATCCTTGGGGGGGGGGAGCCAAGTTCAAGGCACATCTCTCCTACGAGTGTTCCCCTTTTTCATTCGCGTCAAGAGTCTCTCATGGAGACTCCTCTTCGGAGGCCTGCCGACGGTAGGCTTGCTGATCCCCGGATGCTGAGGGACGTCATCGCAGCAGGGTACTTCGCCATGCTCGTCCTTCGCTACACCTTCAGAGTGCCCATTCACCTTCGGTCGAGACGTCTTTTTGGTAAGTCTTCTCCGCAGCCCTCCTCTTCGGAGGATTCTGCTCAGCTTGCCCCTTATGGTTCCCGACCCTCACCTGGCTCTGGACTCATCTTCTCTTGAACGAACTGTGGTTCGTTCTTCTTCTGCAAGGGATTGTTCGCAATTTCCTCAGGAGTATGTGCTCCCTTCTTAGGGGCACATCTCATCACCTAAATGCCAAGCAGAGGTTTGCCGACCATCTTCACGCTGTTCACCTGCTTGCCAAGCCACTGTGCAGCGATCTCCATCTCGTACCTGTGCAGGTTCGACGTCTAGACTCCCGCCGACCTGCAGCTCGTGAATTGCCTGCCTTGCTAACAGCTCGTGAATTGCCGACAGCTTGTCAATTGCCTGTCCAGCCGACAGCTCATGAATCCCCTGTCCAGCCGACGACTCGTGAATCACCAGCTCATCAATCGCTTGCTCAACTGCCATCTCGCAAATTGCCTGCTCGCCAGCGTCGGGACCTTCCAGCTGTTAGCCATCCACCTGTTCGACAGTGTTCGCCCAAGTGTCAAGCACCTGCCAAGTGTTCTCCCGCTTGTCAGGCATCCTCATTGAGGCATGCGCCTCACGAACTGCCCACTCACCAATCGCCAATTCACCGCGCAGTAGACCATCATCGCTCGTCTGCTGACCCAAGAATTTTTCTGACTTCTCTTAAGCCCTGTTCGCCTCGGTAATCGTTGGTTCATCTCCAGCCCTCTCATCGGAGTGTGGCAGTTGTTCCCATGGTTTCGTGGCAACGCTCGTCGATGCGTCATCGCTCACCGGCTCGTCAACACCCATCGACGACACACCAGCTTCAGGCAGCTCCTCAGCGATCGCCAGGCTCTCCAGCACGGCACCAAGCGGTTATTCAGCCACTGCCGACCACCCAGTGGTTAGCCATGAAGGTGAGTAACCAACATCAGGCAAGAGAGGAACACCGACCATCATATCCTCCAAGTAACAGGAAGGTAAGAACCTTTCAAGATATCACAGTTCACCTTCGCCCCATTCCCCTACCTGCAAATGCATAACAGCTCGACCTCCGGGGAAGGAGGAAGAGGGTAAGTTTCAGGGCTTTAAAATCCCGAGAATTCCAGAACAATGAAGGAACCTGTGTCATTGCTCCCTCTTTTATCGGGGATGAGGACTCCTCGAAAGAACCCTTGAACTCTTTCCCTTCTGGGGAGCTGTTGGATAGCGCATTCATGAGCAAACAGCCATTTTTCAGTGCCTTAGTCAGGGCCGTTAACTCAGGCCTTTGGGCCTAGTATTAACCATCCTCGCCCTGCGGAGGCCTTCCTTGGGAGACTTCACCGTTTCTCTGACTCAAGGCAACAAAATGCAGCTGCATTTCCCCTGAAAAGGAAGAGAGGGGTTTCCAACAAGTTACCGTTGTCCAGAGTCAAGCTGACGCCTAAGAGAGGTACGAGGTTAGACGTCTTCTCAGAGAAGCCATCTCTGCCTCTACCCAGCGATGCCTCCTTTTCCCATCTGGGAGGTACTCACAGGGAGGAGTCATTGTCGAACTCTCCCCAACTGTTCCCGTCGGAGGAAGCTCTCAAAGAAGACTCTTTCGGCTGATCCTGTAGAGGTTTTTTGTCCTCTCCCCGCAAAGGTCATCCCACCCAAAAGGGAGTCAAAGGATTCCAAGACAGCTCCCAAGTCTTCTTCTAGGATTCAAAGACCCACAGAGGGAGGGGGTCAGGAGCCTATTCAGCCTTCCAGGTATCGACAGCAACCCACCTGGGACGAGAACCCGGCAGTGGATGACGAGAACATTGCTGCCATTCCATCTTCAAACAATGACCAGAGAGAGTCAGAGCATGCCTTCTGGTAGGTTCTGGCTTGTGTGAGGGCCCTCAATGAGTTGTTAGACCCAGAGATGGCCACTCAGGAAGGCAAGGATACGGTCCTGGACCGTATCTTGGGCACCCTGAGTCCTCCAAAGTCTAGTGCGGCTCTGCCCTGGTCGCAGGGATTGAGGGGTGCTCCGCGTAAGGTTGCCTCCCAGCTTGCCGACTTCTCTACGTCGTATCGTTCAGGCTCGTCTGCCAAACTCCTCCTACCTTCGGGTGTCCACCAGAGGAAGTACTATGAGATCTTGGATGAACCATGCTCGACATTACCTCTCTGTCACTCTTTTGAAGAGCTGACTAGGGGAGTCACTCTTGAGAAGGCCTCTTCTTGTCAGGATACGTTCTCGGCATCGGAGATCTTGAACCAGGAGAAGGTTGCTAAGTACGCCATGTAGGCAACGCCGTGGCTGGATCTTTGGTTAGGATCTGTGGGAATCCTGACATGGACCAAAGATTTTTCTAAGGCAGGTACCAGGAAGGCTATGGAGGCCTTCCTTCTCTCAGGCACCCACACCATTGAGTTTCTGGCCCACAAGGTTGTGAACCTATCGCCCAATACCATCTTGAAATGAAGGGATGCGGTGGCCGAGAGATTCCACCAACAGGTCCCTAATGCCGAGATCGCCAGGTTCCGGAACTCCTCTATGGAGGATTCCTCACTGTTCGAGCCAAAAGACATCGAGCAGGCTGCGGAAAGGTGGAGAAAATCCAACCAGGACTCCTTCCTACTTAGGGCCCTGACATAGCGGCCCCATAAACTACCAACTCCACTGAAGCCCAACCAATTGAAAGCCTCTACCAGCAAGACGGCAGCAAAAGATAAGAGGGTGTCTAAAAAACCTTTTCCTGTCAAGGACAAGAAAGGCACAAAGTCCTCCCGCAGAGGCAAACAGCAGAGAGGTGGCGGCAGAAGACTTAAGCTCTAAGAAAGGCGATCCCCCAGCTTGTCCACCTGTGGGGGGATACCTACAGAGCTGTTGGATCAGGTGGATATAGCTCGGGACCGAACCCTGGATGGTCTCCGTGATTTACTCAGGGTATCGTGTCCCGTTCATTTCATTTCTCGCTCCTCTGAAAAAGAATTCAGTGCTAGTAAGCTCCTTTGCAATGGGATCAGCATAGGGGCTAGACCTTCGGGAAGAAGTCCAGACCCTGTTGGAGAAGGGCGCTCTCCAGGAGGTCCTTGACAGGTACCCAGGCTTCTACAGTCGACTCTTTCTTGTGAGAAAGGCATCTGGAGGCTGGAGACCAATCATCGACCTCTCGGCTCTGAACAAGTTTGTCAAACAGACTTTGTTCATCATGGATACGGCAGACATGGTCAGACAACGGTAAGACCAAAGGACTTCATGAGTACACTGGATCTAAAGGATGCATACTTCCAAATCCCAATCCATCCATCTTCAAGGAAGTATCTATGGTTCAACATCGACAACAAAATATACCACTTCAAGGTGCTGTGCTTCAGTCTTTCCACAGCACCTCGGGTCTTCATAAGAGTGTTTGCCGTAGTGTCATCTTGGGCACACAGGATCCTCCGTTACCTGGATGACTGGCCGATCTTAGCGAACACAGTGGCAACCCTACTTCAGCACTGAACAAACTTCTGAGGCTTTGCCAAGATCTGGGGGATCGTGGTAAACCTTGAGAAGTCGTCCCTGCTTCCCACTTAAAAGACTGGTATACCTGGGCATGATTCTAGACACCAAACTACACAAAGCCTTCCCATCAGATGACAGGGTAGTGAGGCTAGGAAAGGTCGAAAGAAATTTTCTCAGACGAGAAGAATTCCCAGCCCAGAGGTGGCTATGTCTCCTTGGACACCTGTCATCCTTGGACCGTCTGGTTCCCAACAGTCACCTCAAGATATGATTCCTCTGGTGGCAACTGACGTCCAATTGAAATCAGGCCTTAGATTCCCCGGACACTCTGATCCCCATGGGACCAGAGGAAAGGACAGACCTCGGATGGTAGCTAGCAGACAAGAATCTGCTGAAGGGTGTTGACCTTCTCATCCTTTCACCCGATTTGATGCAGTTTTCAGACGAATCAAAGGATGGGTGGGGGGCCCCCGGGCTGCACCACACAGCCTCAGGCCTCTGGTCAGTACGAAAAGCACCTTTACATAAATCTCCTTGAGATGAAGGCCGTATACCTGGCCCTTCAAGAGTTCTACCAGTTCTTGGTGGGTCCCTCGGTGGTGGTGATGAGCAACAACACCACGATAATGCCTTACATAAAAAAGAAAGGAGGTACTTTTTGACAGCCCCTATCCCATCTAGTAGTAGAAATACTGAGATAGGCGTAAGTCCACTCGGTCTCACTATCAGATCGCATTATGCCCGGCAAGAGGAATGTTCTCACCGACAATATGAGCAGGGCATCGCAGATATTGGGTTCCGAATGATCTTTGGATTATCTAGTAGCCAACTAAGTCCTGACTTTGTGGGGTTTACCAACTGTGGACCTGTTCGCAACGTCCCTGAACTTCAGGCTACCGCTGTACTACCACTCAGATCTGGACCCCAAGGCTCTCTGGCAAGATGCGTTCCAATAGCGGTGGGACAACATCGACGTTTACGCATTCCCGTTTTGTCTCATAAGAAGAGTACTCAACAAGGACAGAACATCAGTCAACTTTTCTATGACCCACATAGCTCCACTATGGCATCATGCAGAGTGGTTCCCAGAACTTCTGCAACTCCTGACGGACCTGCTGAGAGAACTTCCCACATGACACGATCTACTCAGACAACTAAATGCCAACATTTTCCACCAGAGAGTAACTTTGCTGTCTTCACACCTGGAGACTATCCAGCATCTCCTCTGGCAGAGAGGATTTTCGCAACAGGTTGCAAAGTATAGATATAACATACTGTGCAAGAGACAACACATAAGAAGTTGCGTCATGCTTCAAGAAAATGCGTAGTGGCGTAGGCTACGAGTCGTCTGAACGAAAACACTGAACATGACAAATTCGGAGATAATTTGTATTTTTTCTAATAATACAAACCTTTAGCTTTTTATTAGGGGTACTACTTTTAGTGAAGCTGAAATGACGAACCATTAAAATTAAGCGAGGGTTAACTACCCATCCCTCTAGTTATCGGGGGGGGGGGGGGCTTACTACTCCTGCCACTCACACATCTGTGATTAAGCTTACTTTGCTCGGAGGTACCACTTCAAGCGGGATAAGGTTGGCAAGATAATTGTATGAATAGCTAAAGGTTTGTATTGTTAGGAAAAATACAAATTATATCCGAATTTCTCATTTGTTCTATAACTGGAATACAAAACAAGGCTATTTATTAGGGGTGACTCACCATTTAGGAGGGTGGATGTCCCTGCCCAACTGGCTTTTTGGCTACCCGGGGGCTCCTTATTCTGAATAGGTAAGTACCAAAAATAAGGAGTCCTTACACCTCACTAAACCATGCTATGCAAGGTCTGCGCCCTACGCAAGCTGTGAGTTACGATAAGCAGTGTGACAGTCAAAGTAAAAGTTATTCCGAGTCCTTGCGGGAAAAACCACTGGACTAAGACTTTCCCAATACCACCACGCCAGGGTATGGGGACACAACAGTGTTGACAAAATACTAGGAATACAAAGGAGCATGGTTTACCCGCAGTGGTTGAGGTCAGCTTGTACAGAGAACCAAGGCTGCTGCTTTCCTCATCAGAGGGGAGGGTAAGAAAAAAAAGCCAGTCATTCCTTTTCATTCACACAGACTAAAGCCAGGTAACAGTGCCCTCAACATTCTGCTACTTATCCAATAAGTAGCTTGAGGTATCTAACCAGCTGTTGTGCAGCCACCTCAGGACCGACAGAGATCGTATCAAGTTCCTGTAGATCACGTCTTGCAGGTAATGGGCTGTGAAAGTCGTCTGGTGCATTCACACACTGGCTTAAAGAACCTACATCACTCAGTAATCTGCTTTGACAGCCAGAGGCGTAGCTATGCCCCTGACGTCGTGGGTCGACGTGTTGTAAGAGGATCTGCAGTCAGGCAGTAGAGGAGCCTAATTTGTACATGTCCTGAACCTGTGGGGCATGTGGAATACTGGACTGCAACAATGGGATTCAAAAGTGAAGATATAAGTGTTTGATTGATTGATTGATTGAAAGTTTTCTGGCATCCTGACATCTAAGGTCATTGACGCCGATACCATTTACTGTATATGAAAATTAAAAGAGAATTCGATTAAAACCATAAAAATTAAGAAGTCATTAAAATAGTTAAATAGTTTTCAGAAGACCTGCTTCTGAAATAAATCTAAAAATTCCGCTCGCATAGTAAGACACATCATGTCCAAGAATCTTGGCAAGGATAAACCTGCCATCCTCACCTCGAGCCTCAAACAGATATCTATTTCTCAAGTTAGTAAAATTAGGGCATTCAGTCAACAAATGCCTCACTGTTAAAGGTAATAAGCAGTCCTCGCAATACGGTTGGTGTTGGCCCTTCAGCAGAAACTCGTGTGTCAACCGTGTGTGACCAATACGGAGACGACAAAGAGTCGTCTCCCATTTTCGGGGAATCATGTTATACTTCCAAGGTGATATGATATTTGTTACTTCCCTCATTTTATTGCCGTCTTGACTGTCCCAGTGCTGTTGCCATTTATCACAAACCAATTTCTTGATGTAAGGTAGGAGATCGTTACATGGAATGGGATACCTCCTTGGTAGCAACTCGGATGCCGCATTCTTCGCCAGTAAATCTGCCTTCTCATTCCCAGACACACCTACATGTGCTGGAACCCAACAAAATCAAACAGTTATACCTTTCCGTCCAATAATAAAAAGCCATTCTAAAATCTTTAAAACTAGAGGGTTACTAGAATTAAAAACTTCTAAAGCTTGAAGAACACTCCTTGCATCACTAAAAATTGTAAAATTACCCTCCTTTTCCAAAGCTATTTTCTCAATAGCGGTTAATATGCCATACAGTTCGGCAGTAAATATGGAAGCTGTTAGAGGAAGTGCACCTCTACAATTAAAATCATTACTATGTACTCCAAATCCAACGCCAGCATCAGATTTGGAGCCATCAGTATATATAAAAGTCGATCCCCTATGTTCTTCGACATGTTCCATAAAAAGAGACCTGGATTCTAAGTCAGTCATATTCTTCTTAACTCCAATAAAGTATTTACAAAAAGATATGTCAGGTAATTTCCATGGAGGCGTTGATGATACCTTGAATGGAAGTACCTTATTTCTAATTATATCCAGACTATTTAAAAATCGTTTCACCCGAAAGCCATAAGGTTGAGGAGATTTTGGGTGCAACTCAAAGTATGATGCGTGTCTTACAAGGCTTGCAGTCTGAAAGGCTAGAGAGCTAGGGAGTCTTTGCAATCTAAACCAATACCGAAGAATGGAAGACATTCGGTAAAGGTCTAGAGGTAACTCTCCAGCATCAACAAGGAGACTTGGGATAGGCGAGGTTTTAAAAGCTCCAGTAGATAATCTAATACCTGCATGATGTATCGAGTCTAGTATTTTTAACCGGCTTGGGGTGGCTGAAGAATATACCTCACAACCATAACTAATTTTGGAAAAAATCAAGGCCTTGTATAATTTTAAAATAGTATTGCGGTCTGCCCCCCATGATGTATGGGACAATACTTTTAAGATATTCAGAGCTTCAACACATTTAGCTTTTAGCGCTTTTAGGTGAGAAACCCATGTAAGTCTACAGTCAAATATCAAACCTAAAAATTTGGTTTCCGATACACATGGTATCCGTTGACCTTTAATGTATATATCCGGGTCTGGATGTACTCCCCGGATACGACAAAAATGGACAATGGTAGTTTTACTTGTCGAGAACTTAAATCCATTCATGTCAGCCCACTGGATAATTTTATCAATAGAGAGTTGGATTTTTCTCTCAACCATTGCCATTCTAGTGCCAGCAAATGATATTGAGAGATCATCCACAAATAGTGTTGAGAGAACATCCTGGGGAATGGCTGAGGATATCCCATTAATTGCTAGTGCAAAAAGGGTTACACTCAGCACACTACCCTGAGGAACTCCTTCTTCCTGGCACTTACTCTCTGATAGAGTTTCCCCCACTCTCACTTGAAAAACTCTACGTGAAAGAAATGCCTGAATAAATAGTGGCAGCTCTCCTCTCAATCCCAATTCATGAATGGTTTTAAGAATACCATATCTCCATGTGGTATCATATGCCTTTTCAAGGTCAAAAAATACTGTAACATGGTGCTGTTTGGAAGCAAACGCTTCACAAATAGATGACTCAAGTCGTATCAACACATCAGTCGTTGAGTGCATTTTTCGGAATCCACATTGAATCGGTGATAAAATACCTTTCTTTTCAAGGTACCATATCAGCCTTGCATTGACCATCTTCTCCATGATTTTACATAAACAAGATGTCAATGCAATAGGACGATAGTTTGCTGCTAAAAACTTGTCTTTACCGGGTTTTAAAAAGGCTAAAATAATGGCTAGTTCCCAAACACTTGGGTAGCTATGATCATGCCATATTCTATTAATAATGCTTAAAATAAATAGCTTTGTATTAAAATGTACATGTTTAATCATTGCATATGGAATTCCATCGGGTCCAGGGGCTGTATCGTTGCAATGAGCAAGTGCGGAATCAAATTCTCTTTCAGTGAAAGGAGAATTATACGACTCTTCCCTTCTTGTTGCAAAATTTAAAATTTTCTTTTCTTCAGTGCTCCTATATTGGTGACCAGGGGCTCCTTCACACTTGCTGGATACATTTGAAAAATGATTAGCCAGGGCATTGCTAACTTCATTTGCTTCAGTTACATACTGGCCATTCACCCTCAACACTGGTGGTGGGTTGGGGGTGAATTTGCCAGCTATCTTTTTTACTTTCCTCCACACAGAAGATGGTGCTGTTCTACTGTTAATAGAGGAAACAAAAGACATCCATGACTGGCGCCTTGCTTCTTTCATGGCACGACGGAACTGTGCTCTACATTTCTTGTACATTATTAAATTCTCATCAGTTCTGCGTCTACGCAATCGTGTTAGAGATCTTCTTGTGGCTCTGTGGAGTGCAGTTAGTTCTGAAGACCACCACGGGACTGGTCGTCGTTTGAATAACCCTGTTGTTTTGGGAATTGAATTGACTCCTGCTGTATGAAGAGTTCCATTCAGTAGGTCTATGGCATCATCAACACTTTCAAACTGTTCTGCTCTCCCTTCGATTTCACTTAGCTCACAAAATTTAACCCAGTCTGCCTTGTCTAGATTCCAACGTGGCGATCTTTGCAAAGGCGGACCCTTGTTGGTGTTTATAATGATTGGTGCATGATCACTAGTATGCCAATCATCTAATGTCCTCCAATCAAAATCAAGAAGGCAGTTAGAGCTTGCAATTGAAAGGTCAATGCATGACAAAGTACCTGTCTGAACATGAAAGTGTGTGGGCTCTCCTGTATTAAGGAGCCCCACATCCTCATTCTCCACAATTGATGAGATAATATTGCCCCTTGTGTTGGCCAAAACATCACCCCATAAAGGATGTCTACCATTCATATCTCCCAGTAAGAGAAAAGGTTGAGGGAGTTGTTGAATGACCTCTGCTAAATCATCATATAAAATATTATCATTTGGAGGTAAGTACAGAGAGCATATTGTATATTTTCTCCCTATATCAATTTGTACAACAACTGCCTGCAGGGTTGTACGTATAGACATGGGTATTTGGGGAACATCTCGACGAATGTACATGAGACTTCCGCCATGGCTCCCTGCTTGTTGATTATATGGTGTTCTATAGCTAACATACTCTCGAGGACTAGGAGTGTTAGAATCAAGCATACTTTCCTGTAGACATACAATTATGGGGGAATGCTCATGAATTAGGAGCTTAAGTTCTTCATATTTCGCCCTCAAACCCTGACAGTTCCATTGCAAAATGGAGGAGAAAACTATGGATTATTTCTGGAAGACATCTTGGATGAGGTCTTCCCATTAGCAGTTTTTAATGTAACATTATTACCAGTATGTTTCTTCAGAGGTGGTCTTGTTATGTTGGGTTTAACGTTGGTGTTTTTCTTTGTATTCTTTTTATCTATTTGTTGAGGTGGATGGTGGACCTCAACTTGAATTTCTGATTTATTCAGTCCATCTTCTGGTTCATTAGAAACATCAACAGACAAAACATCAAATTTATTTGATGTCATAACCTTAACGTTTCTAATGGAGGGTGGAGAGAGAGATGGAGGTCTCTCTCTTTTGCGATTAATAGATGGTGGGATTCGAGGTTTTTGCACCTTTCCCACAACAGGTGCATCAGGTAAGTTAGTCTTAAGTGGAACCTCCATCAGATCAGGCAAGGACATGGCCTGAGAGAGGTTTGTATTACTTTTTGTAATGGCAGCTGAAGGCTGTACAGCAATGGGCAATGACCTAGTGTTAATACACCGTGGTAAAGCCTCAGGAGGTGATAAGGTTACCTCGTTATTTGACATTTTGTCAGATAGTATACTTTTTTTTGAGCTATTGGCAGTGCTAGGTTGGTTTGATTTTAATGCCTTAGCATATGTATTTGATTTATTTAATAGTCTTTTGGCATGGGTCACACTTATGTGTTCTAAGTTTGATTTGTTGAGGGCAGCTTCCTCCAACTTATATAGCTCGCAAATCTTGTCTGTGGATTTGTGATTCGAGCTGCAATTTAAACACCTGGCTCCAAGTGCACACTCTCCATGGTAAGATTTGGAGCAAATACCACACATCTTCTCATTTTTGCAAACTTTGGACGGGTGCCCAAATTTAAAACAATTAAAGCATTGCAATGGCTTCTGCTTGAAGGGTCTTACTTTAATCCTTTCGTTCTCGATAATAATGTGAAAAGGTACATCAGCATCCTGGAACGTAAGGATTATCATTGATGTACCTGGGACTTTATGAACTTTCCAAACATTTAATGGACACATGGCCAGTATCTCCTCCTCTGTAAAATCATATAGGTCTCTGTTAAAAACTACGCCCCTTCCGTAGCTAAAATTTAGGTGGGGTTTGACATCTAACTTAATGTCATCATTATTTATTTTCATATTGGACAATATTACCGACTGTGTACTGGATTTGGCATGGATAAGGAAACTATTTTTTCCGAAACGAGATATATCGCCTGGTGCAATAGTTCCTACTTTTTTCTGAATCAATTTGCATATCTTAAAATAATTCCCTGTAACCCCCTTTGATTCAGCTATAAGCCACATCGGTGGTTTTGGATTTCTCTGGGAGGGCATGACTAAATCTGTGCCTTTTTCCAACCAATCGGCAGGCCTGTACACATCTAAATCTTTTGGTACCTTATCGCAGAGAGCAGCCGCGACATTCAAGTTATTAATTTTAATATTATTCAAATTACTTATTGCACTAAATGCTTCGTCATAACTACTATAAGATATCCATGAATCCCAAGTTTCAGCTTCAAGTTTCATCCTTATTTCTTTTATGCATCCATAGCATTCAAATGCTTTACATAGATCATCATAATTTGTTTCTATTGAAATTTGTGTAACATGGAGGATTCGAAGTTTCCTCGTGTTACCCAAATTACTCGATTTAGAAATATCAGTAGAATGGTCCTTTCCCGTTCCGAGGTCATCAACAGAGCTATCCCTTATCACATTAGCAGAGGTCGTCAACAGTGCCGGGGGAGAGTCAGCGTATCCAGGGGATGGGGGTTCGTTCCTTAAAGAATCCATAATAGTAAAGAGAGGGAAAAGAGTTAGTTTGATGTACCTGCTCGAGAATGTTAGGCCATCACGCGTCGGAAAGGAAATTTGCACTCTCTACTATCGGCACAATGAGAGTATACTTCCCAGATGGTCCACTCCATACCCTACCCGAAGGATAGCATCAAAACAGATATAGAGGCACAGGTGTAAGCTGAACTATAAGTGTTTGTTGATCCTATGTACACTACTGACAATAAGTGAAAGTGGAGGGGACGTGATGTAGAGATTTCAAGCTTGTGATCAGATGTTTTAGTTTTTACTGTAGGGAATTCTTAGGATATTAGTGCAGTGGACACTTGAATGAAAAAAAAAACAATACATTTGTGACGCCATTAAACTTTAAGTTTTCTTATGCCACCAGCTTGGAACTTTGTCTTGATTACAACTGCCAAGGTTGGCTGTTGATAACTTTTGTGTCTGGATATTTATCGTAGCAGTGGTGTTGCTTGGTGAGATCATTGGACCACCCAGACAACAGCAACGTACACACTGTGGCATTCATTAACGTACTATAATGTAGATTTCTGTAGGATGACTTCAGGGGAGGACAGCTCTTCAAAGGCGAAACCTCAGGATCGAACTTATCATTAAAACAACAGAGGGCGAAGCTCACTTACTTCATTCGCAGAGCGGATCCTCATAGTACACCCGCAGGTCATGATCCAAGAAAAATTGCTTCCTCACTGAACTTTTTTCAGTATGAACTTTGAGCGTCTTCGCTCATACACTAATTGGAAGTCCTCCAGAGTGTTTTACAAACATTATGCGAAGCAAGTGCATGATCTCAAACATTTTGTGGTGGTGGCAGGTAGTGTGGTGAAACCTGTCGTCTAGTGCTGCGATGAACAGTGAATTGATTGGGACTCTCAATTCGGGTGGAAAGATGTTGACTCCTTCCAGTGCAATTCTTTTATGTGAGTGTCACCCTGGTGACACTAGGACTGTTCATTTCTAGGTGCAGGATTATACAAATGACACTAATGCCATGTGTACACTGTACACAGTGTTGATAGTATCCAACATTTACAGTAAAATTAACGGATTTTGAGCAAAGCGAAAAATCTATTTTTGGGTGAGATAGCCATATCGTCCTGATCAAAGGTTCCTATTGGTAGCTTTCTAAGGGATATTTGGCTATGGTGATATTCCCAGAGAATTAACCTTCAAGTCTCCGGAATTCTAACTCTTGGCACGAATATCCTTAAATTTTCTCTTAAGGATATCGATAATATCAGGGGAAGTATATCTTGATACGAAACCTAGCAATCTTCACCCCGAATAGCGTTTTCGCTTCGAGGGGGAAAGTGGCAAAAACAGAAGGGGAGCCGTTATCAAGGTTACCCTTCCTCCCGTACCATTACGAGTATCTAGATGGCGCTGTATCCAAGATGGCGCTTATTCCTTGTAGCATTGAGCATGGTGCTACAGATGTAGTATTTTCGGGAGGGATCCTGCCAAGGCCTTTTCTATAGAAAAAGAGGGTGGGTCCATCAGGATGACATGGCTATCTCACCCAACAATAGATTTTTCGCTTCGCTAAAAATCCATTTTTTGGGCTCAAACCATGTCGTTCTGATGGAAGTTTACCAGAGAATTAACCTTGTGACAAATTTTCCTTGTGGTCATCCAGACAATTGAGACATATGACGTTACCGTTATACGTCATTACTACTAATCATAGACGATGTTAGTGCTTCCTGCCCCATGCAGGGAAGAGTCATAATAGACAGTAGGAAAGGGGTCTCAAGGTTTGCATGTATTGTATGAACGAACATAGCATCAACTATATATACAAGAGTCTCACGATTTGCATATTATGTTGGAATATACCATCAACTGATATACAGGAGTCTCCTAGTTTGTATATTTGTGTTGGAACATAGCCTCAGCTAGATATACAAATGTCTCACAGTTTGTACAATGTATCGAAACATAGCATCAGCTAGATATACAAAAGTCTTACTGTTTGTATTTTGTGTAGGAGCAAAAGTATCAGCTATATCTGTTGTCCTCCATACAATCATATGCAGTTTTACTTAGGTTACTAGTTAATAAAACTCTGGCATATACTTTATTTCTATCCATTGTAGGGCGAAATAAGATGCAATTACACATTGGTATGCATTTATTTACAATAAATGATCCAGCATAGAGTAACATGTGTAATATATGTTAATATAAGTAATGAGAAACATACAAACAAATACAGAAACTTATTGTTTCCACCTGAAAATATAGAATAATTAGTGCCACACTTGAATTTGAAATTGTAATGTTGAATATTATTAACACTGTGTAAAGTACACACGGCACGGGTGTTATCTCTATAGTTCTCCACCTGAAATAATTTGAACAGTCTTTAGTGTCACCATGGTGACACTCACTCAACAGTGTTGCACTGGAAGGTGTCAACACCTTTACCCGATAATTGAGAGTCCCAATCAATTCACTGTTCATCACAGTACTAGATGTCAGGTTTTAACACACTACCTGCTGCCACCACAAAACGCCTCAACTCATGCACTTGTTTCGCATAATGTTTATAAAAGACTCTGGATGACTTCCATCCAGTGTAAGAGCGAAGACGCTCAAAGTCCATATACTGAAAGAAGTTCAGTGATGAAGCAATTTGCCTTGGATCATGACCTGCGGGTGTACTGTCAGGATCCACTCTGTGTATAAAGTAGGTGATCTTCACCCTCAGTTGTTTTGGGATAAGTTTGATCCTGAAGTTTCTCCTTTAAAGAGCTGTCCTCCCCTGAAGTCTGAAGTTCTTCGAAGATAGACCTTTGGACATTCCACTGGACACAGTGAGACATCTTCCTTCAGAGGACAGATTCTCCAAGGACCCCATCTCTTAGTGGGTAGCTCGTTCTTAGCGAGAAAGGTTGGATCAGAAAAGAGATTCAGTTCTCCCACTTCTGTGAACTGAATATGACCCTCATCTCTGGATAGGGCCACTATTTCACTAACTCTAGCCCCTGAGGCTTTAGCGAACAGGAAAATGAATTTTTGAGTCAGGTCCTTAAGAGAGCAATCTTCATTGTTCACTGTTAAGGCATAGTGTAGGACCTTGTCCAAGGACCATGAAATGGGCTTCGGAGGGGCTGCAGGCCTGAGTCTAGCACATACCTTAGGGATCTTGTTAAAGATTTCACTCGACAGATCTACTTGAAAGGCATATAATAGAGGTCTAGTCAGAGCCGACTTACACGTAGTTATTGTGTTGGCTGCCAGACCTTGTCTGTGAAGGTGGATAAAGAAGGACAGACAAAAGTCCACTGAGATTTCTTTTGGTCCTTTTGCTTTGACGAAAGCAACCCACTTTTTCCAAGACGATTCATATTGTCTCCTAGTTGACTTAGACTTGTATTCTTCTAAGAAGTCTATACTGCCTTTTGAGATCCCAAATCTTTTCTTAACCGCTAAAGAGAGAAAATCATGAGATGAAGGTTTTGGGTTCTCTGTGATGAAGCGAAGACAGTCGACTTTTGGACCTGTTGAGATAGTGCTGGGTCCGGAAGAGGGACCAGCCTCAGCTTCAGTTCCAATACCAGAGGGAACCAGTTGCTCTTTGGCCACTTGGGAGTTACTAGAGCTGCCGTTCCCCGAAAGGATCTCAGCCTGTTGAAGACCTTCATTAGGAGATTGCTCGGAGGGAACAGGTAAATCCGGTCCCATCTGTTCCAATCGAGGGACATGGTGTCCGACAACTCCGCTAGAGGATCCTCGCATGGGGCTACATAACGAGGTAGTTTCTTGTTGTCGCTCCTCGCGAAGAGGTCGATCTGCAATTCTGGGACTTGATGCAAGATGAAGGAGACTGAGTCTGCGTCTAGGGACCATTCTGTCTCTATCGGCCTGAGCCTGTATAGAGCGTCCGCCGTGACATTGCGGAACCCTTGGAGGTGAACTGACAAATACCATCTCTTCTTTTCCGCCAGGCGGAAGATGGCCAGTATCCCTTGGTTGTCTTGAGGCGCTCTCGAGCCTTGACAGTTCAGACATTTCATTATCACTTCGCTGTCCAGGATCAGCCTGATGTGGGCTGATCTGCGAGGGGAAAGTTTCTTCAGCGTCAAAAGGACTGCCATGGCCTCCAAAATGTTGATGTGAAAGGTCTTGAACAGGGAAGACCAGGTCCCTTGGACTTTCCGTCGATGGGAGTGACCTACCCATCCTTCTGGCGAGGCATCCGCGTGGATGGTCATCGACGGTGGAGGTGGTTGCAAGGGCAGAGTCCTCTTTAGGTTATTGGCCTTCGACCATGGTTTGAGAAGTGATCGTAGTAAGGTCGGTACCGGTCTTCTTTGATCTCTTCGAGCGTTTGATGCGTGTCTTCTTTTAGCACTGGGTCTGTCACTACTGCGAACTGGAGAGAGACCAGTACTCTTTCCTGTTGGCGTCTTGAGATCCTGTCGGATTTCAGTAGTCTCTTGACAGATCCTGCAATATCTCTCCTCTTCCCTGGGGGAATGAAGAGATGCTGTGACTTCAAGTTCCAATGGATTCCCATCCATTGAAACTCTTGAGCTGGAGAAAGTCGAGACTTCTTGGTGTTGATCTTGAATCACAGATGTTCCAGGAACTGGATCACTTTCTTGGATGCTTGCAGGCAAGCCGTTCTGGATGCTGCCCACACCAGCCAGTCATCCAGGTATGCTGCTACCTGAACGCCTTCTAGGCGTAGTTGTTGAACGACTGCGTTTGCAAGTTTCGTGAATATCCTTGGGGCTATGTTTATTCCAAAGAGCATGGCTCTGAAGACCTACTTTTTCTTCTGTAGCCTGAATCCTAGGTAGGAGGAGAGGGGGCGGTTGACTGGAATATGCCAATAAGCATCTGCCAGGTCTATCGAGACTGTGTACGCCCCTTTTGGTAACAGGGTCCTTATGTGTTGAAGGGGTAACATCCTGAACTTGTTGTTCTCGATGAACCTGTCGAGTGGCGACAAGTCCAGAATGACTGAGTTTGTCTGAGTCCTTCTTGGGAACACAAAACAGCCTTCCCTGGAATTTGATGGACTTTGCCCTCCTTTACCCGCTTGCTCAATAGTTCTAGGGTATATTCTTCCAGTAGGGGGTGGAATATTGGAAGAATTGAGGAAATGATGGTGGATCTTCGCTCCAGCTCCATCCAAGTCCATTCTTGATTAGGCTGTGGGCCCAAGGATCGAAGGTCCAACGATCCTGAAATTGCTAGAGCCTCTCTCCTACCTGAAGCATCTCATTGCTTCTGTTTTCCGGAGGATTTACCTCCCTGACCGCGTGTTTTGAGGACCCCCGTCTAGAACCTCTACCCTTGGGACGAAAGGTAGTGGTCTGTCTCTCAAATGCAGGGTTAAATGCTGGTGACTGGGCAACCAGCTGCTGAGGTACCGCCTGGAAAGTGGTTTGAGATTGAGCAACCACTTGGGGCACCGCGGTCATGGTGACTGTGGGATGTTGTTTTTGTCTGGCAGGCCAAGAAGGTAATCTAGGTCTCTTAGTCTTCTTCTTAAGCTGGGGACCTTCATCTGGAGAAGACTTCCTTTTCGATGACATGCCCCACTTCCAGAGAGGGTTTCTATTCTCCGTGGCGGCTTTGTCAACTACCTCCTTGACCACTTCATTTGGGAAGAGGTCTTTACCCCAGATATTGGAAGCTATCAGCTTCCTGGGTTCGTGTTTTACAGCTGCTGAAGCAAACACGAACTCCCTGCATGCCCTTCTGGCTTTAATAAAGCCGTACAGGTCCTTTACCAAGGTGGCCATGTGCATCTTGGCCATGACCATGTTCATATCTGGGGTGCTCTTTTGGCCAGCAGTCATCTCCAAACAGTTCTGTAGGGATAGAGATGCCGCTAAGTTCGTAACTCAGTAAGAGAAAGGAAAGCTCTAGCGATGAGGAAACGGCCATTCCATTCAGTTTGAAGGCGAGGCTCAAGGCTCAGTGATAGCCTTTTACTGCAGAAACAGAAAGACGCATTTCTTCAAGCAAATACATGAAGAACTCCGCTATTGCTGGAATAGTGGCATCGAGTGGAGAGATACCCCTTCCATGACACCAACCACAGAAGACATTCCACTTTGCCTGGTAGACCGCTGCTGATGACTTCCGCAGGTATCCAGACATCCTGTTCGCAACTTGTTGCAAAAATCGTCTGAGTGAGGAGATGCTGTATAGTCTCCAGGCATGAAGTCGTAGCAAAGCTACAGCTTTGTGGTAGATGTTGATGTGTGGTTATCTGAGTAGATCGTATCGTGGAGGGAGTTCTGGGGGCTCCATCAGGAGCTGTAAAAGGTCTGGGAACCATTCTGCATGATGCCATAGTGGAGCTATGAGGGCCATTGAGAAGTTAACCAATGTTCTGGTCTTGTTGAATACTTTCTCATCAGACGAAACGGAGGAAAGGCGTAAACGTCGATGTTGTCCCACCATTGTTGGAATGCATCTTGCCAGAGAGCCTTGGGGTCTGGGACTGGGGAGCAGTACAAGGGGAGTCCAAAGTTCAGGGCCATTGCAAAGAGATCCACCGTCGGAAAACCCTACAAAGTCAGTACTTTGTTGGCTACTAGATGATCCAAAGATCACACAGTAGTAACTATCTGAGATGCTCAGCTCAGATTGTTGCCGAGCACATTCCTTTTGCCTGGAATGCGGGCTGATAGTGGTATCAAGCGGACCTCGACCCATCTCAGTATCTCTACTGCTAGATGGTATGGGGGCTGCAAAAAAGTACTTCCTTGTTTGTTGATGTGAGGCACTACTGTGGTGGTGTCGTTAATCACCACCACTGAGTAGCCCGTCACGAACTGGGGGAACAGCTGATGGGCCAGAAAGACAGCCTCCATCTGTAAGAGATTTATGTGGAGGTGCCTTTTGGACTCTGACCAAAGGCCTGAGGTCGTGTGGTGCAGCACATGGGCACTCCCCCCTTCTTTTGATGCTTCTGAAAACAGCATCAAGTCCGGGGGGAGAACAAGATCTACGCCCCTCCGCAGATCTTCGTCTGCCAACTACCACTCGAGTTCCGTCCATTACTCTTGTCCCATGGGGATCAGAATGTACGGAGAATCAAAAGCCTGATTCCACCTGGACTTTAGTCGCCACTGGAAGGATCAAATCCTGAGGCGGCTGTTGGGAACTAGACAGGCCAAGGATGATCGGTGCCCGAGGATACATAGCCACTTCTGGGGTGGGAGTTCTTCATGTCTGAGAAAAGGTCTTGCAACCTATCTCAGACTTATTATCCTGTCGTCTGATGGGAAGGCTTTGTGGAGATTGATGTCTAAAATCATTTTCAGGTATACGTCTCTGTGTGGGAAGCAGGATGGACTTCTTGAGGTTTACCATGATCCCCAGATCTTGGCAAAGCCTCAGAAGTTTGTCAAGGTGCTGAAGAAGGTTGCCACAGAATCTGATAGGATCAGCTAGTCATCCAGATAATGGAGGAGATTAATGCCGATCATGTGAGCCCAAGAGGACACCAAGGCAAACACTCTGGTGAAGACTTGGGGTACCGAAGCACAGTACTCTGAATTGCTATTTCCTGTTGTCTAGACTGAATCATAGGCACTTCCTAAAAGATGGATGGATTGGGATCTGGAAGTACGCATCCTTTAGGTCCAGGGTGCACATGAAATCCTGTGGTCTTACAGCTTGTCTGACCGTGTCTGCCATCTCCATGCTGAACGAAGTCTGTTTGACAAACTTGTTCAGAGCTGAGATCGATGACTGGTCTCATAGCCCCTTTGCTGATCCCATCGCAAAGGAGTTTATCGATACTGGATCCCTGATCAGGGGAGGAAGAGATGACATGAACGGCACGAGATACCCCGAACAAATCACAGAGATTGTCCAAGGATTGGCCCCAAGTTGCTTCCACCTGTTCCAGCAACTTTGAAGGCATCCCCCTACTGGTGGATAAGCAGGGGGAGTGCCTGTCTTAGCATTTGCGGCCACTCCTTCTAGGATATTTTCCTCCCCTAGAGGACTTTGAGCCTTTCTTGTCTATGGTAGGAAAGGGCTTTTTAGACACCACTTTCTTCACTGCTGTCTTTGCCTAGGCTGCGGAGAAGCTGGTGGACTGTAGGGCCAGGATGTCAGGGTCCTATGGAGGAGGGAGTCTTGGTGGGACTTCCTCCACCTCTCTGCTACCTGCTCAATATCACTAGGCTCGAACCACGAGGAAGCTTCGAGAGTTCATGAGCCTCACGATCTCAGCGTTAGGGACCTGTTGATGGAATCACTCAGATACCGAGTCCTTATGCTTGAGGGTGGTGTTGGCCCACAAGTTCGATACTTGCTAAGCCAAGAACTCGATGGTACGGGTACCCAAGAGGAGGAAGGTTTCCATCATTTCCTGATACTTTCATTGGAGAAATCCTCATCCGTACTAGAATTCCCAAGGACCCCAACCATAGGTCTAGCCACCAAGTAGCCTGTATGGCATACTTCGCGACATTCTCTTGATTGAGGATCTCTGTCGCCGAGAACGGGACCTGACAGCTGGAGTCTCTCTAGGGAGACCCCATTAGTCAGCTCCTTCGGAGAATGGTGGAATGGAAGAGGTGGTTAAAGCTCGTCCAAGACCTCGTATTACCTCCTTTGCTGGAAGCGAGAGGTGGGAGGAGCTTGGCGGAGGAGCCCGAACAAAAGGAGGAGGAGTACTCAGAGAGCTGTGCGGCAATCTTAATCCAGGCACTCTTAAGCCTCTGAGACCAGGGCAACGCTTCACTGGACTTTGTGGGTTTTTGAGTGCCGAAGACACGGTCTAAGACTGTGTCTTTGCCCTCCTGGGGGAGTATTTCTGTGTCGGAAAACCCATTGAGAACCCTCATCAGAGTCATTGCCTGCCAGAAGGCATGTTCTGACTCCTTCAGTTCCCCCTCTGAAGTGGGAGTGGCAGCGGTCTCCTTCATCTACCACCAAAAGTTCGTCTCTGGGTGGGTCGCGGTCGTCTCTAGGGTAGCTCACTGTTCCTGAGGGTCTGGAGGTCCTCGAAGAGGATTTAAGCAACGTTTTGGAGTCTTTCAACTCCCTGCATTGAAGATAAGCTTCCAGCATGGAAGGACTGTATGGTCTGGCCTTCCTGGTTGCTTCCGGGGGCGTGGTGCTCTCAGCGCTAGGGGAGTCTTCTTCAAAAGGTGGTTGTGAGGGAGGAGACTGGGACTGGTTCCTTACGAGAGAGTGTTGACAATTCGGCGCAGGCTGACGTGTCAGAGAACGCTGATGCGTAGGAGGCGATAGGCGTATAGGATGACGATGAATATGAACTGTCCAATGATCTGTTGACGAACGTTGACACAGCGAATGCTAACGCTTAAGCGACTGCTGACGTGACGAGCGCTACTGTCGAGCGCCTACAGCGTAATTCTTCGACGAATTACGAAAGGTTGGGCAGTGGACAGCAGTCACACAGTCGGGCAATCGATGTTCTGTAACGACGCGTCGCTTAAGGGAACGGTGAGAGATAAAAGCCCAACACGTTGGCAAGCGCCACGTTAGTCGGTGATGGTCGGCAGAAGCACGACAAACAGAATCATTGGGACGAGCAGGTGAAACCCGCACAGGTGATTGACACGCAGGCAATTGGTGCGCAATCAAGATCACAAGTCGGTGAATGACGAGCGGTAAGAAGTTGGGAACCAGGAGAGTGAACAGGAGATGGACATGCAGGAGGTCGGCGGGTTAAGGGTTGGCAAGCAGCTATACAACGGTCTGGAGAAAGGATGAGTCCTTCAGAAGAACGAACATCCTCCGAGGGGGATCCTCAGGCGGAGAGTCCTGAACCGAGCTTTGAGGACTTGCAGCTGTGTCGTCAGAAGAATGTCCTGAGGCAGACGTAGGTCGGGAACCGGGCCATGTCGGACGAGAAGGTTCCTCCTCCGAGGAGGGCTGCGAGGACGAGGATGATGAGCCAAAGAGGCGCTGGTGAAGGAGCCCCTCTAAGGCTGAGAGGAGGGGGAGCACGTCAGGAACTATGAACATAGTGATACCCTTTAGGGGCCAGAGGATCAGCAAGCTGACCGTCAGCAGCAGTCCTCCGAAGATGAGTCTTTATAAGTGAACTCCCTTGGGAGGGAGAAACATTCACTGGACCCATGCCTAGGACTCTGCTCCTCCCTTGAAGGGTGTTCAGCAGGAGGGGAAGCGAAGTCTTAGGCAACGGCGAAAGAGGCAGAAGAGGCAGGAACGTCCGCAGGCAGGGCAGCAGACGACCCCTCGGATACCACGACGTCGACAAGGGCCAGAGGATCCAACTCTAAAGTCGACGAACGCTGAACGCTAACATCACGGCGAAGTAGCTGCAGCAGTGCCTCCCTGGAGGGTGGACCCAGTAACCACAAAAGGGGGGAGAGGCAGGGCTGTTTAGCTAGGGGAAGCAACACCATATCTCAAGGATTGAGGTTGTCCAGGAGTTAAGCGGCCTGTGCTACTACTCAACGGTCCCCTGGAGGAGGGCGAATGAGCAGGAGCTTTGGAGGAAGGTCGGGAAGCAGAACAAGGAGCCTTGGGTTTCTTCCAGAAGAAACCTTCGAAGGAGAAGAGTTCCGCTTAGAGTTCTTCCGCTGTCAGCCAAACCTTTCCCACTGGGAGGCAGACCACTCCCAACACTTACTACACTTATTCAACACATCACAGAGTTGACCTCTGCAGGTAGGGCAAAGGTTGTCAAAATCTGTATCCTCAACGGACATAAAAGTACTGCAGGTGAGGCCTTCAGGACCAGGGCAGGTACCCATGATAGCTGGCAGAAGTCTACGCACACACAAACACTGAAAAAAAATGACAAATTCAAAAATAATTTGTGTTTTTCCTAACCATACAAACCTTAGCTATTTACATGGGGTGATTACTTCGGCGCAGCCGATGACGAGCCATAAAGTTTTAACGAGGGTTTCCTACCCCACCGCTAGTTAGCAGGGGGTAGGGAGGGGAAGCTAGCTACCCCTCCTCCTCACACACACTGGAGAATACTCCACTTTACTTAGAGGTAAGACTATCTTGGGGGACAGGTCTGGCGGGCACATAACTGTAAATAACTAAGGTTTGTATAGTTAGGAAAAATACAAATTATCTACGAATTTGTCATTTGTTCCATAACTGAAATACAAACCCCGCTATTTACATGGGGTGACTTAACCCTTAGGAAGGGTGGTTAGTCCCGGCCATACTGGCTTTGGCTTGCCCGAGATTCCATATTCGAGCGATCAAGTACTCGAACAATAGGGAATCCCTGCTCCTCACTAGCGGTTGTGAAACTGCCGCGGCCTACGTAAGGTGTGTGCGAAGGTGAAAAGTGACTTGTCCCCTGCAGTTGCCCTGGAGTCCCTCAGAAGGGAATCCAGGCTAGGACTCTCCCAATACCACCCTCGTCAGGGTATGGGGACATGACAATATTACTGTACACCTAATACTAAGAACACAAGGAAGCATGGTCTACCTGCAGTGGTTTGTGGTCAGCTGTGCAGAGAACCCAGGATGCTGCTTTCTCCGTGGGAGGAGAGGATGAAGAAAAGGATAAAGGCCAGACAGATCTTTTCATTCATGCAGACTAACACCAGGTAACAATGCCCTCAACCTTCTGCTACTTGTCCATCAAGGAGCCTGAGGTTTAGACCAGCTGTTGTGAAGCCACCACAGGGCCGATAGAAACGTATCGAGCCTCCTGTGGGTCATGTCTTGCAGGTAAGGGGCTGATAAGAAGGTCTGATGCTTCAACATCCCCGCTTGTAGAACCTGCGTCACTGAAAGATGCTCCATGAAGGGCAGGGACGTATCTAAGCCCCTGACATCATGGGCTCTAGGGCGGTGCGACGGAGAAGGGTCAGGATTCAAGGCAGGGTGTAGCACCCTGCGAATCCAGGCCGAGATGGTACTCCTGGAGACCATTCTCCTCGTTACCCAGGATCCACGAACGAGACTTGGACCTGGAGATGAACTGCAGCTGTACTCTGAAGACACCAGCTCGGACCCTCTACCGGCAAGGTAGGAGATGGACTGAGTCATCTGCTACAGGACGGAGACTCGAACCCTGGAAGGAGTCGAAGCAGGTCCGGCACTCCTGGATTCTGAGTCTCGGCAACAAACCTCAGGGACGAACCTGAATGTTGCCTCCCCTTAACCCCCTGAATGGGCGAAGTCGTAAGAGAGACCATGTGACTCGCTTGGCTGAAGATAGGCTAGCAGGAACACTGTCTACCCAGAGAGGTGGTGGGCTGGGGACTTACGTAGTGGTTCATCAATGGTCTCTTTAGAGACTCGAGGACTTGAACCACATCCCAAGGAGGAGGTCTCACCTTCGACTGAGGGAAGGAGAGGACGACGCTTCGCATGCGAAGGAAGAGTTCCAGCGGGGGGAGAAATGTTTGTCCCTAGAGCCAGGAGGCAAGACTTAAGACTGAAGGATAGCCTTTCACAGTCGAAACTGAAAGGGCCACTTATCCCGCAATCCCACTAGGGGCTCCGCTATTGCTGGAAGCGGCAACGTGTGGAGGGATGCCCTCTCCCCGACACCGGTCACAGAAACTTGCCCTATCGCCTGGGAGACTACTGCGGAAGACTTGCGCAGGTGTCCAGGCCTCCTTTTCGCCACTTGTTGCAAAAATCCTCTCTCTTTGAGGAGATGCTGGATAGACTCCCGGCAGGAAGAGGAACAAGCTACGGAGGCAACACATTGATGGTGTCCCACCGTTGCTGGAAGGCCTTCTACCAGAGGGCCTGAGGACCCGTGGATCAGAACGTGGGCCTCCCCTTTTCTTTGACGCGTCCGAAAACAGCATCAAGTTAGGGGGAAGGACGAGAAGGACCACTCCCTCTTGTAGGCCCTCGTCAGCTTCCCACCCCTAAGGGTTCGTCTGTACCGGTTGTCCCCTAGGGGTCTCGGCGTCTAGGGAGACGTGCCCCCGACTCCCCCGTGCCCCGAGTCGCCACTGGAGAGAACTCAACCTGGGCCGACTGTGGAAACCAGACGGGCCAGGGAGGAGAGACGTAACAACCTTGGGTTGGAGGGTCTTCTCGTGTGAGGAAAGGTCTCGCGACCTTCCTCTGCCTTGGTACCCCGGTCTGAAGGGATGGCTACGGGAGATAGGAGCCTAAGACCAGGCTCCGTATACCAGATTCTGAGAGAGTTGCAGGAAGGACTCCTCGAGGACCATCATGATCTTTAGAACTTGGTAAAGTCCGAGGAGCTTGTCCCGAAGACGAAGAAGGAAAGCCTTCGAGTCTGCCAGGATCGGCCAGCCACCCAGGAAACGGAGTGGCCAGATGCTGATGCTGAGAGCCCGTGAAGAGATCCGAGAGGAAGTATCGGAGAACTGATGAGGTGCCATGGAGAGGCTGAAGCACAGCCCTTGAACTGGTATATCCGCCTTCCAGGTGGACTCCAAAATACTTCCTTGAAGATGAGTGAACCAGGACCGGAAGTACGAGTCCTACCGGACCAGTGTACCCATGAAGACTTGTGGTCTCACCGCAAAGCTGACTGCGCCTGCTGTCACTATGCTGAACGGAGACTGTTTGACAACCCTGTACAGAGTCGAGAAGGGAAGGAGACGATTACGGAGGCCTCGAAACCCGCCTCTCCGACATGGACTGGACTTCCGCCCGGAGGGCCCGTCCTCTCACCGATCCCTACCCAGGGAGGAGGGAGGGGCTCGAAACCAACCGGGACTGTTGAAGGAGACAAGCTCGGATAGCTGGCCCTCGGCCTAGTCTCTGGCGCTCTCCATTCCCTGAGACCAGGGCAAGCTGCACTGGCGTAAGGGAGTCCTTGGGTGAGTAAAACTCGGTCCAGGACCGAATCCTTCCCTTACCGAAGAGGAATCTCTGAATCTGGGATCCCCTCGAGGTTTCTTCTGAGGGCCACAACCTGCCAGAACGCAAGTTCCGATCCCTGGAGCTCCTCCTCCTGATGGACTGGCAGCAAGGTCTCTCATCCCCGGAGGCTCTTCCTGGGGAGACTTGTAGACATGCCCCAATGGTCCAACTGGATCCTGTCGGATCCTTGCGGAAGACAGGGCCTTAGGATCCTTCCTAGGAGGGAAACAGGACCCCAGCGATGAAGGATGTAAGGCTTCGCCCCCTCCGCACGATAGGACCCTCAGGAAGAGGCGGGGATTCTCCCTATGGCGTGAAGAGGGAGAGGACCGGGTCTTCCAACCCTCCTGGGGATGGGCAAAGCTCATCCGCCGGGGAGGGGAGATGGAGTCTGAGGAGGGCTCATCGCCTGCGTAAGGACTCGCGAAGGGACAGGATAGCCCTTGGGGAAGATACCATGCCAGGGATTCCTCTCACCCCCTTCAGAGGGAGAGGAAGCTGCTACTGATTAGTGACCCCAGTCAGAAGGCACACGCTAATCGCCTGCTTGAGCGCTCTGACGACGGCATCCCACCAGGGATGCCAACCAATCCTTGCGCTGACAGGGAGTCCCTCTGGAGGGAAGAGGATCGTTCAACCCTCTAAGGGAGATGACACATGAGGGTTCGCCCGTAGAGAATCTGCAGTGAAGGGAGAAGAGACCTTTGACCTGTCCGGAAACCTCCCCCCCGCCCCCCCACCCCCTCCGGAGAGGGCGCTGCTCTGCGCTGCGGAGGAGGAAAACGCGGAGGTGGCCTGACCGCCATAAGCCCTGATGTAAACAGGGCGCGGTCGTGTCGGAGAAACGGTGCGCCGATCACGCTGACAATCGCGTGAAAAGCACAGATCTGGGAAGCGCGTGAACAAAGCATGCGTAGCAGAATAACCACGCCCGCATGCCCGCGTGAGCATAGGAGTATCGGCGACCGCGTGAACGATCCCCGCATCTCTGCGCGTATAAGGATCGCTGGCGCTCACGCGTGAAAGATCGTCGGCGAGGGAAACCAACCTGTCGATGATCGCATGTGAAGAACCGCGCGCGGACGGCCTCGTTGTCGCGAGCGGGAAACCATCCCGCGCACAGACCGATCCTCGGCGCTTACGCACACTAAGAAGATCGTCAGCGCTTGCGCGCCTAGCGCTGGATCCGAAGACCGCCGGCTAATGACCGTTGCCGGGCTGACGATCGCGAGCGGAAAGGCCTTGAAAGTTGCGCGCGGGCAATCATCAACGCTTACGCATTAGCGCGAACAGAATATCGTCGGCTAACGATCGACGACGATCGCGGGACCCTCGACGATCGCGAGATCGCGCGCGGGAAACCATCCCGCGCGCGGGCGATCATCAACGCTTACGCGTTAGCGCGAACAGAAGATCGTCGGCTAAATCGTCGATGATCGCGAGATCACGGGCAGGAAATAATCCCGCACGCAGGCGGTCTTCAGCGCTTATGCGTGAGTGAAGATCGTAGGCTCCTGCCCAACAGAAGATAGTCGGAAATGGTTGAAGGATCGCTAACTCGTAGATCAGGAACTGGGATATGTCCCTAAAAGGGAGAGCATCCCCTGAAGAGGACCAGGAGGTCTACTTCAGTGCCGACGATCAACTGAGGGACTACTAAATACTCCGAGGAGTGGTCTCTGTGAGGTACCTTTCCCGCGAACGGGAGAGGTGGCCTTTGTAAAAGAGACTTAGAGACACCGAAGGCTGAACTGCTGGTCAGCACCAGTGCGCTATCTCAGGAACCCCAACGATGTGCGCAAATGCGCACGGAACGTTGGTAGCAGCCTAACTGAATACTGGAACAGGGTGTCTCTAAGGCAGACTCAGGAACAGCAGGAATAGCAGGACCAGCAGTAGAGCGCTAGCGCGTAAGGGAACGTTGGCGCGCAGGTAATACCTGGCACTTAAGGGACTTAATCAGGGTGTGAGAAAGTCTCTCCTGCCCCGAAGGGAGGAGCCCGTTAGATAACGGGGGCGTGGGCGCCCAAGGCGCGTCTGCAGTCACGAACGGATACAGCAGGCAACAGGAACACTGAGGGACGAGAGACCAAGGGACTAAAGTAACCTGAGTAGCGAGGCCCCGAGGGGTTAGTTGCAAGACCCCGAAGGGTCAATGCAACGAGAAGCCGAAGTTTCTCCGTCACTATTCACCGAAGTGTAGAAGTGACTAAAGTTGCGAGGGCCCGAGGGAACTGCGTAACTAAGATCCGAGACCCCAAAGGGTCAGGGAAAAAGAGAAACCGAAGTTTCCCTGACACTAACACCGAAGTGCTAGTGACTGAACAGCAAGCTGTTGACGACAGGAACAATCCTCCGAAGAGGAGTCTCTATGAGTGGTCTCTCTCGCGAACGAGAGAGATGAGCACTTCGTAGAAGAGACTGGTGAAGGAGCCCCGAAAGGCCGTGAGATCAGCACACGTAAACAGGAACAATCCTCCGAAGAGGAGTCTCTGTGAGTGTCCTCTCACGCGAACGGGAGGGGACACTTCGTAGAAGAGACAAAAGGAGCGATCCTCTGAGGAGGAGCCCTTAGTGCAGCCTCCCTCGCGAACGAGAGAGGGCCGGACTGATCCCGCAGCTGCTCAGCCCCTTGAGCGTAGCTACAGAAGCGACCGCTCGGCCTCGAGAGCATAGTCGCTAGTACCATGGTCTAGCTTTGCACCCGCTCAGCCCATTGAGCAAGTCACAAGGGCGGTCGCTCAGCCCCAAGAGCATAACCGCCAAGGACCAGGGAAAAGTAAAAGGGAAGTTAATTAACTACCCTGGAGCCGAACCTCCTTATCGTTCTAGGATGCAATGAAGAGCTGGCAGTAGTCACGGGGGAACTTCTAAGAGAAGGGAACGCCCCTGACGAAAACCTTGAGAGACGGCGGCGAAGCAGACTCCCCAGGATAAACAAGACAGCTCTGCTTCGAAGGCACACACAACAGGCACGAAGAAACAGCATCGTAAACTGGAAAATAAAACAGAATAATTATTTAACAGAAATTCCCCCGGGTGAAACTCCGAAGAGAAACCCCGAGGGAAAGAACATAAGAACGAAAGAAGGTATGCGCCCCACTCCCCCACCCGGCATGCCCAGGTGAGGGGGGGGGGGACGAAAGTTAACAAAACAGAATTATAACATGATAATTATGAAACTGACTTTGAATGTTCCAAGGATCACCGACCCCCGAAGGGACGTGAGCCCTGAGCTGAAAAGTTAAAACACAATTATATTCGTAAAAATAATTGAGACAAATATGACGAAATAGCGACTTGGTTCTGAGAAGCTATCGTAGGCGTAGTACGGAGTAAGAGGTGAACGACCTCAAGAGAAGGGCCAGTCTCCACGAAAGGCAACCATGGTGGCCTAGGAGTGAAAGGCCGTGATCACGAAAAGATCGTGGTGGCCTACAAAGCCGGCGAAACTCTAGTAGACGTACACAACACACACCGCACAACACCGAAAGCAAAGGAAACTTACTATTTTCTATACACAAAAATATATATAAACATCAGTAATGTTTAAATATATAAGTATAAGAAAAGGTAAGTTAAAAGACAAAACAATAATGGCCGTCAAGTGAGGATAGGAGCGGAGACCTCCGATCACTATCCGAGCTAAAAGTAAAGTGGAGTATTCTCCGGTGTGTGTGAGGGGGAGGGGTAGTTAGCTACCCCTCCCTACCCCCCGCTAACTAGCGGTGGGGTAGGAAACCCTCGTTAAAACTTTATGGCTCATCATCGGCTGCACCGAAGTAATCACCCCATGTAAATAGCGTGGTTTGTATTTCAGTTACGGAACAAAAAAGCATTAAATGTCAGGCCAAAGATTGTGAGGATGAAGAGCGGCAACGACCGTTCACCATCCGAGCAAAAGCAAAGTGAGCTCAGTCACAGGTGCGCAAGCAGGAGGGGTAGCTAGCTACTCCCCTGACACACCACTAACTAGCGGGATGGGTAGTTAACCCTCGCTAACTAACGGGATGAGTAGTTAACCCTCGCTAAATTTTAATGGCTCATCCTTTCAGATTCGCCGAAAGTAATACCTCTAATAAATAGCATATGTTTATATTACAGCTACGGAACAAAGAACTATTCTCTTCCCCTAGTACGTATCAAATTGCCAAATTGAAATCAAAATTATAATGTTATGTAAGGGTTTGGTTTTTCCATTGTATGAATACAGTATTGATCTGAAATTTCCTGAAACATAAGCTAATCATTAATCTGTCAGTCATCTACACACACTTACAATGCTACTCACTGTATTTGCCCAGTGGGATTTCTAAGCAAGTCTCAGGGATATCTTTGGATATGTACTGTTCCTTTTGGGTATCTTCTTAGTATAAAGAAATCACATCACTCTTTCATAATGACAGGTTCCACTCATTACCTAGAAGAGAAACAAATCATTACAGATTGTATACATTGAATCATAAACATTACATTGATGTTGATGATGTTTTCAATTGGATTTGAAACTAAAAGCTTCTACTCCAATGATGACTGACTGGTCACTCAATAGAAATGACTTACTGCTAAACAATATCTTGCAACAGATTCTTGCAATGATTGACTCAAGTTTTAAGGGTTTATCTCTTACTGGAAAATATCGCACATTTTAAAGGTACCGTAATTTGTATTTTTTCTAATGATACAAAATAAGAGTCCTTTAATAGGAGCATGATTCTAGCATACCTTGAACAACTGTTAAACTTTTAACAGGGTTGTTATAGTTACTGGTAGTCTCTGCCCACTAGCCAGGCAGAGTAATCCTCACTTTGACCTTGACCCATATCTTGCAGGGTGGTTGAGTTGGTATGTGCAACTTACAGATATAATTTGTATTTCTTCCAGTGCAACATACAAACCTTCAGCTCTTTACAGTGGTGTTATACTTCAGCAACGACTGAAACTAGCCATAAGACTTTTAAGTGAGGTGTAACTACCCACCGCTAGCTGGGGGGAGCAAGGGGATAGACCGGACACCCGGCTAACACCTGCACTAGTAATGGTACGTCACTTTGCAATTGTGGTAAGACTTCTTGGGGAAATTTGATGGCAGGACTGGTATGTCTAATGAACTCCAGCTTTCTCTAATTTGGAAAAATACAAGTTATTTCCAAATTTGTCATTTGTTCTCGCACTACAAACAAACCATACGCTCTTTACATAGGAGACTCACCCAACGGTGGGTGGAAGTCCTAAAACCAATTGGCTGGACACTGTCCCGTAGTGTTTAGAGGTCACCCTGACACCAAGTGATCCTTCGAGGACGATGGCCTGGGCAATCGGTGCTAGCATAGAATTTAGCAATGTGACTGGACCAGGTACGTATAAAATTGAAACTAAGCTCCTAACTTAACTTAGACATTGCCCGACTCCACCTTGCTTGGAAAATGGGGAGATAGCAAATATATACACACATATCAGATTATACAAGGGACATGGTACCCACCTGCAGTTAGAGAGAGAGATCAGCTTGCAGAGATCCTCGGATGCTGAGCCCCAAAGAGAGGGGAGAATGAAATAGGAAGTGTCCAGTGACTCACAAATTCATTCTACATTTACTCGCAGGTAACATCTCCCCACGACCAACTGTAACTTGTCCTAAAAGGGAGCTGAGGTATTAATTGGCCACCTTTTGCATACACCACAGGACCTAAGATAAATGTGTCTATGTTCCTGTGGGTTATGTCTTGCAGGTAGTGGGAAGTAAACATGGTATGTCATTTCCACACACCTGCCAGGGATGTGCTGACACCCCTGACAGTAGGGGCATGGGGACAGTGGCCAGAATGAGAGTGATCTAATTGAATGGCCCTCTCATTTACTGTACCTGCCTGATCCAGGAAGATAGCAAGTTCTTTGTGATCTTCCCCTTGTTTCTCCCCGTGCTGACGAAGAGCCTACCGATTTGTCGGCAGGCTCTCTCTGTTCTTTTCAAGTATTTCCTCAGCGCCCTTACAGGGAAGAGTAACAGCTGATCAGAATCATCTATTACAGATCAGAGACTCTCAATCCGAAAGGGCCAGAATCTGGGATCAGCTACAGCCGGATTTTAAGTCTTAGCTACAAACTCAGGAATGAAACTGAGTGTCACTTGCCTCCATTCCCTTGAATGGGTGGCATCATAAGAGAGACCATGTGTAGCTCACTGACTTTCTTGGGTAGAGGCCAGGGCTAGAAGGAAGACCGTCTTCAGGGTCTAGTCTCAATCTGATGCTTGACAAAGAGGTTTGTATGAAGCTCCTTTCAATTAACTTTGGACCTTGACTACATTCCAAGTGGGTGGTCTGACCTCTAACCGAAGGCATGTGTGCTAAAAGTTCTGTATGAAGAGAGATAACTCTGTTGAAGAGGAAATATCAACTTTATTCAGCTTGAAGACGAGGCTCAAGGCTGAGCAATAGCCATTTACTACCGATACCGAACAAAGTATTTCCACACAGAGGTACAATAAGAACTCTCCTATTGTTGGTGTAGAGGCATTGAAAGGAGCATTACCACTTTGACTGATAAACAGTAGAACCTCTTCTTACGAATTTATTTCATTTCGGGACCTACTTAGTATGTTAAAATAGTCGTACGTTGAATCAAATATTCCCATAAGTACAGTATACACTGTAATTCGTTTAATTCGTTTTCCAGCCCAAAAACCTACAATAACTCCTTAATAAATACTGCAGATAATTACACATAGCAATAAAACAAATGCATTATAAAAGAGAGATGTAAAAAAAATAAATCACAGTTAAACACTTGTTGCACTACGTAGCCTTCTTCTTTCAAGATCTTTTCAAATTACTTGACAAATTCGTCGGCAGCCTTGATGTCTGAACTTGAGGTGTCCCCATGCCGTACAATTGAATGAATCCCAGTCCTTTTCCTGAATTTCTCGAACCAACCGCAGGATGCCTTGAATTCCCCTGTGGTAGAATCAGTTGAATTCTCCCCCGCATCACCCCCAGAGCCCGTCAACTTCATGTAGCAATAGATGGCAGTGGCCTTCTCGCACATGATCGTTTCAGTGATCATATCGCCAGCAATCTTCTTGTCCTTTATCCATATAAGCAAAAGGCGTTCCATCTCTTCTAGGGTAGGGCTGCAACGTTTAGAGATGATGGTGATCCCCTTGGAAGGTTTGACTGCTCTGATGAATTCCTTTTGCTTAATGATCGTCAAGATCTTAGATATGTTCCGGCCCTATTGTTTAGACAGATCACTCACATGCACATCGCGCCCATGTTCTTCTATGATTTCTTGTTTTAATTCTAAGGAAAGCATTACCTTCCTTTATTCACCACTTCTAGCACTCGCCTTAGCCTTCTTGGGACCCACGATGATAAAATGAAGAAGGAAATGTGAAAAATTTTATTTTCATTATAAAATAAATTTTTGAACATACTTACCTGGTGGTTATATATATAGCTTACATCCCTGATGTCACGGCAGAAAAATTCAAAACTCGTGCCAATCGCCGATTGGATAGACAGGTGTGTTACCCATGCGCCCCTGGCGAGGTACCCGGAAACCATTCCCTCGGTATTCATATCTTCCATGCCTCTAGTCTCTAGAGGGGAGGAGAGGGGGATTTTAATTATATACAGTGAACCCTCGCCACTTCGCGGTTCGACCATCGCGGATTCACCACTTCGCGGATTTTTTCCATAACCCATATATATACAGTAATATATATATATATATATATATATATATATATATATATATATGTATGCATGTATTTATGTATATATGTATGTATGTATATATGTAGGTATGTACAGTATATATATATATATATATATATATATATATATATATATATATATATATATATATATATATATATATATATATATATATATATATATATATATGTATGCATGTATTTATGTATATATGTATGTATGTATATATGTAGGTATGTATATATATATATATATATATATATATATATATATATATATATATATCTAAAGTAGGAAGATGTGGTGTAGTTCTAAGGGAAAAGTATGGGAAATATGTCTGGGTAATAAGCAAAGCTCTACCTCCAGTTTGTTTCTTCATTATGATCTGAGATAAATGTAAACAAAACATTGGTTGCCATTTTTTATCATGATTTTTAGCGTGTTTAGGAAACTCATGATATAAAATCACCTTTAATATTTGTGCCTGTTTTAGTTTAGGGTACTGTAGTACATGCATTAAGTGTTCTGTACATTAAAGGGTAGTTTGTTAACAGTACTACGTACAAGGGAAGGTTTTAAAAGTCTGAATATACATGTTGAATAAATAGGTAAATATGGTGTCACTACTTCGCGGATTTTCACCTATCGCGGCCGCGTCTGGAACCTATCTACCGCGATAAACGAGGGTTCACTGTATAACCACCAAGTATGTTCAAAAATTTATTTTATAATGAAAATAACATTTTTAAACACAAGACTTACCTGGTGGTTATATATATAACTGATTAACACCTTTGGTGGAAGGTTAGAGACAGCCAAAATAGATGGAATTCTGCTTAAGAGTTTCTAAAATACAAAACAAACTTAAGGGTTTCGTACCTGATAAGGAAGCTGACTTCAATGATACTCTGCCATTATGTCTGCTTTCCTTATGAGATCCAGCGGTCCTCTCAGGAGGCTGAAGATCCCTAGGAGCTGCCAACCGATGATCACACCTCTTTGTGACAGAGCCTCCTCTAATACCCATTCCGGGGCGCTCTCAAGGAACAAAAAAGACCATCTGACAAATCAATGATTGCGGAAGACTGTCGCAATCTCCACAAGACAACCATAAAATCACGAAATAAAAGTTCCAAGAGAAAGAAAAGGTATTAGGATTATGGGAAAGTAGTGGCGGATCTTCCTCCCACTACTGTACCCGCTGCTACAAACGTTCCCAGAGTATATCGGTCACCATATAGAGTCTGAACATTTTTCAAATACTGTGAGGCGAACACAGATTTGCTTCTCCAGAAGGTTGTGTCCATAATGCTTTACCAGGAACGATTTTGCTTGGATGCCACTGAAGTTGCCACTGCTCTTACTTCGTGAGTCTTTACTTTCAAAAGTCTAAAGTCTGTCTCACTGCAGTGAGAATGAGCCTCTTTAATTAGAAGTCTAATAAAGTAAGAGAGAGCATTCTTGGACATTGGCAAGGAAGGTTTCTTCACCGAGCACCACAGTGCTTCCGACTTGCCTCTTGAAGTCTTTGTTCTGTCTAAATAAAACTTGAGGGCCCTTACTGGACATAAAACTCTCTCTCTAGCTCGTTTCCAACCACGTCTACCAGGTGTGAAATCTGAAAGGCCTTAGGCCAAAGTTGGGAAGGGCGCTCGTTCTTAGCGAGAAAACCCAATTGTAATGAGTAGATCGCTTTACCGTTCTGAAAACCCACATTTCTACTAAAAGCATGGACTTCATTAACCCTCTTGGCTGTTGCCAGACTAACTAAGAAAAGGGTTTTCATTGTGAGGTCCTTCATAGATGTAGAGTGCAGGGGTTCAAACCTGTCACTCATCAGAAATTTTAACACAACATCCAGATTCCAAGCTGGTGAATCCTGGTGTTGTTGTTTTGTTGTCTCAAAGGATTTAATTAGTTCTTGTAGATCCTTATTATTTGAAAGATCCAGGTTCCTATGCCTGAACACAGTCATCAACATACTCCTGTATCCTTTGATAGTTGACGTAGAAAAACTTAGTTTCTTTTTCAGGAGTAAAAGAAAATCAGCAATCTGAGCTACAGAGGTACTGGAAGAGGAAACAGAGTTGACCCTGCACCATTCCCTGAAAACTTCCCACTTGGATTGATAGACTGATGGTTGAAGACCTCCTAGCCCTTGCAATTGCCCTAGCTGCCTCCTTCAAAAAGCCTCTAGCTCTTGTGAGTCTTTCGATAGTTTGAAGGCAGTTAGTCAAAGACTTTGGAGATTTTGATGGTGTCTTACCAAGTGGGGCTGTCTGAGTAAATCTACTCATAAAGGGAGGCTTCTGGGAGTATCCACCATCCATTCCAGTACCTCTGTGAACCATTCTCTTGAGGGCCAGAGGGGGGCTATCAAGGTCATTCTGGTCCCTTTGCTTGTCACAAACTTTTGAAGAACTTTGTACAGGATCTTGAACGGAGGAAAAGCGTACACATTTAGATTTTTCCAATCTAGCAGGAACGCGTCTGTATGTACTGCCTCGAGATCTGGCACAGGGTGGCAATATGTCTCTAGTCTCTTGGTCTTTGCAGTCGCGAAAAGATCTATACAAGGGTGACCCCAAAGTTTCCACACTCTTGCACACCTCTAGGTGTAGAGTCCATTCCGTGGATAGGACTTGTCCTTTCCTGCTGAGACCGTCTGCCAAAACATTCCTTTCCCCCTGGATGAACCTTTTAAGTAAGGTCACATGTCTTTCCTTTGCCCAAATGAGCTGCCCTCTTGCCGTCTCTCAAAGGGAAATAGAGTGTGTTCCTCCTTGTTTGGCAATGTAGGCCAATGCCGTGGTGTTGTCTGCATTGACTTGAATCACTTTGTTTCGTACTGACCCTTCGAAGCTCTTCAGGGCCAAAAGAACTGCAGGCAGCTCCTTTTGATTTATGTGGAAAGACTTCTTAATCTCCGTCCACACCCCTGATGCTTCCACATTGCCCAGTGTTGCCCCCCACCCCGAGTCCGAGACGTCCGAACACAACACTAGGTCTGGCCTCTTCAGTTCTAATGAGCAACCTTCCTGAAACTTGATCGGGTCGTTCCACCATTGAAGGCAACGGCTCATTGACTTGTGATCGGAACACACACCTTCTCCAAATTCTTCTCCTTGTTCCAGCAAGAGTTAAGGTGAAATTGGAGTGGTCGAAGGTTCAGCTTTCCCAGAGAGATGAACTCTTCCAAAGAGGAGAGAGTTCCCAACAGACTCATCCACCTCCTCGCAGAACACCACTGCTCTGCTAGAAACGCACGTATCTTCTGAAGTGCTTGCTCCATCCTTAAGGGAGACGGAAAAGCCCGAAAAACCTGACTGCGATTCATCGCTCCTAAATATATAATCTCTTGAGAAGGTATCAGTGAAGATTTGTCTTTGTTGACTAGAAGACCCAATTCTTCCGTCAACTTCAAAGTTGTCTGAAGATCCTTCAGTCTGCGATCTTGAGAGCGGGGTCTTAACAGCCAATCGTCCAGGTACAGGGAGGCTCTGATGCCTCTTGAGTGGAGCATCCTTGCTACATTGAGCATAAGTCTCGTAAAGACCTGTGGGGCGGTGTTGAGGCCGAAACACAGGGGTCGAAATTGAAAGACTTCTCCTCGGAAAACGAATCTCAGAAAGTGCTTGAATTTTGGATGAATCGGGATATGGAAATAAGGATCCTGAAGGTCCAGTGATACCATCCAGTCGCCCTTCGTTACCGCTGCAAGCACCGACTTCGTCGTCTCCATTGAGAACTTTGTTGTCTGGATGAAGTTGTTGAGAGCACTTACGTCCAGAACTGGACCCCATCCCCCTGAGTTCTTGGGAACTAGGAAAAGGTGATTGTAAAAGCCTGGTGACTTCCAGTCCTGTATTTTCTCTACAGCTCCCTTCTCCAACATGCGAGACACTTGTAGCTGTAATGCTTGCCTCTTTAATTCCTCCCTGTACTTGGGAGAGAGATCCACAGGAGTTAACCTTAGAGGGGGTTGATTTATTAAAGGGATCCTGTAGCCCTTCCTTAGAAGTTGGACTGACCAAGGATCTGCACCCCTCTTCTCCCACACCTGCCAGTAGATGTTTAGTCTGGCTCCTACTGCCTGAAGGCGAAAGCTGTCAGATTCTGCTTCGCCTTGTTTTTGCTCCTCTTTTCTTAGTCCCCCTTCCATCTGATCTGAAGTTACCTCTAACGGAAAGTCTTCCTCGAAAGGGCTGGGAAAACTTTTGAAAAGGAGCAACCTCTTTAGGTTTGCGGCTAATGAAAGAAGGTGGCAACACTTTCCTTGCTGTCTTCGAGACCAGGTCTTGGATGGCCTTCTGCATTAGAGAAGAAGAAATCTTCCTAATAAGGTCCTGTGGGAACAGAGATGACGACAGTAGAGAATATAATAATTCTGATTTCTAAAAGGATGAAACTCCCACAGACAAGAACGAACACTATTGGGCTCTCTTTTTGAGAATTCCTGCTGTAAAAATAGCAGCTAACTCATTAGCCCCGTCTCGCAACGCCTTATCCATGCATGACATGATGTGGATATGGTTCGAAGAGTCTCCTTCCTTGAGTGTAGTCATCTTTTTGCCCAAGGCCCCCAGAGTCCAATCAAGGAAATTAAATACCTCAAATGCTCAGAAAACACCTTTGAGTAAATGGTCTAATTCGGAAGTAGACCAAAACACCTTAGTCTTCCTCATGGCCGATCTACGAGGAGCGTCTACCAGGCTTGAGAAATCTCCTTGGGCAGAGGCAGGAACTCCCAAGCCGAGAACCTCTACCATATCGTACCAAACACTAGATCTAGAAGCCAACCTAGTAGGGGGAAATGCGGAAGCCGCTTTCCCTTGCTCTTTCTTGGCACCCATCCAGTCTCCCATTAATTTAAGTGCTCTTTCAGATGAACGAGAGAGCACCATATTAGTGAACAGAGATTTTTTCTTAGGTTTCCCTAGAGTAAATTCTGATGGAGGCGATCGTGGAGCCACAGGAATAAAAGACTCTGGAAACTCAACATGAAAAATCTTCATCAGCTTCTTTAAGTCTACTGAATGACAAAAAGATTTAGAGTCCTCATCCTCAGAAAACTCCTCAAAGGGTTTGGAAGGTGAAAGAGGAACATCAACTTCTTCCTCTGATAACAAGTCTCGCTGCTCCTCAGAATGCTCTCGATCCACGCGGTCAGAGTTAAAAACCGTTGCATTAAGATCAAAGTCCTGTCTAGATGTTTGTTGTTCTGCATCACATACAAGAGGGCGGTCGATGTAAGAACGCTTGCGTTCCAATGAATGCTCAATGAGAGGACGCCTGGCGTCATGCTCGCGTTCAGCTGAACGCTCGATGGGAGGACACTTGTGCTCTGAACGCTCGATGAGGTCACGCTCTACGTCACGCTCTGGAGGACGCTCGCGTTCAGCTGAACACTCGATGGGAGGACGCTTGAGCTCTGAACGCTCGATGAGGTCAGGCTCTACGTCACGTCGTGGAAGACGCTCGCGTTCTGTTGAACGCTCGATGGGAGGACGCTCAAGAGCAAGCTCGACATAACGCCTGGCTGAATGCTTGAAAGCGCTTTCAGCGAAACGATCACAATCACTGCTAAGCACATAAAAAGCAGCTCGATTAGGAGAACGCTCGACTTCCTGAAAGCCCGAGAGATCAGCCTTTCATGAAGAACGTTTACTTTCCCTATCATCTCTATGCGTCAAGAAACTTTATCACCAAGCACTCCCCGACTGTCCGGCTTGCGCCGCTTTGTGTTAAGAAAGGAGGATTCAGTAGGTTGGTAGCCTTTCATAAAAGATGAAAGTTTCTGCTGCATTTCTTGCAACATCATAAAATTAGAGTCTTGCGAAACACTAACCGTAAGTTCTTCCTCTCCACCGCTCAAAGACCGCTTAGAGCGAACAGCGGGTGAGATCCAACCTGAAGGATGCGAAGGAACATGAAAGGATATTACGGCCAGGTCGGATAATTGCTCAACAGTAGGACTATTTTCAATTTATGTCCTAGCAGGCCGCTTAGAAGGCGAGCTTCCTTCAGACGAAAAGCGTTCAGGACTGTTCCAATGACTACAGCCTGATTGCGATGTCCTGGAAGGACATAGGTCAATTTTCCTCTTAAGAGGTCTAGAAGTTTGACTCCAACCTCTTTTAGGTAAATCCTCCTCCTATGATGAGCCAAACTTTTTAACTTCGCCTTTTCTACGGTAAGAACGAACATCCTGGGAAAAATCACGAACGCTCGAGGGAACGTCTGCTCGGTAAGTAATGCCTCTCGTTTCCTTTCGTCTTTCGACATTCCTTCTCCCAGGGGTTGGGGAGCTTGGAAGAGGTCCAGGACTAGGAGAACGACAAGCCTGAGCAGGCGTACCCTCCACAGCACTAATAACACTCACTGTACCTTTAACACTCTCTTTTTTTAGCTGTTTAACATCAGCCATTAACTGCGTTCTATCCGCAGCGATACACTCTACCTTCGCACCCAACGCCTGGATAGCCAATATCATATCTTTAAGTGTTGGTTCATTCATGGTACTCGTAGCGGGATCTGAAACTACCACTACAGGAGAAGGAATAGGAACAGTGACATATGAAGAGGAATCTTTAGAAGAAAGAAAAGAACTATGTCATACCTTATCTTTAGCTAACTTACGAATATAAGGGTCGAAATTAAGCCACTCATTATCAGACAAAATAAGGCATTCGACACACCTATCATCAAGTTTACAAACTTTACCCCTACATCTAATGCATAATGAAGAAGATCAATGGAGGCCTTTGATAAATGCGTCTTACACCCACTAGCACACACCCTTAAACCACTAGAGGGGGTAACCATTTCGAACTTTGACAGAGAGATCAAATACAAGCAAGGGTCAAAAAATCAATATCCAAACATATAACTAGAGTATCCAAACGAAAAGTCAATCGAGAGTCATAAACCAGATTTATTGTACTTCACCAAAAGGATAGCAATAATCAGTCAAAACACGAGGAGAATATCCAACCAATGTTACCGCTAGCGCCGGCAGGGAAGATATGAATACCGAGGGAATGGTTTCCGGGTACCTCGCCAGGGGCGCATGGGTAGCACACCTGGCTATCCAATCGACGATTGGCGCGAGTTTTGAATTTTTCTGCCGTGACGTCAGGGACGTAAGCAATATATATAACCACCAGGTAAGTCTTGTGTTTAAAAAGGAAGGTATTAAGCACTGTTAATTACGATCCGAACACGGGAGAACCACACGATGCGAAGGAGAACTCTGAATTGACCTACGCGACGCTAACTGGTGTCCCTCCCGACATGCTATCGTCTAGTGGGCTAACCATGACACTGCGACGCTTAGAGAAACTACAACGTCATACGTTGGAAATTACTTCGGGTGATGAGTCGAATATTTGATCGAATTTCACATTGTAAGTTGGAAAATTTATATGTTTACGCAATCGTAAGTAGAAGTTCTACTGTACCATGGGTAGATAGACAGCCACTGCACCGAAAGAATGGCTCAACAATTTCCTCAGTTGTCATTTATTGCAAACTTTTGAGAAATACTTGAAATTTTAAAGATGATTTGTATTTTTCCTCTATATATAAACCTGAGTCATTTACACTGTATGGGGTTTAGTCATAAGTGTCTTTGTTACAACCAGAGTGAAAGAAGTTGTGGGATTCTGGTAACATTGTATGGTTAGCAGCTATCCCACCCACAACTGGTAGTTAAGTATCACATTTCTCCTTAAACTATTCATTTCCTATCCCGCCATCCCAAAATAACACATTTTTCATTTATTTCCGAAATCTCTCATTTCCTCCGTATTCCCCATTTGTAATTTACGTTAAAGGATTGATTAACGAACATTAATTAACCTTTCTCTTTAGTGGTTAATTATTTTTAAATAATAGAACCGTTAATCGCCTCGAAAGTTTCGGCCAAGTGTTAGCCTCAACATGGGCGGTAACTAACGTTTGTTTATTAATTATTAATTATGTTTTTGGCGGAAGTATTATTTATATATAAACAAAACAATAAACAAAGTAGATATTAATTGTTTATAAATAAATTGTAATTAATAGATTGATCATAGATGAAAAAAAAAGAAAAACGAGAATGTTTATAACCCACCCGGCGTATATATATGAGGCCTCTCCCACTCTCCCTCCTCTCACTCACCCTCCCCTCTCACTCACCCTCCCCGTAAACCAACGTGGCTTATATATCTTCTCGTAGCCTTTTCCTTGTTTATAATTAGGTACTATATACTTATACGCATAATTATGTTAATTTAACCCATATTTCTGCCGACTTCATTATCATGAATGTATGAATACACATGTATATGTATACTTTTATCATTAAACTTGTGTATTAACTTTAAAATTAACTTGAATTTATTTACCAAACTTGTCACTCTTAAGTATCCATACTGTATTTTTGCCTCTATTGTATTTTATGAGAGTTTATAATACTTTATGTATATTTTCATACATTTTTGTGAATCTCGCGTAATTTATGTATACTTTCATACATTTTTATACATACTCAATGTATTTCTGCATAATTTATCGAAATTGATGCATGGTTCTGTGAATTAACATAACTTTAATGTATATTTTATATATATTTTCATACTTAAAATGGATTTGCATATAGTTATAATGTCACGAATGCTTTCAAATTGGAGAGAGAGAGAGAGAGAGAGAGAGAGAGAGAGAGAGAGAGAGAGAGAGAGAGAGAGAGAGAGAGAGAGAGAGAGATGATTATCCCGTGACTCAGTCGAATGTTACTTAAGCAATGCTAGTCCTGCATACTTTGCATACCCGATAGCTTGCAGGCTGTGTTAATCTTTTTTATATATATATTTAATCTAGAGCTATACACTATAATGATATACTGGTACGTGCGTGCGTGTGTTTGTGCGTGACTTTGCTTGAGGGCGAGGTGAATGCTTGCGGCTGGGAGCTTCGACGTTGAATTTACAAGCCTAACCCAAATTATCTTTAAGGAAGAGAACAATCACTGCCTTTGATGGTCTCTCTCTCTCTCTCTCTCTCTCTCTCTCTCTCTCTCTCTCTCTCTCTCTCTCTCTCTCTCTCTCTCTCTCTCTCATATGTGTGTATATGTTTGAGGGTTTGACAAACTGCATATGAGCCTTGTATATAAAAGTATAAAGTTACCAATATGTAGGCCTATATCAGGTTTGCTATTCAGTCAGCCATGACCTATATTATAATTATATTCTTTAAGCAATCAGTTAACTCATTAATTATAGATTAATTACAGCTAAATACAGATGTTTTGGAAGAATATCGATTTTGGGAGGTCCCCAAGTGTGTGTTTGAAGTCAGACTACAGATTTCAGGAAAAGGTCAGGCTTATGAAATAATTCATAGTTTCTATATTAGTCTCAGATACTGTACAGATATTTTTTTTGTAAACAGGGAAAAAAAGAGCGCAGACCTCCGCCACTGTGGCTTGTTACTTGACCTTGACACTCAAAATATGAACCAAGTTTGAAGTCTCTGTGATAACGATGTCCAAACATATGGCTGCTTACGTGAATTGGACATTTTCCTTGACCTTGACCTTTGACCTTCGAAAATTTAATAATTTCCAGCTATTTACATAAAGGTTAATCACTCTACGATTTAAATTGTGGCAAGGAAGCTGTTCACAAACAAACACGCGCACAAAATGACGCTAACAGGGGCGAGAACATAACCTCCTTCCAATTTCGTTGGCGAAGGTAACTATGCTAGCAGATGTTAGCGTAATGTGTAAAAGGGAAGTGTGCCCCGTCTCGTTAAATGTGCCGTGCATTTAAAATGCAATTGAATAATAGGCCAGTTTAAAGTGGTAATGTGTATTTCCTACGTTATGTAAGATACGGTTTGCCTGATTTTCTCTCTCTCTCTCTCTCCCCTGTTATTGATCTACGAAAAGATGCTGAAGTCTCAATTTTTGGTATAAGACAACCCACGCACTTATAAAGTGGTACAGCTCTCATATGGCAATTGCTAGGTCCACCATTGCATCAGAATATGCTTATGCAATCTCACCAACACGAACGTCTCAATGCGCATTCTGTGTATGTATTCGAACGCACGTTTGTTGATTGAAATTCTCGGCCAGTGTTGCCATAGCGACGGTCACCTTTTTATCATCTAAGGAGTAGCTTCTGAGTTTATGCTAACGTTATGTATATAGGCCTTCGTTGTGTATTATCGATTTGCCTCACCTGGAAACTTGTGTAACAGACTTTTCTATGACGCAGGAAATAACAGACGCTAACAGACGTGTCCGGTAATGTCTTAGCAGACGCTTTAACAGACGTGTCTGTTCTGTAGCTAGTTCGTTATTATTAATTCCATTAAAGTTACTGTACAAAGTTAATGTATGAGGTATGTGTACCAAGAAGACAGTGGAGTGACTTAACTCTCTCTCTCTCTCTCAGTGTGAAACGGACCTTTGAGGGGGAAGGGCTTGTTGTTCGTTGCAAACCTCGTAGGTACATAGAGTGCAAGTTGTGCAATATTGCCCTTTCTTTTGTTTACGTGCGAATGGTACATACGCGAAGCCATTATAATACTCTGTAAGTATATAAGTAATTTCCCTCTTGAATAATGATAGTAAGAGTGCTACTTATAATATTATATACATACCTTTCCAAACATTTAATATACGCCAGGAATTCGAATACGCAATTCTCCTTTTATATTTCGTTCGTATTAATCTATCTCTTATATAAAATAGAATTATTATGATAATTTTACTATTACATAACTTGTAGATTATCATATATATTTACGTAATCCAAGATGTTATAGATTAACTTATATTTACGTAAATACACAGACGAAGAACGGAAAGATAGACGAAGATATTTGGAATTCGGTCGAATTTTTGTGGGAAAATTTACCGTTGCGGTTGAAAATCACCTTATGTTAGCCAGACAGATGTTTTTCAAGAAACTATTTAGACAGAAATGAACGAAATATTATAGTTTACCTTAGAAATAGTTCAATAGAATTCTCTCTCTCTCTCTCTCTCTCTCTCTCTCTCTCTCTCTCTCTCTCTCTCTCTCTCTCTCTCATTTCCTGTCCATTTCCCCCTACTGTCAGTACATACTTGTTCTTTTGTGGTAACATTTTCCAGGTGACTCTACCTTGAATATTATTGACAATTATTTATATATATATATATATATATATATATATATATATATATATATATATATATATATATATATATATACATTAATAGCTATGTTTTAAACCATTACTAATAACAATAATTAAATATGTTTGAACGTTATTTACTTGTCATATATCTCAGGTGAGAACTGATTAATTAAATAGTGGTTTTAGACTGATTTAGAGCTCTTAAAATATGAATTTCTTTAATAATTTAATAAAATCTTAATTATCATGGACTGACCAGGATGTGTAAGGTACGTTCAGATGAAGGAAAAATTCCAAAGGAGTGAATGTTAGTAATAATCAATATATTGTACATGACTAAAGGTGAGAGAGAGAGAGAGAGAGAGAGAGAGAGAGAGAGAGAGAGAGAGAGAGAGAGATAGAGAGAGAGAGAGAATGCACCAAAGTTTCAATCAACTAAAATCGCATAGTATACATATCTGTTGCTTCACACAACCGGTGTTTGCTAGGCCCGTGGATTAATTCCGGCTTAACCCTTACCAGTTAAAGCTAAATTACTCCAAGCTTAGAGTCTCTCTCTCTCTCTCTCTCTCTGAGCTGGTGTAGACTTTGTACTCGCCACACCACAGTCCCCTGTATCCTTGACTGTATTCTTATCATATTTTATCATGTGGGGGGGGGTTGAGGGAGTAGGACACCCCCTCCCTCTAGACGGCAGGGGGATCCCTGATCCCCTCCCTCCCTCCTTAAGAGGGGGAGGGAGAGGGGAGAGCCCATACTCTCCCTCTAGTGAACTCTAAAACCTGAAAATTCTCAGACCAACAGGTGATACGTCCACGATCTTTGAACTCTCTCTCTCTCTCTCTCGTCTATCTCTCTCTCTCTCTCTCTCTCTCTCTCTCTCTCTCTCTCTCTCTCTCTCTCTCTCTCTCTCTCTCTCTCTCACCTAATTATAACATCTAGAAACACGAATACACTCAATATTCTTATAAAACGTACACGAGACTTTTAAAATACACACAAGTGCATATAGTACTTAAACCCTTGAATCAGAGGTCGCTTATCAGCTAAGATGACTTCTCTCAGCTGATACGCGCTTACAGTGAGCCATATCTAGCGGCGTCTAGAGCTAGGGGGATCAGAGTCTTGGCTGATCTTGCCGGTGCTGTTCGTGTGGAAGTTTAGGGAGCCGTTGTTTTATTAGAAGAAAGAGCCGTGCAACTTCTTGGAGAAAAAAATCATGGCGAAAGGGTAAGCATATGAGAGAGAGAGAGAGAGAGAGAGAGAGAGAGAGAGAGAGAGAGAGAGAGAGAGAGAGAGAGAGAGAGAGAGGCTGCATTGCTCTGAATTTAAATATAGTTTTATAATATATTCTGGGGAGTGGTCCTCCCTCTCTCTCTCTCTCTCTCTCTCTCTCTCTCTCTCTCTCTCTCTCTCTCTCTCTCTCTCACCGGCTAAATGATAGCATACTCTGCCTAGTTTTAGGCCTAGGAAGTTACAAATAGGCCTTTTTGGTACTTATAACAACCTAATTTGCACAATTTTAGGCCTACGAAGTTAATTATCAAGTAAATTTATTGGATCAGGGTTGCGGTGGCCGATGTGGTAACGTTCCCTGACTGGTGAACGCCAGACTGGGGTTCGAGTCCAGCTCTAAACTCATTAGTTCCTTTGGTCGCTGCAACCTCACCATCCTTGTAAGCTAAGGTGGGGGGGTTGGGGGAAGACAATTCTTCTTCACCCAAGGGGTTAACTACTGCACTGTAATTGTTCAGTGGCTGCTTTCCTCTTGGTAAGGGTAGAAGAGAACTCTTTAGCTATGGTAAGCGGCTCTTCTAGGAGAAGGACACTCCGAAATCAAACCATTGTTCTCTATTCTTGGGTAGTGCCATAGCCTCTGTACCATGGTCTTACATTGCCTTGGGTTAGAGTTCTCTTGCTTGAGGGTACACTTGGGCACACTTTTCTATCTAGTTTCTCTTCCCTCTTGTTCTGTTAAAGTTTTTATAGTTTAAGTGGGAAATATTTATTTTAATATTGTTACTATTCCTAAAATGTTCTATTTTTCCTTATTTCCTTATTTTCCTTTCCTCACTGGGCTATTTTCCCTGTTGGGGCCCCTGGGCTTATAGCATCCTGCTTTTCCAACTAGGGTTGTAGCTTAGCATTTAATAATAATAATAATAATAATAATCTGCTGAGTCATCAGCAGGCCGTTGCCTGGCCCTCCTTGGTCCTGGCTTGAGTGAGAGGGGGCTTGGTCAGTCTCTAGGGCATTGTCCTGCATGAGATCAGTATGTTCTGTTGCGCACATGGATAGTATGCGGAAGTATGTGGGCGGAAATATGCGTGTCACATATTTTGGCAGACTAGGGTGGTCTAGCTGTCACGGAGTAACTGCTAGTGCTTATGTAAATCTCTCTCTCTCTCTCTCTCTCTCTCTCTCTCTCTCTCTCTCTCTCTCTCTCTCTCTCTCACACAAAATTATACCTTTAGGCCTATATTTTCAAAGTGACTGAGTCAGCAAGACAGCTTCACTTATTTCATGGTCAAGTTTGAGGCAAGGAATTTAAAATATAAGACTTAGGTTTGTATGGCGTAGGAAAAATACAAATTATCCTTTAAGATTTGTAAGTTTGCTTCTACGTGAATACGAACCCTCATCTATACGGGGAGTCTTCCACAGGATGTCCCCTGTAGCAGGCAGGCATCTGTCTAACCCTTATACCCAGATAAAAAGATGAGAGGCAAAGTCAAGAAGTCAGCCCAAAGCAAGTGATAGCATCACTACCCTCACAGCATGACATGATTAGAGCAATATTGTAATTTACTTTCAATAGGTTCCAAAATTATCTAAAATTAAATGTCACATAGAAAATCTCTTACCTGCATAAGTGTTTCTTCAATGTAGATACTCCCAAATGAGGGATGACCAGAAAAGAAAAGGAAAAGAATAACTCGTTCATTTTGCCCTCACTCACTTATGCTGAACACAACCAATGATGTGACAAAAGGTTAGTCACCCAGTAAGAGACATTTCTAAATTATCTATTGAGCAACAAACTACTGAACCCAAAGAAGAAGCATCATGTGATCTGTGAGTACAGTACTTAAGGTAATTTGCAGTAAAGGTGGTCTGTGTTTCTAGATCTAAGCAGTAAGAACTTGGGCTGCTGAATGGTTTTTGCAGAAACGGCAGGGTTGCACATGTGAAATCAAGCCCCCGACGGGGCAGACGCCCGAGGCAACGCCCCAGAGGATTGAAGCACTCGCGAGACTTGCAGAGACTTGTTATGTCTCGGAGGCATAGGGGAAAGGAGTTGAGACTCCAGAGAGTCGGCAGCCACAATCACCAGGATGTTCCAGAGAGCAATAGCAAAAAGGTGACAAGTCACAAACTCGCTTACAAGGGACTTGAGGGGGAGACCACTCAAGCGAGGAAGCCCTCTCGCACTAGTGAGAAGGGCAACCAACCTCGTAGGGTGGAGGAACGCAAAGGTTTCTCCGGCTGAGCAAGCTCAACATGTGCACTTACCCCAGGGGTACACATGCCAGCCTGCAACTCCTATAACAACAATAATGATAGTAGACGTCTTCCTTTGCCTACTGTACCACCTCTAACACTCACTGCACGGAGAACCCAGTATGCAGGAGTGTCATCTTTACACAGGGCAAAATCTGTGAGGATCGATTTCCACTACAGACATGAACACGGTGCAAGAGTGGCCCACTATGCAAGGGCAAACCCGCATAGTCACAGTTCTTAAAGATCAGACACACCTGTTATAGAGAAAGAGAAAATTATAAGTTTTACGGCCAGGTAAATATAAGGGTCAACGGGAGAGTGAGCCAAAAACAAAAATGAAGGATCTCACTGGGTGAGAGGGGTGGCTGGTCTACCCTCCCCCACCCCCCACTAGTTTGCAGAGGGTAGATATAACTCAATAAAAAGTCTTTTGGCAAGTTTTCAGCTTTTGCTGAAATAATATCCACTATAAAGAGAGAAATGGTTTGTATTAGGTGCTGGAACAAATATACTGTATCCATAGTAAAAAGCGAATGATTTGTATTTGTGTAGGAACAAACAGATTTCTTAAACCAGCTTGAGGCAAATCCCTTCTCCTCCACATAAACATAACAAATTTGGAAATAATTTGTATTTTTTCTAACGATACAAACCTTTAGCTATTTATATGGATATCACTTTCGGCGGACCTGAAAGGACGAGCCATTAGAAAATTAGCGAGGGTTAACCACACATTCCGCTAGTTAGCGGGGGGGGGGGGGGGGGGGGGGGGGTGTAACTACCCCTCTCGCTCACACACCAGTGACTATACTTCACTTTTCTTGATGGTAAGACTTCAAGGGGGCTGGGTTTGGCGGGCTAGTGTGAATAAATAACTAAAGGTTTGTAGTAAGGAAAAATACAAATTATTTCCAAATTTGTTATCTGTTCCGTAACTGGAACACAAACCTACACTAATCATATAGGTATGACTCACCCCTTAGTAAGGTTGAGGTCCCTACCATTCTGGCTTTATGGCTTTACCTGAGGATTCCTCTTTTATGTGTGTGAGACACAAAAAGAAGGAAACCCTAACACCTCGGCAACCTTGCTATGCAAGGTCTGCGGCCCACGCAAGCTGTGTTTGTGTGTGTGGAAATAATAGCATTGTGACTGTCAAGGTACATATTCATCTGAAGAGACCACGACATTCCTAATACCATCTCGCCAGAGTATGGGGATGCAACAGTATTGACACAATACTAGGATACACAAGGGAGCAATGGTCTACCTGCAGTGGTTTGAGGTCAGCTATGCAGAGGATCCTGGATGCTGATCTCCCCAAGAGAGGGGAGGATGAAGAAAAGAAAAGGGCCAGTCATTCCTTTACATTCATTCAGACTAAAACCCAGGTAACCTATGCCCTCAACCCTCTGCTACTTGCCCAATAAGGAGCTTGAGGTACTAAACCAGCTGTTGTGCAGCCACCACAGGACCAATAGAGAATGTATCGAGTCTCCTGTGGGTCACATCTTGCAGGTAATGGGCGGTAAACGTCGTTTGTTGTTTCCATACGCCCACTTGTAGAACCTGGGCCACAGAGTTTTTATGTCTGAAGGCCAGATATGTAGCAATGCTCCTGACGTCATGAGCTCTGGGCCGTCGCGAAGGAGGAGCCTTCGGATTCAGAACTAGGTTGATGACCTTACGAATCCATGCTGAAATCGTGTTTTAGTGACCCTCCTATTCGTCCTCCCTGTGCTGATGAAAAGCGAAGGCACACGAGGACGAGCTGCTGCTGTTCTTTTAAGGTAGCGCCTCAAACACCTTACTGAGCATAGTAACATATGATCTGAGTCGTCGGTTACAGAACGAAAACTTGAAATCTAGGAGTCGAATCTAGGTTCCATTACTCCAGGATTCTGAGTCCAGTGTGCACATGAAGTACTGTGGTCTTACCGCTTGTCTGACCGTGTCGGCGGTCTCCATTCTGAACAAAGTCTGTTTGACAAACTTGTTTAGAGCCAAGAGGTCGATGACTGGTCTCCAGCCTCCAGATGCCTTTTTCACATGAAAGAGTTGAGTAAAGAAGCCTGGGGAGTCGTCGAGTACCTCCTGGAGAGCGCCTTTCTCCAACATGGTCTGGACTTCGTCCCGAAGGGCCAGCTCCTTTGCAGATCCCATCCAAAAGGAGCTTATCAATGCTGGACTCTAATCAGTGGAGGGAGAGAAGGCGTGAACGGGACGCGATACCCTGTCCGGATCACGGAGACTGTCCAGGGTTCGGCCCTGTGCTGCATCCACCTTGTCCAAAGGTGCTGAAAGGCATACCCCTACTGGTGGAAAAAGCAAGGGGGATCGCCTATCCTAGCGCTGACGGCAGCAACTGCCTCCCCTTGGATACCTCCCTCCACGTGAGGAGTGGTTACCGCCCTTGGCAGAAAAGGGCTTCTTAGACACCATCTTTTCTTTGTTCGTTTTCCTATTTGAAGAAGGTTTCTGCTGGCTTGTCTGAGAGGGAGCTGGTGTTTTATAGGTCCTGCATGTTGGGGCCATATGGAAGACTGAGTCCTGGTGCGATTTTCTTCATCTCTCTGCTGCCTGCTCCACATCTCCCAGCTTAAACAAAAAAGGAACCCTCCACAGAGGAATTCTGGAGCCTCATGACCTCGACGTGGGGAACCTGATGATAGAAACATCCTGCGCCACAGGATGATATTAGCCCAAATGTTTACTCTTTAGCCAGTGAGACCAGGACAAAGCCCTACTGGACTTTAAAGGCTTCTGAGAGCCAAAGACACAGTCGAGGACCGTGTCTTTGCTCTCTTGTGGCGGAAACGCTGGATCTGCTGATCCATTGAGGAACCTGCCAGAAGGCGTGTTCCGACTCTCTCTGCTCCATCTCATTAGGACTTACGGGAAGGTCATCATCCACCCACAAGACTGAATCTTGGGGTGGGTCGTGGTCGTTGTGATTACTGGATGTCCTGAACCCCTCTGCGGGTCTAAGAATCCTTGATAAGGATTTTGGAACCGTCTTTGAATCCATCTGTTCCCTCCTAGTAGGGGATGAATCAGCAGGTCTGGACTTCTTGGAAGGTCTGGTAGGGGTCAGTTTGACCCTGGTTGAAGGTATTTCGTCCTGGAATCCTCTTTTCTTTTTCAGGGGGGACGACAACGTGGAGGTTTGTCTTGGTAGGGCAGGTGGATGGTCTGGATGGTCTTCGCGGGAATCACTGGAAGTTTCCGAGGGTCGAGAAGACGGCAGTCCCGAAGGGAAGGTGTGGGTGACTGCCCTAACCAAGGCACTAGGCCCTGGCTGTCGTCTGATGGAAGCGCTGTCAGTGAGATCCCCAGACAAGAAAGAGAATGAACGCTGAACCAGAATCTTGGTCACCAAAGATGACGAAGTGGGTAGCTGCGACCGGACCTCCTTCCATTCTGAGGATTCCTTACGAACGGCAGGGAGCTTGGGAATCTCAAATAAGATATTTTAATAATAATAATAATAATAATAATAATAATAATAATAATAATAATAGTACTAGTAATAATAATAATAATAATAATAAAATAAATCTAACTTTTGAAAAAGGGGAAAAAGAAAAACTAAAGAAAAGACGAGCCAAATCTAAACTCCAACGTAGATTGTCGATCGAAGGGAACAGAAAAAGTAAAAGAACATGGAGTGGTCATTGGTTCCTGCTTGCTGTTTTCTACCTTCCCCGGTGATCGTGATGTTCTGCATTTACGAGGAGGAGAATGGGGCGACGGCGAACGATGGAGAGAAGCCTTATCCTTATCAGAAGGAGCCGACATCTCAGGAGACAAAGGTCTAACAGCCTGTATACTTTTCGACTTGAGATGTTCCTTTGCATGCACGCTGATGAATAGGGGATGGATGCCTTCTACGTTGCTCTGATGCCTCATGCTCGTGTGAAGAGGGCTGACGCTCGGCTGGTCTTTTGGAGAAAGAGAAGAAGGATGGTGAGCCAGAGGCTGATGGGTCAGCGATCGGCGAGGAGTTGGTGAACACCGCCTGGTCAGAGATCGGCGGTGAGTAAAAACCTTACTCTCCTCTGAACAAGAGTGATGAGTCGTCGCCAAGAGAAGAGCGTGACGACGGGAAACCGAAGGTTTCTGGGGAACTGGAAAAGGCTGATGAAACGGAACGTCAGCTACCAGGGTCCGACAAACAGGAGATTGATGAGATGTCGATCAGCGAGTAGGTGTTAGGCAGGCAGGCAATCGGCGAGCAGATAATAAGCGAGAAGGCGAAGGGTGAGCAGGAGATCAGCAAGCAGGCGGACAGCGAGCAGGCGGGCGGCGAGCAGGCGATCGGCGATCAGGTGGAATGCGAGCAGGCGATCAGCGATCAAGTGGAATGCGAGCAGGCGATCGGCGATCAGGTGGAATGCAAGCAGGCGATCGGTCAGCAGGTGAGCAGGAAGCTGGCGAACATCTAGCCGGAAAACGGCGTCTAGGAGATCGATGAGACGGAGAACGGTGAGTTAAAGATCGGCAAGCAGTCGAGTGACGATCAAGAGCAGGGCAGTCACTATCAGGAGAGGATCACGAACGAAACCTCGTTGGCGAGTCACGAATTAGGATTCTTTGACAAACAGGAGAAACAGAAGGATCCTCTGAAGAGGAAGCCGACGAGCGAAATAGTCGACATTTCACCGAAGAGGTGGGCGAGTTCGGCAACCACGACGACGATACTCCACAGGTTCAGACAGGTCAGCAAAAGGCCTCCAAAGAGGAGTCTCTGTGAGTGGTCTCCCTTGCGAACGAGGGAGGTGATCACTCGCTGGAGAGACATGCCTTGGACTTCCTCCCCCAAAGCCTCAGGAGGGGAAGCGCAGTCCTCAGCGGCAGCTGATAGAGCAGAGGAAGAGGCAAGAGCGGAGTCCGCAGGCAGGGCAACGAACGAAGCCTCAGAAATGACCATCTCAACCAGAGACAACAGATCCACCTCAGACACAAAAGAATGCTGCAATCCTGCACCTCGTTAAAGAAGGCCCAGCAACGCCTCCTTGGAAGGCGGACTGGGCAAATCCAGGGACAGCCATACCTGAGATAAGGGAGAAAGAGGCAAGGTCTGTACTGGGAGGAGAGGCAGAGCTACCTTGCTAGGGAAGGTGACACCATCTCAGGAGGACCAGGATTGACCAGGTGTTAAAGGGTCTACACTACTACTCGGGCGATACCAAGAGGGAACCGCTCGAGTAGAATCTTTGGAAGAAAGTCAGGGAGTGGAAGAAGCTTTGGATTTCATCCGCTTCGAAAAACTTTTTGAAGGAGAAGAATCCCTTTTAGACTTCTTCTTCCGTCGTTGACCCTTTTCCCACTGGGAGGAAGACCACTCGCGACACTCAATACACTTACTATCCTCCATACAGCGCTGCCCTCGACAAATCGGACACAGATGGTGAGGATTGGTCTTTTCGGATAACATGGAGGTACCGCAGGAACGGGCCCCGGGGACCAGGGAAGGGCACTAACACAGACAAACACAAGCACAATCTGAAAGAGAAAGCACAAAAAGATTAATGACAGTCCATAAGATCGGATGAAAAGGGGTAGCAACCGTTCATCGTCCGAGCCAAATGCAAAGTGAAGTATAGTCACTGGTGTGTAAGCGAGATGGGTAGCTACTACCCACCATTCCCAGCTAACTAGCGGAATGGGTGGTTAACCCTCGCAAATTTTCTAATGGGTTGTCCTTTCAGCTTCGCCGAACGTAATACCCATATAAATAGCCTAGGTTTGAGTTCCAGTTACGGAACATGACAAATTCATAGATAATTTCTATTTTTCCTAACTATACAAACCTTAGTTAATTAATAGGGGTATTACTTTCGGGTGTAGCTGAAATGACGAGCCATTAAAATTTAACGACGGTTTACTACCCACACCGCTAGTTAGCGGGGGTAGGGGAGGGTAGCTTGCTACCCACCTGCCCCCCCCCCCCACACACACACACACCTGAGCTTAAGCTCACTTTGCTTGGAGGTAGGACTTCAAGGGGGATAGGGCTGGCGGGCAAGTTTGGTTAATTAGCTAAGGTTTGTATAGTTAGGAAAAATACAAATTATCTACGAATTTGTCATTTGTTCAGTAACTGGAATACAAACCACGCTATTTAATAGGGTTGACTCACCCATTAGGAAGGGTGGACGTCCCTGCCAGTCTGGCTTTTTGGCTTTGCCCGGGGGCTCGTTATTTGAGTGTAAGCACTCAAGAAATAAGGAGTCCCCGCACCTCGCAGAACCTTGCTACGCAAGGACTGCTGCCTACGCAAGCTGTGTGTGAAGGTATGAAGAAGTGTGACTCGTCCTAGGAAGTTGTTCTGAAGTTCTTTAGATGGGAACTTGTAGACTAGGACTTTCCCAATACCACCTCGTCAGGGTATGGAGATGTAACAGTATTAGTCTTAATACTAGGAACACAAGGAAGCATGGTTTAACTGCAGTGGTTTGAGGTCAGCTATGCAGAGAACCTAGGATGCTGCTTTCCCCATGAGAGAGTAGGATGAAGAAAAGAATAAGAGCCAGTCAAATCTTTTCATTCACGCAGACTAAAACCGGGTAACAGTGCCCTCAACCTTCTGCCATTTGTCCAATAAGGAGCTTTGGGTATACAACCAGCTGTTGTGCAGCCACCACCGGACCGATAGAGATCGTATCGAGTTCCTGTGGGTCACGTCTTGCAGGAGAAAGGTTGCGAAAGTCACCTGGAGCATTCACATCCTTTCTTGTAAAACCTGCGTCACAGAGTAATCTGCTAAGAAGGACCAGGGGCATAGTTATGCCCCTGGCACTGTGAATTGTCACGTCGAGATGATGTTTTGGTGATCCTCCTCTAGTCTCTCCCAGTGCTGACAAGAGGAGGGACCCGGGCAGGCTGTTGCCGTTTTCTTAGGATCCGTCACCTCTGGAGACTGTGTCTGGTGACATACTCAGGGACGAAACTGAACATTGTCTTTCGCCCTTCTCAATAATGGGCGATGTCAAAAGAGAGACCATGAAGTTCCTTGACTCGTATGGTTGCTGTCCGAGTGTGTAGGAACATTGTGTTCTTAAATCAGGAGAAAATTTGTTGCCTGGTGAAGTGGAACACAAGGAGGTCCCTTTAGGGATCGGAGATTTGAACCATGTTCTGAGAGGAAGGTCTCAATTCCGCCTGGGGAAAAGGCAAGTTGTAAGTCCGTATGAGTTAGGAAAAGTCCATCGATGAGGGGGTGTCCCTTTCTTTCAGTATGAAGGTGAAGGATCAAGGTTGAGTGATCATCTTTACCTGTCGAAACTGAATAGGGGGTCTTTTCCTCTTGCATATACTCGAGGATTCCGCTATCGCTGGAATCGAGGTATCGAGTGAAGAGACACTTTCACATAACGCCAACCACACAAGACGGGATACTGCCTGGTAGACTGATGCTGAGGAATTCCTCAGATATCTAGACAACCTTTTCGCAAAGAGGTATTGGGTAGTCTTCAGGCGTACAATCATAGCAAAGCTATAGCTTGTGGTAGGTGTCGAAGTGGGTTGTCTGTTATGCGGAGAGGGTTCTATTGGAGGCTCTATCAGAAGTTGCAAAAGGTTTGGAGACCGTTCTGCATAATGCCATAGCAGAGCTAGGAGAGTCCTTGAGAGGTTGACCGATGTTCTAGCCTCGTTGAGTGCCCTTCTCCAGATAAAACAAGGACGAGACGTAAACGTCATTGTTGTACCCCCCATTGTTGCCAGAGAGCCTTGGGGTCTAGGTTTAGTGAGCAACGGTAGCTTGAGGTTCAGGAGCGTTGCGAACAGACCCCCTAGTTGGAGGACCTAGTAAAGTCGGGACTTTGTTGGCTATAAGGCGATCCCAAGTCCATTCGGCATACCTTATCTGAGATGATGTGCACAGATTGTCGGCGAGCCCGTTCTTCCAGTCTGGAATGAAGCAGGCTGAAAGTGGTACCACCGAACGGACTTTGGCCCATCTTAGTGCTTATACTATTAGATGGGAAGAGTCTACAAGCCAGTTCCTACTTGCTTGTCGATGTGAGTCTCTATGTGGTGTGCGGTGTGTCGACCATCACATCACTCAGTGGTCTGTTAGGAACCGATGAGGCTGTTGAAGGACCGGAAAGTTGGCCTTCATCTCTTAAGAGATTTAAGTGAAGGTACCTTCGGCCTCTGTCCAGAGGGCGTAGGTCGTGTGGTGCAGCACTCATGGTCCCTCCTTTCTTCTTTTTCAGACTCCAGTCTCCTGGAATGGAAGTCGTTCTCGTTTCGAGAAGGTTTTTGTGGCGATTGGTGTTTAAAATCATTCCCAGATACACCAGTCTCCTGGGAGGGAAGTAGGGAAGATTTCTGTAGGTTTACCCTGATCACTGGATCTTGGTAAAAAGACTTAATAAGTTCCAGAGTTAATGCAAGGTTGCAACTGAGTCTGCTAAGGTCAGTCGGTTGTCCCAAGAGAGCTGAGACAGAAGCCGATCCTGTGAGACCAGGATGGGTGTGGTAGAAAGACCGAAGCACAGTGCCCTGAACTGGTGTTTCTTGTTTGTCTAGACTGAATCTTCCAACATTCCTAGATGGATGGTTTGGACCTGGGAGTAAGTGTCCTCTAGGTCCAGTGTGCAAATGAAGAACTGAGGTTTTAGCCTTGATCGAACTTCAATATGGTGTGGAAATCGACCCAAAGGGACAGCTCCTTAGTGATCCTTTTGCATGGAAGATTATCGACGCTGGAGTCTTGACTCGTGTCGTAAAGGATCAGGCGCGATACCCAATGTAAGAATTCTTCTCTGAGAGAGAATTTCTTTAAAAGGAAGGCCACGCTTACCTTTACCACACGCCCTGGTGGGATTGATGCTATTCTTAGAATAGAATTAATCTGACGAATGTTAATCAATGGTTAACCGTTGGGTATCGTGGTTACTGTGCAGTTGGAGAGTGCTCGCAAGTAGTTCCCTGTTGGCAAGGCGTTGATGAGGGTTGTCGAACGTTTACCGATCACTTTAGTGTGATGGCAAACGGACAGTAGCGAGAAGTATGTTGTATAACTTCTGATCTAGGAACTACAGGAAGCGGTTGATTAGTAAGTTCGAGTCACAAACTGCTGGCAAATAACCGATGACCGATAAATCGGTGGTCTGTGCGCCGATGGTGAGTTCGAGATCAGCAAGCTGATTATGGTACCCCCTGTTTGGTCAGAGATGAGCAAGCTGAAGATGGGCTGGTCAGAGATCAGCAAGCTGAGTTCAATGATCGAAGAAAGATGAGCTGCCATCGGTGATCTAGTGATCAGCAAGCTGATGACTGGTTATTGACTAGCAATCGATGATTGGAAATGCTAGCCATTGGAGATCGTTAGTCAATGGAGGGACTAGAGGTCACAGATCAGCACTGAGCTAGCAATTGGCGATCTGGTGATCGGCGACCTAGCGATCAGTAAACTGTGAACTAGCCATCAGCAAACAGTGATCTAGAGATCAGTCTGTTGATGCTTTCCTGTTTGCTGCCGCTGGTCTGTCAAGGAAAAAATAAAAGAAACTTCAGAAGAGACAGAGACAAAGGATTCCCCGATTCGATTCCCTTGTAGGATGGAATCTTAGGGATCCTGAATCCTTCTATGGAGCCTTATTCCTCTTTTCCCGGCGGCAATGTTTATGTACTTGCAGGAAGGAATGGGGTAATGGTGACCTGTCCAAAAAGTTTATTACATTTTACTGACAATTGCACGAGTGTGAAGGTGAGTCTAGAGCGAAGCACACAGAATGAAGCTGGTGCTTAATATCTCCCTGGAGAACAGGCAAGCGCTGGTTCTTAGACAAGAGCTGGTGCTTTATATCTGCCTGGAGAACAGGCAAGCGCTGGTTCTTAGACAAGAGCTGGTGCATTGGATCTGCGAGCCTTGACTCTTTGGCAAGAGCTGGCGCATGGATCCGGGACCGTAACTGCGCAGGAGGGCGCAGAAAAGTGAGGAAGATCGCTGGCGCGCAGTAAGGCACTGTGTAGTTTTGTGCATTCTCCCGAGAATGCACCGAAGCGTGTGACTGGTTGCGCAAGAGTGGGAGCATTGGCACGTGCGTGAGAGAACTACGTGGAGATTGTTGGCGCGTGCGTGCGTTAGACCATCGGCATCCGCACGTAGAAGATCTTTGGCGCACGCGGAAGGCTGTGTGTGTGCACTCAAGATTATTGAAGTGCGCAGGCGCGAAGGCTGTCAGCGCGTGCCCGAGCGTAAGGCCGTCGGTGCGCATGCACGGTAGACTGTTGGCGCACGTGCAGGATATCATCGGCGCCCGCGCGCCGAAGGAAGTTGGCACGCACACGCACAATACTGTTGGTGCGCGCGGGAGACCCTAGGCACTCGCGCTGGGAAGAAAGTCGGCTCGTGCGCGCGGAACTGTTGCCACGTGCGCATGCAAGACTATTGGAGCGCGCACAAGAGCATTGGCGCTTGCGCGAGAGACCAGCGGCGCCCACGCGCGCTCGAGAGCGTTGGCGCTAGCACGCACGGGAGACCATCGGCGTGCGCGCGTATACTGTAAGACTGTTAGCACACGCGGGCGGAAGACTGTTGGCACGTGCGCGCGGAAGACTATTGGCGCTCGCGTACAAGACTATTAGCACCGTGGAAGACTATATGCACGCACGAGGAAGACTATATGAGCACGCAAGACTATTGGTGCGCACGCGCAAAAGACTGTTGATGCGCGCGCGGAAGACTGTTGGCGTGCGTACGCGGGAGACTATTGGTACCCGCGCGCGAAAGATAGTCGGCGCTCGCGCACGTAATAATGTTGGCACGCGTGCGCGGGAGACCATCGGTACCCGCGTGCGGAAGATTGCCGGCGCTCGCGCGCGCGAGACCATCGGTACCCGCACGCTGAAGATCGTCGGGGCTCGCGCGCGTAAGAATATCAGCGGGCGCACGCGCGAAGGTAGCGCTAGTAGGTTGGCGAGTCAGCTGGTAGGTTGACCAGTGGCAGGATGATCAGGAACTGGGATATGTCTTTTAAAAAGGCCGAGCATCCACCGATGGGGACTGTAAGCAGGTCTGCTTTAGAGTCCAGGACCAAAGTCCTTCGTTGTAGAGCAAGGTTGCGCAGGTAGATCGGTAGGTCAGCTGGCAGGACGATCAGGAACTGGGATGTGCCCTTTGGAAGGGCGAGCATCCACTGATGAGGACCGTAAAAGGTCCATGTTGGAGTCCAGGACCGAAGTCCAAAGGACTACGTTGCAGCACAAGGTTGAACTGGTAGATCAGTAGGTCAGCTGGTAGGACGATCAGGCTGCACTGGAAGGTCTGCTTGATCCCCTGAAGAGGTGTCTCTATGAGAGGCATCTCCCACGAACGAGAGAGGTGAATACTTTGTAGAAGAGACTTGAAGAAACTCATGATGACTCCTCTTAGGGCCGGTTGATCAGCAGGCTGACCTTATCAGTGGCGATCTTCCGAAGAGGAGTCTCTATGAGTGGCCTCTCTCACGAACGAAAGAGGTGAACACTTCGTAGAAGAGACTTGCCAAGACCGTGCCCCACCCCTGAAGGAAGAGAAATTCAGCAAGGGGGGAGAGAAGTTTGGCCGAAGGGCAGCAACAGCAGTCGGAGGCGATGAATTTATTAAGATATGGGAAGTTCCCCCTCTGAAGGGAGAAACAACCTCACACCTGGGGAGGAAACCTAACTCGGAAGGGAAGTTGTCCAACCCCTGAAGGCGAACCTCCTTTATCGTTCTAAGATGACCTGAAGTGCTGGCTATGTTGTCACGGGAGTACTTCTAAGAGAAGGGATGACACCCATGACGACGTCCTCTGAGGGACGGCAGTGAGAGCAGATTCCCCAGGCATGAACAGAACAGCTCTGCTTCATTGGCACTCTTTAGTCGAACAAAGAAAAACTGCATAGTTAACTGGGAAAATAAAATCAAATAATTATTTACCAGAAATTCCCTAGGGAGGAACTCCGAAGAGGATCCCCGAGGGAATAACATAAAATAAGAATTAAGTTTTGCGCCCTTCCTTCCCCCGATGACATCCACGGGAGAAGGGGGGGAGCGGAGTAACTGTAATAAAAACAGAATTATAATTTTTCAAATCAGCTATGAATATTCACTAATAGTAAGAACCACTGACTCCCCGAAGGGAAGTGTTCCCCACGGAGAAAGCTGAAAAGTTAAAATACAATTAGATTTTCACTAAAATTAATTGAGACAAACAAACGGAAGAGTAACCTACCCGCCCACGGGAAAGGAGCTTCAACAATAGTACGTTGTTGTAGTAAGGGTGAACGACCTCGAGAAGAGAGACACCGTAGTCAATCTTTAAAAGGGGACATTCCCTTCGCTCAGAATCCAAGTTTCCCATAGGAAAACAGGAAAGGGCGAAGATAATAGTTGAATGAAGAGGGTCCAAGTGATGACGATTCCCCGGCGGCAGACGAGTTAACGGATATATGCCGACGGGTAGACTGATGGACCAGAGAGGGAGAGGTCGTTCCCCACGAAGTGGAACTGTACTGGCCTTGCTAATGTACGCAAGTGTCGTTGTCGTATATGTATCACACACAGCACAAACACTGAAAAAAAAACTTACCATATTTCTATACATATATATATACATAAACATTAAGAATGTTTATATATATATATATATATATATATATATATATATATATATATATATATATATATATATATATATATATATACAAGTGTGAGAAAAAAAACAAAAATTAATGGCAGTCCAAAATAGGCGAGGAGGGAGAGAGGAACAACCGCTCTCGCTCCAAGCCAAAAGTAAAGTGAGCTCGAACACAGGAGTGTGTGAGGGGGGGGGTTAGCAAGCTACCCTCCCCTACCCCCTAGCGGTGTGGGTAGTAAACCCTCGTTACATTTTAATGGCTCGTCATTTCAGCTACGCCGAAAGTAATACCCTTATTAAATAACGTGGTTTGTATTTCAGTTACAGAACAAAAAGTACTATTCTGTTCATTTGGTACATATTAAGTTGTCCAATTGAAATCAAAAGTATAATGTTATGTAAGGCTTTGGTTTTTTTCATTGTATGAATGCAGTATTGATCTCCTGCAATTTCTTGAAACATAAGCTAATCATTAATCTATCAGTCACCTACACACACTTACAATGCTACTCACTGTATTTGCCCAGTGGGATTTCTAAGTAAGTCTCAAGGATATCTTGGGATACGTTCTGTTCCTTTAGGGTATCTTTTTATGATCAAAAAGTCATATCACTCATTTCATGATGACAGCTTCCATTCATTACCTAAAAGAGAAACAAATCATTACAGATTGTATACACTGAATCATAAACATTAGATTGATGTTAAAGACTTGTTCAACTGGATTTGAAACTAAAAGCTTCTACTACAATGACAACTGTGTGGTCACTCAATAGAAATGACTTACTGCTAAACAATATTTTGCAACAGATTCTTGCAATGATCAACTCAAGTTTTATGGGGTTGTCTCTTAATGGAAAATATCGCACATTTTAATCATACAAACCAGAGTCCTTTAATAGGAGCAAGATTTCAGCATACCTTGAAAGGAACATGATTAGAGCATACCTTGAATGGCTGTTAAACTTTCAATTGGGTTATCATAGCTACTGGGAAGGG